>NC_090329.1:39784661-40095685 GCF_035084215.1 Heptranchias perlo | reverse complement strand
TATTCTATGATTCTAAGTGTAAGGCACCTTATTTAAATTGTTGCCCAATTAACCTCAAATATATATCCAATGCTCATATTATTTTGACAGCTAATGAAACAAATAATATTTGTGTTGTAATTGTCTTGAGAGTGTGTCCAGATTGTAGAATTGAAATAACTTTCAAAAGAATAATAATTGGTAATAAAAATGCAACTTTATATAAAGATCACTAAGATGTATTAATAAAGATTTGAATAAAGGCTTGTGAAAAGTGGAACTGGTGGAAGCAGATTCAAATTCAATTGTGGCTTGGAATTGGATAAATACTTGAAGGGAAAAAATTTGCAGGTCTACGGGAAAGAGCAGGGAAATGGGACTAACTGGATCGCTCTTACAAAGAGCTGGCATAGGCTCGATGGGCCCAATGGCCTCCTTCTGTGCTGTAACCATCCTATGATTCTAAAAACCTAGGGGAAAAGATTCTGCAACTTTACTTACTGCCCTTAACAATACACCCTTCAATTCCAAGTAATATTTTGTTCTTTTGTGTTAAGATGCTTTTAAAAATCTGATATGCATTGTGGTAAAGCAATAACATTTGCCATATACTAATAACACAGCCTTGTTGAAATCATCATTCTTCATATACCAATTTTACACCCTATTAGGTGTCAAAAAATATCAATGTTTAAGTGTAGTACATTTATTTTTATTTTTAAGTCATTTGTTTTTTCAATCATCTTTATTCAAGTATCACTGCATACAATCCATCACAATCCTCTCATTATAACAGACTTTTTCCTTCTGCACAATTATAAGCCTCTTCCAAGATGCACTGATGAGTTACCCAGTGAATATTGGAGCCATACAGACAATGAAGGTCCCAGATTCTCTGCTAAGTTAACTAACAGTGGTTGGGGCTCCAAAACTGAGCTCAAATAGGTAATTGAAATTGGTCAATGCCAGTAATGTAAAACGGGGTGATAGAAAATCAACAGCCCATTTTACACCGCACCACATTTTCTTTTCCGTTGACTTCGCTTCATTCATAAATTCGCTATCAGCCCTTTTTGCACTATTGGCATTGACCAATTTCACCCCTTAGTTTCTGTGATAAAGAAAGGAAAATTGTCCTGCTCCTAATCACTATCTAGTGACCCCTGCTGGAACTGCACATGTGTCAAAGCACACACATGAATAATGGACATTTGGGTAAGGTTCTGGTAAGTGGTGCAAGTGAAAATATACCCCACCAAGGAGTCAATGTGTTCAGGAGAGAAGAGGAAAGGTGAAAACTAGCAATAGTTTTTTTTAAAAAATACATTAAAAAGTCTCTTCCAAATACCTATTGACCACTTTAAGGTCATTGTAAACTGCCACTTAGTGTCTAGTCCTGCCAAAAAAAAATCTAGATTCAAGTAAAACATTAAAACATCTAATAAGTTATCAAAGACAAATCTCCTCCAAACCACTGTTTAAAAATACAACCAATATTCCATATTAGTTAATTATGATCAACCCATTCTACAGAAACAGATTAATATTTTGTCTCTATTAAATCTTCTGTTTGGTGCATTGTTGATGTCCCAATCTTTGAAATTGTTGTTAAATGTCAATATTGGATGCAGCTATCGATTTGTTATGTGTAAACGCCTTCTTTTTATTACATAGAATTTACAGCATAGAAACAGGCCATTCAGCCCAACTGATCTCCTCCCACTCTACTTCATCTAACCCTATCTTTTATTTAAGTTTTTAATTTTATAATTCAGACAGTTATCTAATAAAATTCCCACGTCCAAAAATAGTCATTCAGCAGTACACAATTTCTTGGTTTAGCCATGTTTTAGAAAGTGGACTTTTGTTGTCCTCTTATTTTTTTTTAAAATACAATGTTAAATTAAGTTATGCGGAACATTCAAATTCAATGATTGGACAGGGTGTAGGGAATAATACCAAAAAACATGACACACTTTCCAGCCTACAGGTGGAAACCGTACACGAGAGGGCACTCCTGATTTAAATTGTGCTCTGTAGCTTTGCATGAAAATTCAGTCATATGAGGGTAACTTTCAACTTTGGCAGGGGTGTAAAACTGGCGGTATTGGATCGGCCACACGTTATACAACCCGACCGATTTTCCTTTCCAGTTTTAGGCTGCCGCCTAAGTTGAAAGTTACTCCCATAATGATCAATACCCCCATACATCAGTCGTACCAGGTAGAAAAGAAACGCGCCAGTAATGCTTGTATCTGCACTAGAGAATATCAGCGTCATAGTACACTGCTTATTTGTAAATCTCATGAGTTTGTAATAACAAGACTTGTATCTGTAGTTGGTCCATTTTTCAAACACCTGGGCTTGTAGTTTTCCACCATACATTGATTTATTAAGAAATGACTCCTATTTACATACACTGCTTTTCTTTCCAGATTTTGTAGGTTTCCCTTGGTGTTGTTATATGTCATTGCACGAGACTTTAAATCAGTATCAATCTGTGAGATTTGCTGAAAATAAGAAACATAGTGAAGTTATTTTGTTCTTTGATGCCATTATTTTCAAATATTTCATAGTTGATCTTTTCTTTTAAATAATACTTTAAGTATTTAGAAGAACCAGATGAAAAGTAGCCATTTTTGGCATGTAAGCAGATACAATTTTAGGAGGACAGGGGTGTACACCAGTATCCATCCAAGTATGTGAGAAACACTATCACAACGCCTGACTCTGTAATCCAAGCTGCTGGGGGTAGGTTGGTGAAATTTTCCCAGTTATACTGGGTACATTCTGTGGGCCTTCATATGTTACCCATGTCCTTTAAAGTGAAGCAAAAGTAGGCAAGACAATGGGTGAAACTTGGCAACTGAATAGGGGATGTAGCAGCTGGAATGATTGGAATGGTTGGTAGGAGTGGAGCAATTCAGCTCAGTCTGCTGCCAAGTTACACTCCCATGCATCTATTTTGGTCCTAGCACACAAACAATTGCAATGTTTTGCAATGGCTATCAACTTGACAGCCATTATTCAAGTAGATTACACTGAAAATTAGAGGTTGAGTTGTGGCCAATTTCAAACCCAATCTGAACTCCTGTATGAATAAGCAAGACATAGGTTTGTGTTCTAAGAACCATTCCTTGTTTGACTAAACTTCTGCTGGCTTTACAATCCCACTATATTCATTTAAATAACCAAATCTTCAACTCTGTATATTTTAAATACATATACAACACTTCTATGGCAAGTTAAAGTTGTAATGATAGTGGAAGTGAAGTAGGAAAGTACCTACACAATACAATGATACACAGTTAGATTATTACGAGACTTATAAACATTATAACTACAGTTGTCAATATTAACATACGAACACTTAATATATTGGCATGACATTTCTGTCTGTTATTTCAACTGAGGCATTTATTTATATTTTTAATGAGATAGCACCTCCATTAAAATAATGGACAGAGGAATGTCATACATACATGTAACACATCCATATGCTAAAATCATCAACAGAAATTTCTAAGTTATAATCTCACATTCTCAAAGAAAAACTAAATGTGTTGGCATACTGATCAGCCTATTATGTATGCTACTATACTAGCAGCTGTATGGCACTTTGATAGATGGGATGGTGACATGATACAGATTTGCACCCATAACTCCACACGCACACACACACACTCACTCACTCACTCACTCACTCTCAGCAGTGAGGTTGTGAGGAGGTAGCAAGGGGAGGACAGGCACTTCCCCACAGGGAAGGAGAGGGAAATTGAATGGAGAGTGGTCCCATGCCACTTGTGCATTTCCTAATAGGTGGCTTCAGAGTGGTATTGATGGTACCCTCTCCATCGGGGGTGGTTCATGACATTGGGAGATCCAAAAAAGGAAGGGATTGAAATACTTCAAGAAGGGGCAGCTTCAGAAGACAAGTTAAAACATCAAACAGGTTTTTTTTAAAGAGATAACTAGTCGATTTTTTGTGACATTGAACATGGAGAGTTAAGACCTGTACAGTATTGAAAAGTTTTATCTCAATGTTCCCAAAGAAGGCGATGAGTGTATAACCTAAAGTAGTAGAGAACAGAAGCTGCCACTATACGAACATAGAGATTAAAAATTAACACAATAAGCTTGAGAATTTAAATTGCAACAAAGTATGTTATTGGTTTTATTTGACACTGTACAACTGTAGCAGGAAAATTCAATCCAGACAAACTAACACAAAACACATGCATGACCATTCAATCACAAAACAAAAGGTTACAAATGAACACTGCAGCACAGGTAAGGAGGCGCCAGCAAAATAAAAAAAAATAAAGCACTGGCCACCACTGAATCAATAAATTAATTGTTCAGCAAGCACCTACAAATTAATATATTAGTGGAAAGCCAGGCATCAGTGAATTAATAAAGCACCAACAATTCAATGAAATAGTGGGTACTACTGAATAAATGAATTAATAAAGCAGGGAACATATAAAGAAAAAAATAAATTAAAGGAGCAGCAGGTACCAGTGAATTGATGAATAAAGCACCAGCCATCAGCAAATCAATAAATTAATATAGAGCAAGCACAAGGCACACAAGTAAATCAACAAATGAATGGAGAAATATGAACACACCTTTTTTGAATCCATCTCTGTTGCCATCTTTCTCCAGCTTTGTGTCAATCCTGGCTTGGTAGCAGAGCCGGGAAGTGAGTGGGAATAAGGCAGAGAAAGGAGGGAAGACTTAAGCAGTACAAGCCGTGTTGAGTTTAAAAACAGGAGAGAAATGGGCCAGGTAGAAGTTCTTTGGAGGCCCATATGTGGGCACTGGGGCTGGAGGCTGAAAAGCTTTTTGCTGCTTCTGGCCGATGATAAAATTTAAAAGACTTTTCCTAGCTAACCATTGGGAACCTGCAGGGCCGAAGGCCAAAACATCCAAGAGTAAAATTATACAGTTGTGCCCAAGAGCAGGGAAGGTGACAAAACTAAGCCACAAATTGATAGCTGGATTAGGTCTGGGAGCAGACAATGGCTAAGGGGAAAGTGCAATTCAGACATGGAAAAAGTGATGAAGAGGAACAGGAGTAGTGAAGAACACCAAGTAGGCCTAAAGTGGCCCAGGAGAGACACGAATGGCAAGGTTGATAGCTGAAATGGTACACAGGGCTGGAGATGGAAGGCAGCGGGACAAGACAAACGGAGCCAGAGGTACAAAGGGCAGAAAAGTTTGCAGTGGAGTGGAAGAGCACAAAAAGAAGCTTACCAAAGATGTTAAAAATGTAAAGGGGTAGCATGTAGGAGAAACTGGCTAATGGGGCTGGAGACTGAGGTGGTGGGAAGCTGGGCGATGGAAAGGGAAGTCACCATGGTGCTACCCAGTGGTCAGAGTCTTCACCTACACCGTAAGAGCAAGTGTGGGCATATCCATTTTCAATTACAAATGTTTACATATTTGTGGTAAAATTCAACTTCACCTGGGGCACTAAACAGGCAGTAGCAGATCAGCCACCCATTACATAATGCCTGATTTTCCTTTCCATTGAAATTAATGGGTGATCTGCTAGCGGCTGTTTTGTTCCTCCGTCAAAGTTGAATTTTACCTCCACTATCTTGACATTGTAAATGTTGACATCAAAGCATTACAAAAAAAATCATGACATCAGGAAGTAAGGGATATGAACAGGAAGTACATGCCTTGTGCAAGATTTTGAATAATACACAGGTAGTAAACAAATTTGATTTATACAGACTTATTTTACTAAAAACTTTACTGACAATTTTTTCTGAATATGAATCAATACCAAATCTCACCTTGCCAATAACTTCTGTTATATATTGTAGTGACTGTTTTATAGGATATTTAGCCATGTCCCACTGAAAATGTGTCACATATCTATGAAGGTCAACTACAAATAAAGAAAGCAAGATGGAATTAGTGGTGTGACTGATGTTCCTTTATACATACGTAACAAACCACACACCACCACAGTGCTACAAATACAGCACCACAAAACAGGTCACTATATTGGCCAAAAAAAATTAAAATATTTTATGTTCATGCATTAAACAATAAATTTAAGGCTGAAGTGTGGTTACATGTTGGTCATTACTTCCCCTCTCTTATTTCATTTATAGCAGCAAACAGGAGCTAAACAGATACATGGTCCAGCTTCTGTTTACCTTTATAAATGTCACAAATGCAAAAAAAAATACCTTTTGATGGGTTTCCAGAAGCTAGCGTTAATGAGCACAACTTCTGACTCTACTTCCTACCACAATAAATTGAAGCGATAATGGAAGTGAAGTAGGAAAACAGTGGCTTCTGCCTGTCCAAAGTCCTGTTGCTCCTCCCCGTATTCAAACTGGTTTACAAGCATTACTTTGCATCAGAACTATTCACTCAAAATCCAAACAGACCTGACTAATATGGATCGTAATTTCCAACTAAAAAGTCAAGGGGTAGGGCAAGTGAGAGGTGATATTTCTAAAATACATCTTGATCACTTTTACTGTCACTTTATCTGAACACAACTCTTTCATTTGTATTTTTATCATTGGTAATGGATAAGAAGACGACTCTCATAAATACTCTTAATTACTATAAAATTGTTTCACAATTAATGGAATTAGATGCCTCATGGAAAATAACTACAAAACAAGAAATCTTTAGGGAAAATTTCAAAGATTTTTAAATGTCAGCCCCATGATCCATCCTTGCCTGTCACAACAATATTAATCAGTAAACCTACATGTCTGACACATTCTATGTAGCACAATGATTATATACAAATTCATGTTCAGTTTTTTTGCCAAAATTTGTATTTCTACTTAGCAGCACTAAGATGAGCACACACACACCTAAAAACCCACCTGGTAAAAGAGGACTAATCTATCCTCACAATTTTATCAAACCACTCAAGTCTCTACCTTAATGGCATTGATTTATGTTCATATAAATACTAGCTTGGTTGCCTAACCTGTTCTATTTTGTAAAGATCTCTGATAAAAGTAAATATTCATAGTCAAATATTTTTGCTTCAAAGGTTGATGTTTTCCTGATCGTATGGATGACGTGACCAAGCCAAGTGGTTCTTACTTATCTAATCCATCGTAACCTGATCACTGTATCCATGTGTCCAGATTATCATTCTGGAAAAAAAAATCAAATTCACATGCATATGCTCAAGAAAACAAGTGAGATCATAGTTGGATGTCCTTTGGTGACCTCCAACCAAGCTTTACACCAGTGGCAGTAAATAGCAACAAAAAAAAGCATTGCTTCAGGACCTCAAATGTTCGTATTTTTGGGGTATTAATTATATATTTTTATGTCTTGCTCCAGATCACTGAGATCGACATATAGTTGAAGGCCATAATCATTCAAGAAATAAATAGATTTAAGATTTTTACATTTTTATATATTTTAGCTGTACATATACTGTAGAAGAATTGAAGTACACATTACAAGGGAGCAGGCAAGGACAGGAGGAGGGTGAGCTTCCCTCCATGTACTGTCCCCACTGGAAGACAACACCTTGGGCATCGTGGGCAAAGGGCGTAGCGACAGGCGAGGCTGGAGGACATGCTCCGTAGGGTTTTTGACCATCTTCCCCTTCCCACTGAAATCTCACCCTCACACACGATGAATGACTAGATGTTGCTATTTGAGCAGCCACTCATCTGTCTCTGCTTAGCCTTGACACTAAATGCTGACCTTTGTCCCTCTCATCCTTTTCAGGTCCAGCAGCTGAAAAGAGCCCAATGGGAGCAGAGAAAGAGGAGGACAGCCCTCCAGAACATGAAGCATCACTCAACCTTAACCTAACAAGCACCAACTCAGAGACTGGCACCGCACGTACTTTAAAGGGTCAGCTAGAGGGGTCTGCACTGGGAGATTCAGCCTGAACAAGTGGGCAGGAGTAAGACCAGGAGGATAGGACAGGTTCGGAAGCAGCTCACCAGAGGGTGAGCTCACATCCTGGTCCTGCTCAGAGGGCACAGATGAAGGCTTTGAAGGACCAACCTACAGAAGAAGACTGATGGCTATACATCAGTAGCTTCGAAGTGCACTGGCCTTTCTGCCAGCGAGCTGGCACATAATATCAGAGAGCATGGAAGAATCCAGCTCCAATTTGTGTGGGGCCTTCGTGAATGGCATCAAAACAATGCAATCAATCCTGGAGCCAGTGGTCAGCTCAATGAACATTGCAGTGGGGCCCACAGGAGCCTCTGGTGTCAATTCTGACAGCTTCCTTTAGAGCTCAGACTTGAGGGTATTCATGTGGTGGGTGTAAGGACCTTGGTGCATTGTGGAGGGGAGGGGAGGAATTATTCAAGTGGACTTCTGCTTGATGAGTTGCTGCTGCAGAGGACTGGCAGCAAACGGGATTGGTGGCCTTTGTTCTTCACCGGCATTCTCATCTTCCTGCTGATCTTCATCCTCCTGCACCTTCCTCCCCAGGTGTCTGTAAGGATTGGCCCTTTTGCAGGGCAAATACGGATGATGCAGCAGACGATGACGAAGTTGGAGATTGTGTCGAGGCTGTACTGCAAAACACCTCCAGGCTTGTCCAGGCAGCAGAACCTCTGCCTTAGAAGGCCGATGGTTTGTTCTATCAGAGCTCGGGTGGAGGCATGGCTCCGACTGTCGCACTCCTCGGTGTCTGTGCCTGGGTTCCTGACAGCAGTCAAGAGCCAGGTTCTCAATGGATACCCCATGTCCCTAAGCCCTGAAGGTCTAGGTGGAAGAGAGGAGCGGCGCAGGATAAAGGCATCATGACTACTGCCAGGAAAGTGGGCACAGACCTGCATAATGCGCTGCCCATTGTTGCACACAAGCTGGATATTCAAGATGTGGAATCACTTCCTGTTCCCATATATACCTGGGTCTTCGCATGGAGCACACAAGACAATACACCCGTGGGAAGCCTGCTATCCTGACGAAACCTGCAGCTCTTTCCTCTTGCTTCGTTGCCTCCATTAGAGAAAGAAATGAATTGGTTCCTGTTGTAGTACAGCGAGCACTTTTGCCACATCCCTGATACAGCAGCAAACTGTGTGATGTTGCTTATATCACCAGTTGCAGCCTGGAGTTCCCTGTGGCTTAAGGGCCCGTGACCCCTTGACAGCTGCTTGACAGTGCTGTCCGTGCGCGAGTGCGGGGTTCCAGTTGGTGTTACAACAGGTGACACAGTTCAGTAACACCTTCCCTTGCAACGCAGAGCCAACTCACACATTGCTCCACAGGCAGGTTCAGGTAGGAAATCTGGTACCTGAATGCACACATGGTAAATGGCCTCCTGCGCTTATCTCTCCTTTGCTCTCTTCTACCAGCATCCCCTGGTCTGTGCACTCTTCCTTGTTGGTGCTGCTGCTCCTCATCCTTCAGCCGCAATGGAAGAGCTAGAAGACCACCCATTATAAAAATAATGGTGCTGAATGAAAAGCAGAGAAAAGTTTCTAAACCTCCAAAAAGTTCATCAGATAAATTATTCAAAACACTGCTGCTGCAGCCAAAGCAGCCAACAAAAGGCCCACAACCACCTTAGAAGCCCATGATTTGGAAATTATTTGTACTGAAATCAGCACAGCAAATAACATTTCTAAAAATAAAGCCACTAATTCTGAATTACTTTTGTGATGCTCATTCTGAATTCAAATGTTTGTAATATTAGTGCAAAGTACTGCAAAGGTCTGAAAGAAAGTGCAAAGGGTTGAAATCAAACATTTGGGAAGAACATCGGGTGGCAATATGCGAATGAAGAGAAGGCAAGAAGAAGTAAACAACTTCTTTGATAAAGAAGACAAGGTTCCATCAATGGCAATTCTGTGGTCATATACTGACAATGAATGATAGACGTCAACCTAAACAAGCTCCTGTCTGACAAAACCAGAAAGGAAGATGTCTTGGATATCTGATGCAGAGCACTTTTGTGAGATATGTTCAATTATATTCTCAACATAGTCAAAGTCCCAAGTAGAGGCTGCATTAGATATGGACCATCTGAAGTCTGAGAAGGATTAAATAAGTTTAGTTAAACAAGTAATGCATTGTATTCCATGCCAATGATAAGATACAATGGCCTCAATTTTAACTGGGGGCTTATGTGGAGGCGGGAGTGAAATCTCCATGGACTGCTCAGCATGAGGCCAGGGCCATTTTAACTCCTTGGCTTCATTTGAATAGTTCAGATCTGTCTCCCTCCCGAAACTGGTGGGAGTGAAATCATGGTCGTCGGGCGGGAGCAGGAATCGTACCTGGAGCAGGACGCCACTGGAGACAGAAGGAAACAGTTCCCAGCACGCAGGAGGGGGATCCATACTGATCGTGGCCGGAGGAGAGTGGGGGCAAAACCCAGGGCACACAAGGGACTCACAGGCTGGGAGTTTCTTTGACCCTGGCCTCAGAGAACAGCAACTACCAGTAACCCAATAAAAAGAGGTGCACCGGCTGCTGCAGGGGTGTAAGTGGGACCTGGGTTGTGGCCCGGACCTCTGAAGAATTTTATTTTTCCATGAATTTTTTTGTCCTCTTATAAAGGGGCCAATGGACAAGCTTGCAGCATGTTTTTGCGCGGTGCCCCGGAAGGTCCAGGTGGCCCGGGCATTCACCACCAACATGTAATCTCCTCCTGACCCTGGATACTTTGACGGGGTCAGGAGCAGAAGTCACCATTGGGCACATCCCCGCACTTACACCAGGAGGTCAGCCCCTTAATGTTTATCAGTTTCAGATGGGCCTATACTCCCCGTCTGAGCAACTTTGCCTTAGAATCTGAAATTTATTTCCTTTTCACAGGGAGGACTGAATAATGGCACAAATTCTTGGGGGTTTCATGCTTTTCAGACAGGGTGGTAGCATACAGTTTAGAAATGCTGGTTCTACCCTCGCTTTCAGGTGCAGAGTAATTAAGAAAGTGGAGAATCACTAAATTAAGCACAGCAAAAATAACAACACTCGTTTTACCAGCAAATACTTCCTTATTGTTTCTGATCAATTACTGGGAAAAGTTATAAAGTTCAAATGGGCATATTCAGCTGTTTCAGTGGTAATGATAAGAACATTGAAACAATGTCGAGTACATTCAAAGTAACAACAGTAAATGTCCGATTTCTACTAATGACAGAATATTCAGCGGAGGTCACTAATTGTTATCAAACTATTAAGTGGACCTTTCAAAATACACTACAACAAATACCAGGTGGATACTGTGAATGTCTCAACTTTTTTGTCTTCAGTCCTACAAGAGAGAATCCAACACAATATCATTGTTAATAATAATGACTTTTGATTCAGCTGCCATGAGAAAAGAGCTTGGTGAATAAGCTATTTGAATATTGTGTAAATATATATATATATATATATATATTAAAAAAAAATCCAAATTTCCTCCATCCAAAAAGAGTCTGGGAGAAATTCCGTGGGGACCTCCTGATCTTCTGCTGTAACTTCGATGGGAGATCAATGAAACCCCCAGAAAAATGGTGTGTGTAAATAACCATTTTTAGCCATTTATGCATTTCTCTGGGGATTCTGCCAATCTTCCGCCTGAAGTAACGACAAGAGATCGGAATAACTTCCACAGAAATTCCAGATATCAATGTTCTGTGTTGCTGAGTAAAAAGAGTTGTGATAGAAAAAGTCAGTTGTTGCTTCTCTGATGGCTTATCCAGTGTGTGGCTGAGACCGGGAAGGTTCTCAAGTTTGATGCCCATCTGTGCTCCCTGAATTAATTAATCTCAGCCCAAGTGGAGGTAGGAGTACCACAAATTAACCTTGATGCACCTGGGTTAGCAAGTGGAAAATCAGTCCAAGTTGTCAAACTTGATTGCTATACATTGTCCTTTGCTGGAAATATCTACATTTGAATGTCACGAACCCTGTGGTTGAAGAGCCTGAAAATATTCACTGTCAAGGCTCACTCATGAATAATTGCTGGGAGATAATCAGTACTTATTACTGATAAGTAGGTTTGGGACACAAGCAATATTGGGACTCTAATTATCTTATTATACTAGGATTTTCATTACACGTTTATGCTCATACTATTAAAAGTATAGCACAAAAATGTTAGTAATACAGTTGCTGAATGGAAAGAAGCTCAGACCAAATCAATATATGACTAAGGTGGCAGTCCATTGGTGCAGTAATGTGCCAGTCATACCTTGGGCCAACACAATTTTGTATGGCCCACATAGCATTATGATGTACAGTGAACTTCATGTTTATAACTATGGAGCACCTTGAGGTTGACTCTTCCGAGCAACAGAAGATGCACTGATGGATAGATGTAACGGCCTAGAAATTCCATCGTGCTGCACCCATCTTACTGAAGTGCACTGCCCACCATTTTGGATTGGGCTGCTCTGTAAACATCCAGGGTACACACCAGAAATATTAAATAGCCTCATTATGTTATTAAATTAAGGGTTCCACGCTTATTGTAGGATCATTTTGAGAAATTTGCATGCCCCAGCACCTGACTCGCCATGTGATAAACTTGCCCATCAATCCATGGTGCTAACAGTCAGAAATGACCTTGCAAGATTGCTACTTAAAAGGGCTCTTCCATTCCATATAGAATAGTTGCTAGTTAACTTACAGGCCTTTTTTTTTGGTTGGCTATTTTCTCTGTTCCACAAGTGATTCTGACTTCTGGAAACAACTTTGTGTTAGTGCTGAACTGCTTTGAAAAGAGTTGATTCTAGTCATGGGTTGTCAGGTAGGTCTGTATTTGGGGCTAGAGGAGGAGGGGGAGCAGCAAAGAAGAAAGGAGAGAGCAGGAGCAGCTAGGAGAAGAGGGAGGAGGAGGGCACTCTGCAGGAGGTCATATCCACAGCAGGTCTTCAGAGAGCACGTCTTATACCTCAATTTCACTGAGGAGCCATGTCTCAGGTACTTCAGTTTCACCCAAGGAGGCTGTCAAGGGCTATGTCATCTTCTGGCAACCACAACTGAAGCCCTAAACCAAGCCATAGACAGTACTGCCTGTGGCTGTTGAGGTCACCGTAAGCCTTATCTTTTACACCGTGGGGTCCTTCCAGGCTGCAGCAGGTGACATCAGTGACATCTGTGCACTGCTGTATTAGGGAGGTCACCAAGGCTCTCTGTGCCAGGAGGAACACATACATCACATTCCCCATGGACAAAGCCTCATGGGTCTTGCGTTCACTTGACTAGTGTCCTCACAACCAGTCAGAGATGCCTGATTTCCCACCCACACAAACAGGCACCCAGCCAAGCAGCACAGATATGGCCAGCTTTTGGGCGTGATCAAATTCCAAGGCCAATGTGTATTTAATTAAATTATATCGGCTACATACACTGAGCAAAACTCAGAGCAACATTACAGATTTTCAGGCACAAATACAATAGATGACATAGTGCACAAATGGTTGCACATCTATAGTGATGCTCCAAATTTTGAAGGAATCTGAAGCACCTAATAATCTGGCCAGTAGAAGAGAGGCAAAATTATTCAATGTGCCCAATTTTCAATTGGCAAGTTATATATAACAAAACATTATCTACAATCATTAGGTTATGAAGTAGGCCTTCTTCCCGACATTTCTTGTCTGCCATCATGAATACTTAAGTAATAACCAGTAGCCATCTGTACTGTACTGAGAATAAGCATAGTAAGATTGCAGGTTCAGCATTTTTTCTTAATCGTTCATGGGATGTGGGCGTCAATGGCGAGGCCAGCATTTATTGCCCATCCCTAATTGCCCTTGAGAAGGTGGTGGTGAGCTGCCTTCTTGAACCGCTGCAGTCCGTGTGGTGAAGGTTCTCCCACAGTGCTGTTAGGAAGGGAGTTCCAGAATTTTGACCCAGCGACGATGAAGGAACGGCGATATATTCCCAAGTCGGGATGGTGTGTAACTTGGAGGGGAACGTGCAGGTGATGTTATTCCCATGTACCTGCTGCCCTTGTCCTTCTAGGTGGTAGAGGTCGCGGGTTTGGGAGGTGCTGTCAAAGAAGCCTTGGCGAGTTGCTGCAGTGCATCCTGTAGCTGGTACACACTGCAGCCACAGTGTGCTGGTGGTGAAGGGAGTGGATGTTTAGGGTGGTGGATGGGGTGCCAATCAAGAGGGCTGCTTTGTTCTGGATGGTGTCGAGCTTCTTGAGTGTTGTTGGAGCTGCACTCATCCAGGCAAGTGAAAAGTATTCCATCACACTCCTGACTTATGCCTTGTAGAAGGTGGAAAGGCTTTGAGGAGTCAGGAAGTGAGTCACTCGCCGCAGAATACCCAGCCTCTGACCTGCTCTTGTAGCCACAGTATTTATATGGCTGGTCCAGTTAAGTTTCTGATCAATGGTGATCCCCAGGATGTTGATGGTGGGGGATTTGGCGATGGTAATGCCGTTGAATGTCAAGGGGAGGTGGTTAGACTCTCTCTTGTTGGAGATGGTCATTGCCTGGCACTTGAGTGGCGCGAATGTTACTTGCCACTTATCAGCCCAAGCCTGGATGTTGTCCGGGTCTTGCTGCATGCGGTCTCGGACTGCTTCATTATCTGAGGGGTTGCGAATGGAACTGAATACTGTGCAGTCATCAGCGAACATCCCTATTTCTGACCTTATGATAGAGGGAAGGTCATTGATGAAGCAACTGAAGATGGTTGGGCCTTGGACACTGCCCTGAGGAACTCCTGCAGCAATGTCCTGGGGCTGAGATGATTGGCCTCCATCAACCACTACCATCTTTCTTTGTGCTAGGCATGACTCCAGCCACTGGGAAGTTTTCTCCCTGATTCCCATTGACTTCAATTTTACTAGGGCTCCTTGGTGCCACACTTGGTCAAATGATGCCTTGATGTCAAGGGCAGTCACACTCTCACCTCACCTCTGGAATTCAGCTCTTTTGTCCATGTTTGGATCAAGGCTGTAATGAGGTCTGGAGCTGAGTAGTCCTGGCGGAACCCAAACTGAGCATCGATGTGTAGGTTATTGGTGAGTAAGTGTTGCTTGATAGCACAGTCGACAACACCTTCCATCACTTTGCTGATGATTGAGAGTAGACTGATGGGGCGGTAATTGGCCGGATTGGATTTGTCCTGCTTTTTGTGGACAGGACATACCTGGGCAATTTTCCATATTGTCCGGTAGATGCCAGTGTTGTAGCTATACTGGAACAGCTTGGCTAGAGGTGCGGCTAGTTCTGGAACACAAGTCTTCAGCACTACAGCCGGGATGTTGTCGGGGCCCATATCCTTTGCTGTATCCAGTGCACTCAGCCGTTTCTTGATATCACGTGGAGTGAAATGAATTGGCTGAAGACTGGCTTCTGTGATGGTGGGGATATCGGGAGGAGGCCGAGATGGATCATCCACTTGGTACTTCTGGCTGAAGATGGTTGCAAACGCTTCAGCCTTGTCTTTTGCACTCACGTGCTGGACTCCGCCATCATTGAGGATGGGGATGTTTACAGAGCCTCCTCCTCCTGTCAGATGTTTAATTGTTCACTACCATTCACAACTGGATGTGGCAGGACTGCAGAGCTTTGATCTGATCCGTTGGTTGTGAAATTGCTTAGCTCTGACTATAGCATCTTGCTTCCGCTGTTTAGCACGCATGTAGTCCTGAGTTGTAGCTTCACCAGGTTGGCACCTCATTTTTAGGTGCTGCTCCTGGCATGCTCTTCTACATTCCTCATTGAACCAGGGTTGATCCCCTGGCTTGTTGGTAATGGTAGAGTGAGGAATATGCCGGGCCATGAGGTTACAGATTGTGCTGGAATACAATTCTGCTGCTGATGATGGCCCACAGCATCTCATTGATGCCCAGTTTTGAGCTGCTAGGTCTGTTCTGAATCTATCCCATTTAGCACGGTGATAGTGCCACACAACACATTGGATGGTATCCTTAGTGCGAAGACGGGACTTCGTCTCCTCGAGGACTGTGCGGTGGTCACTCCTACCAATACTGTCATGGACAGATGCATTTGCGACAGGTAGATTGGTGAGGATGATGTCAAGTAAGTTTTTCCCTCGTGTTGATTCGCTCACCACCTGCCGCAGGCCCAGTCTAGCAGCTATGTCCTTCAGGACCCGGCCAGCTCGGTCAGTAGTGGTGCTACCGAGCCACTCTTGGTGATGGACATTGAATTCCCCTACCCAGAGTACATTCTGTGCCCTTGCTACCCTCAGTGCTTCCTCCAAGTGGTGTTCAACATGGAGGAGGACTGATTCATCAGCTGAAGAAGAGCGGTAGGTGGTAATCAGCAGGAGGTTTCCTTGCCCATGTTTGACCTGATGCCATGAGATTTCATGGGATCCAGAGTCAATGTTGAGGACTCCTAGGGCCACTCCCTCCTGACTGTATATCACTGTACCACCACCTCTGGTGGGTCTGTCCTGCCGGTGGGACCAGACATACCCAGGGATGGTAATGGAAGTGTCTGGGACGTTGGCTGAAAGGTATGTTTCTGTGAATATGGCTATGTCAAGCAGCACGATAGCCTTAATTCACTGGTTTGAACACTGTTTTATAATAATTAACAGTTGATTAAACCTGATTACTCTCTGGTCAATGAAGTGGAGATCAGGAGACTGGTGCTGCTCCTGGTGCTGGGATACTCAACTTTTCGATGAAGAAAACAGAAACCAGATCATCAATGTAGCAATTGTTTAGCCATTAACATGGTTTTCTAGTCCTTTACAGTTTTCAAAAGTCCCATCCTCAGTGTGCAGTTTAAAGAATGCTCCATTGTCACCGGTCACACACTATATTATATATAGATAGATAGATAGAAAGATAGAGAGATATCGTCACACAGGCCAGACTATTCTCAGTTGTTTGAAAGTGAATGTTCAACTTCATCTAATCAGGCTACTAATGTTCAATCACTGATCAAATATTAATTTTACACCACAATTAAAAGTCAAAACTAGTGATCCTTCAGCGTAAATGCCAGATCTGTACAAGTACCAACTGCGAGACATTGTTAGGCATGATGTTTTGTGTATGGGTATTATCTGGAAGGGCCTTCACAAAATGAAAATATGTACTGATTGAAAGAAAGAAAATGTACCCTTTGGAAAGATATATATTAGAAATCGGAGTTAGGTCTTAAAAGCATGATTATTAAGAGTGTAATACACATACAAATAAACTCATCATCTTTATTGCAGGGAACTTAAAAATTATTTAAAAGCATGACATTTTTGAGTAACATACATCATACCTCTTTCAAAGCTGCAGTATCTTGTTGGGTAAATTTCACTTTTAATGATACATTTTATAGAACCCACCTCCATTAGCTAATAAGTTTTCTTGAGCTTTATCCTTGGAATCCTCCATAATATCTGCTGTGTACTGTGCCAGCTTCTTTACGATGCTTAGATCAAACACACAAACAGAACCAACTCTTAAGTAACTGACTGTAAACATGGTAAGGAATCACTTGAAATAAATATTTAAAATAGTGAAAAAGAATAGATCATTCTAGCAAATTTAGCTGCCATTGAAAATACCCCTTAATCATTTGGCATGAAGTGCGCTGGTGCTAAATACGCTGCACCCTGCACTTTTTTGTTTGCTCTCTCCCCCTGCATGCCAGCCCCAAAGGTAAACCGCTTTGCTTCTGTAGATCTTTCAGCTTGATGAAAAGCAGCAAAATTTATTCAATGAGAGCCCACAGATTTGAATAGTTAAAGCTCAAAGTTAAATGGATGCATTTGTAAGAGGCTAATATTTTGCCACAACAGCTATCTGCATTGCTATCTTTTACTGACAATCATTTTACAAATTATTACTGAAAGAAAGGACAGAAGAAAAGTTAATTTCCCTTCTTATGAGAACATATTGGTACAGAATTATGAAACCAATACATTTGCCAAAAACCTTAAACAAACAATCAAAGGTAAACAAAAAAGATATTTATATAAGAAAGCAACAATTAAATGTGTTATTTATTCTGAAACATGGAGCACACATGGTTAAACAAATAATTCCTAAACACTAATGTAATACTTGGACAATTTCAATGTTGTTAACAATTCCATTGAAAAAGTGCAACAGGTTTACAAGAACTTTAAAAGTGTATCCGTTTTCTGTATAGCAAAACAGAAGAAAGCTATGGCCTATTGGTACACCCTCTCCCACCCCTCCACCCCCCACCCCATTTCTTCTTATTAGAGTGCAATAGACGTAACAGTGCTAAACTTCCTTAGCTGTTCCGGTGGACTCAAGAGAGGCTGCAAAATCCACCAGGACCTGGTTACGCTGGGTTCTGGACTTACCTGGCCAGTTAAGGGTGGAGTTACTTACAAGTCGAGGGGGCAGGGCCGCGAGCAGGTACTGCCTTTGCTGGGATTTCCCGTGTCCTCCGAGGGTGGGTCTCCCTATGATGGCAATACCCGCGTCCTCCACATCACATGGACCCAACTACTCGAATGAGAAGAGGTGTACCAGCCTTCTGAAGGACGTATGTGGGCCCAACTGGGAGGGATAGGAGGGTCCAAGCTGGGATTGTGGCCTGGATTCCCGAAATTGAAGAGTTTTTTTTGGTTTATGAAACTGGGGCCCCTTATAAAGGAGACTGCTGGAGGCTGAATTTCCCTAGTTTCATGGGAGGCACCAACACCCTTTCTGGTATCAGACCTGGTATCAGGGCCAGATTTATAGGCAGTTTGGGGCAAGTTGGCACCTGAGATGGCTCCTAGCAGTGTCAGTATGTATAGCACATGAAGCTGCTGGATAAAGCGTCTCTACTCTGACCTGACAATGCGCCTTAGTCCTAACCTCAGAAGAGTGCCCCACTGCACAGATCATGTTTTCATTTTCCACACCAGTCATTCTTGTGGCATCTCTGATTGATAATTGCCAAATTTAGTGCTAAATTAGTCAAGTTAATGATATGGGTCCATGACCATCAGGGATTTGGGTTGAGATTGCTCAAACTCATTTCATGTAGGACCCTTACAGCTAGAGGAAAGAGAAGACTTTTATTCCATCAGTCTGAGTGGATTCAACAGCAAATGCCAAAAGAGAAAGGACAGTCTGCTAACCCTCTGCACCACTCAGTGCGCCCGTAAGATTTAAACTCCCTAAATGTTACTATTGAATTGTTGTATTTAACTGTTGCAAGTAAACTGTAAGGGAGATACTCTGGTTCTAAACAATTTGTATTTAATGCACATAACATTATTTCAATATTTAATCCTGGCAACAATTAATTATTGTTTCATTTACATAAGAAAACAGCTTTCAAACTATTTCAAACCCTTCAAACTGTTGAAAGACTGGTAACAGCCTTTACTCATGCAATGATCATAGTACATTTGTGATTGCAATTATGTGCTGTGTATTTTACTATATTTCTCTTTCACTAGCGTGCTGAATAATAATTAACAGAAAAGAAAACTCCATGTTAATCACCAACAAGTGAAATATAATTAAACAGCTATTGGCAATATTTTGTGATGATGTAATACTGCTTACTACAAGACATAGGGAAACTAAATGCCAGTATAAGAGGGCTTTTTAATTGTATTTTATTCGAAAGCAAGAAAAAACAAGGCAGCTTTCCAGATTCTATCAATCAACACAACAATAAAAAAAGGTCCATTCCAAAATCCAACTCTCATCTTTCATCTATATGTCATATCTTTCTCTAAATGGGAAAACAGGCAGGCCACCTATTCCTAGATTACAGCCAAGTGGTTGCTCTTGGTACTTCCATGTGAGTGATACTAAATGCAGCTACACCATTCACTGAACCAGAAGACTGAAGACAATGGATCTCTCCCTGGAGTGTTATGTATGGACTGTACCTGGTTCTTGATGAAGGGCAGCAAATGAGCAGGAAGGGAAGCATGGTTTGATTTGATTTAACAACTATCTGTAGTTGTGTGACCCTCTGATGCACAGAGGGCTTGATGGCATATTATTGGAATTTGATTAGACCTTTGTGCATCGATTTGTTGCCTGAGTTGATCCATACTCATAGTTAAATTAATAACTTTCTGACTCAAAGGCAAGAATGCTACCAACTGAGCCAATATTGATCAGAGATCAAGACTGGGAGCTTAATGGCTCAGTAGTATACCAAGTAGTGCATTTACCCACTAAATTATTGGAGAAGACCTATATTTTTCCCTTTTAGTTATATTTTTCTGCCTGACAAAATATCTCCATTTTCTACAACGTCTGCCCTCTGCAAATTTGTCAACAGGATAATAAATAAACGTGTGTAGATTAATCTGGAATTATATTTCAACCTGGGACACACCTTTTTTCATATATTTTACATATTAGATTTGTGGATCACAATATTTCAAACATTTGGCTATATTTCAATAACATTGAAAGTTGTGGTTAGAGACCAAAAATGTTCTTGAGGCAGATTTAGCACATGTTTAAGGCAAACTTTTATATTCTGCTTTCACAAGAAAAGCCACTGGATTTTAACACTGCCTGTCCCTTTAATTTTTATCATTATCCGTTTATATTTTTCATCTTTATGTCACCTTGTTTGCTGGACTGCGAGTGGTTCTGAGTTTGGCTGTCAGATCAAACCAGAGCCTTGCAGATCTCTGTTGCTGTGTGGTGACATCAGTTTGGATAAAGCTGCCCTTGCCGAGTTAAATCTACATTAGGTCAGTTTAGCACTAAGGAACAAACAGTTACCGCAGGAAACCCGTTTACGATTCAAACACGCTTTAACTCGTTTGTATACAGTAAAGAATGTATGTTTTACCCTTCAACAAACGTATCAAGTTTTCCTAGTTCATCCGAGAGTCCAACCAATGAATCTAACGTTCCCACCTAAGAGAAAATGGAGAGCATCATGACGTTTGTTGCTTATAATAATTAAACTATTTGATGCAGTGAAATAAGACAGCCAAAATAATCACATGACTACTTATTTAAAAATATGTAATCAAGTCATTTTTTATAATAATACAATAAAAAAGTTTGAAACTGGAAATTAAGTAATGTAATAGTCACATGACAGAAAAGGCAAATGTATCCGAACTGAAATAACCCTGCTCCATAAGATACTAAAGTGTTTGATAAACTGTATCCCTATTACATTATCCTCATACATTCTGCTAGAAAGCCCAGAGACAGACAGTGCTACAACTTTCAGTTTAAAGAGTTTCTTGTTTTGAAGTCGGGTAAAGGAACAGAAGCTACCTTGAGTTCAGGGATCGGGAATTTAAAATTATTCGATAAACTGGCTTTTTCAGTTACAGTGTTCATTCTTTCCCATATTTGTTGGTTCGATTTGTCTACAGGGGCCGAAATTAACCAGTATTCGCTCATGTTGTTCTGTGACGCTTTGGAACGCAGGCTCCTCACTGCACCTGTGGGTAAAAAAAAGTTTGAGAAAAAAAAGTCTGACAGTGAATTTACCTTAAAGTCATCATCGATGTACAAACCATCTGCTACTCAATATCGACACTAAATTAATTGTTCAGACTTCAACTTGAACTCGGGGACCAGACCAGGGGTTTCAACAGATCCTGTCTAACGACCAATCTTGGGATAGAAAAAAGGGGTCGTTTAACGCAAGCTCGTAGGATTCATATCGATAGTGGGATATCTGATCGTTAATATCTCTTTCAATACAGGAGTCCTTTGCGACTGATTACACCGTATAAAAATCTGCTTAACGGTCCACATACCTTGATCTGCACTACTGTGTCATAAACTGTGATAAATCACCACAGTTACAGTGCAAAATATGAACAGTTAAAATATCACAGATGTGTGTGTCGGCTTTTAAAGTTCACTATAAAATAACACAATAAACAAACTGCATATAAATATATTCGCGAGTCTAAATAATTCATTTTACAATTAATTACACCCATTAGAAGACAATTACACTGTATATAGTAAAATAGAAAACTTCACAAAACTTATTTTATGATCCTCACCAAAGGAACAATCACGCCTTTATGGGAGCGAAAGAAATACCGTACTATACTCACTATCTTGGTTGTAGCCAGCCAGATCAGATCCGCCTTTCGCAATTCTTGTTCTTTGTATGCTACTTTATATATAGATTCTTTCTTTTAAGAATTTCTGTTTTTGCTTAAAAGTTCGGTTATTGTATTAGCTATTCAAGTATTAAAAAAGTTAAAATCAGGTAGATTAAGGCCCCCTGCCACAATCAACTGCGTAAAATACAAAATGAATTGTGAAATAAAAAGAAACGTCATTCACATTACCTCAGAATTACTGGTCTTGGCAGTGCCCTGGGGATTTAAAAAAAAGCTCTTTGCTCTCAATTTTGCAACCCCCTTGTCATTTCGTTCAGTTATCGCCGATTAGTTATTAACAAATAACTTTTAGTGGTGTCACTGAAAGCTCTTCCCCTCTGCCCTCTCTCAAGTTGCTAGTTGAGCTCCTTCTCCCTCCTCTGGAACCCGAGCGCTTCGATACAACGAGAAAAATGTTACAGGTGAGGCATAAAGCTCCTCTCCTTGTGCGCACAACTGGTTGCGCGGCGCGATCTCATTAACATAAACCACGCCCTCTCATTTGCAAACACCAGAGGGCGCGTGGTAATTTGCATAACGCCGTTTCCGGGTGGCCTCTGAACTCTGCGCCTCCTGTCGTCTGGTAGCAAGGGGTCCACACGAGGCGGGTGTTGTTGGGAAGAATCTAGAAATAACTTCGACGTCGATGAGAGGCCGGTGGCGATAAAGCGGCGGGCGGGATGCAGGTCTCCAGTGTGAACGATGTGAAGATTTACAACCTGAGCTGTGGCAGGTCGCTGCCGGAGGTGAGGCGAGGCCTGAGCTGCAGTATTGTGTACAGTTCTGGGCACCACACTTCAGGAAGGCTGTCAAGGCCCTGGAGGGGGGGAGAGAGAGAGAGAGAGTGCAGGGTGAATTGAGAGGTTTTACCAGGATGAGGGACTTCAGTCATGTGGAGAGATATTGGAGAAGCTGAGATTGTTCTCCTTAGAGCAGAGGAGGTTAAGGGGAGATTTAATAGAGGTGCTCAAAATCATGAGGGGGTTTTGATAGAGCAAGTAGGGAGAAACTTTCCTCTGGTCAGTGGGTCGGTGACCAGAGGTCATAGATTTTAAATTAATTGGCAAAAGAGCTAGAGGGGGAAAACATTTTTTTCTCACAGGGGGTTGTTAAGATCTGGAATGGACTACCTGAAAGGGTGGTGGAAGCAGATTCCATAGGAACTTTCAAAAGGCAATTGGACATGTACTTGAAGAGGACTAATTTGCAGGGTTATGGGGAAAAAGCTGGAGTTTGGGACTAATTGGATAACTCTTTCAAAGAGCAGGTACAGGCATGACTGGCCGAATGGCCTCTTTCTGTGCTGGATGATTGAGTGTGGCTCGAGCCCAGGTTGACTGTTAGGCTCACTTGTGTCTTGGTCCAGTGGTTACAGGAGTCCGCTGGTCAGGGTGGCTGCTTCTGGGCTAAGCCTATGCATGTGTATAGTCGCCACCGTTTCCTACTGTGGGTCTGGATTGGCCCAATTATGGTGATAGCCTTGTGTGCCCCCCCCCCCCCTTCCAGTCATTATACTCTGAGCTCAGAGTCAGAAGGTTTAAGCCCCCCTCCAGGGACTTTTGAATGAGATGTTCAACTGTGGCCTTGGGTGGACCTAAAAGACCTCATGGCACTATTTGCAGACGATTTCTCCTGGTGTCCTGGCCACCATTCACCTCTTGACCAAAACAGTTTAACTGTTGGTGAGATTTGCCCTGGATGGCACTGAGCTTCTTTTATTGTGGCTGCATCTGTCCAGGTGAGTATTCTGTCACACTCCTGACTTAAGCCTTGTAGATGGTTGAGGAGGCAGGATGTGAGCCTGTTGTCACACAGTCTTTGCACTACTCTTGTTGCCACTTTGTTGATATGGATGGTCCAGCTAAGTTTCTGGTCAATGATGACCCCCCCCCCAGGGCTATGACCATCTTCTGTGTGTCTGGTATGATCTCAGCCACTGGAGGGTTTTTCACTTGACCCAATTGACTTTAATTTGCTGGGGCTCCATGGTGTCAAATGTGGTTGAATACTGCTTTGATGTTGAGGGCAGCTTTTCTACCTACGCCTCTGGCATCCAGCTCTTGCGTCCATGTCTAGATCAAGGCTGTGATAAGATGTGGAACTCATATTGAGTGGCAGTGAGCAGGTTATATTGGTCTGTAGGTGTTGCGTGATGGCACTGTTGACTTCTATCAATTTACTGATGATTGGGCTGTATTTTTCCAGATGAGATTTGGCTGCTTTTTCTGAATAGGACGCACCTGGGCAATTTTCCATATTGTTGTTTAGATACCAGTGTCATAGCTGCATTGGAATAGCTCAGTCATGGGAGGCAGCTTGTTTTGTGTGCAGGTCTTCAGCTGTACAGCCAGGATGTAGTTAGAGTATCCGGTGCACTTAGTCACTACTTAATGTCATGTGGAATGAACCAAATTTGCTGTAGCTTCATTAATGGACCATATGTTTTTTTTCGCCTCGAATTTTCATCCTGTTCATTTGCCTGTCCAGGTGAATGTAAGAGTTCCTACGGCCCTATTGGAGGGGTGTCTCACCACTTTGCTTTCACCACTTTGCTTTGGTGCAATTGGGACTTCACCTCAATTATAATACCACTTTTACATTCGTGGGCACTCAAATGATTTCACTTTGACACGAAAGTAGCAGTACAACAGAACCCTTAAGTAACCAGTAATTTTTTACTTTTGGTTTGATGTAAAGCAGCAGTGTAATTATGGAGTCTGGTCCCAATCTGACTCTTGAGCACAGTGAGTTGTGCAACTACCTCTAGTAGGTAGTGTTAAAAATAAATTATGCTTTGCAGCAGAATAATGTAACAAGGCACAAGTCAGGAGTGTGATGGAATACTCTCCACTTGCCTGGATGAGTGCAGCTCCAACAACACTCAAGAAGCTTGACACCATCCAGGACAAAGCAGCCCTCTTGATTGGCACCCCATCCACCACCCTAAACATTCACTCCCTTCACCACCGGCGCACCATGGCTGCAGTGTGTACCATCCACAGGATGCACTGCAGCAACTCGCCAAGGCTTCTTCGACATCACCTCCCAAACCCGTGACCTCTACCACCTAGAAGGACAAGGGCAGCAGGCACATGGGAACAACAACACCTGCACGTTCCCCTCCAAGTCACACACCATCCCGACTTGGAAATATATCGCTGTTCCTTCAACGTCGCTGGGTCAAAATCCTGGAACTCTGTTCCTAACAGCACTGTGGAAGAACCTTCCCCACAAGGACTGCAACAGTTCAAGAAGGCGGCTCACCACCACCTTCTCAAGGGCAATTAGGGATGGGCAAAAAATGCCAGCCTTACCAGCGACGCCCACATCCCATGAACAAATTTTTAAAAAAACATCCAATCTACGTTGGGGAAAACTAATAAAAAAAAGCTAGTAGAAGAGTGTGAATCACGAACAAAGCATAACTTTATTTTCCCACTTGCAACTTCAGTGTTCTGTGAAGCCCCTCTGCTGATCAATAGAAATGTGTAACCCTATTTGGCAACAGAGAAAAACAATCTTTTCACCTGGACTAGAGCCAAGTAAAAGCACTGCATTTGAGGATGGCCTGTACTATGGTACAAACCATCCCCTCCAACTTTGAAGAGCTATGGCTGGGCTATATGAGGTTATGACCAGATCCAATACCACTGGTGTTGCTAACATACAAACCAAACCCTCTTGTGCCTCAACACTGCAGAAATTTCAAGGTTTGCATAGAGTATGCGTGAGGAAGCCTCATACACCAATTCTCTTGTTTGCAAAATGCTCCAATACAATGCCATCGCCTTGAGAGCTGTCTCTTGCACACAGACCTAGCACAAAGAAAGGTGGTAGTGGTTGTTGGAGGCCAATCATCTCAGTCCCAGGACATTGCTGCAGGAGTTCCTCAGGGCAGTGTCCTAGGCCCAACCATCTTCAGCTGCTTCATCAATGACCTTCCCACCATCAAAAGGTCAGAAATGGGAATGTTAGCTGATTGTTGCAGAGTGTTCAGTTCCATTCACAACTCCTCAGATAATGAAGCTGTCCGTTCCCGTATGCAGCAAGACCTGGACAACATCCAGGCATGGGCTGATAAGTGGCAAGTAACATTCGTGCTAGACAAGTGCCAGGCAATGACCATCTCCAACAAGAGAGTCTAACCACCTCCCCTTGAAATTCAATGGCATTGCCGTCGCTGAATCCCCCACCATCAACATCCTGGGGGTCACCGTTGACCAGAAACTTAACTGGACCAGCCATATAAATACTGTGGCTACGAGAGGAGGTCAGAGGCTGGGTATTCTGCGGCGAGTGACTCACTTCCTGACTCCCCAAAGCCTTTCCACCATCTACAAGGCATCAGTCAGGAGTGTGATGGAATACTATTCACTTGCCTGGATGAGTGCAGCTCCAACAACATTCCAGAAGCTCAACTCCATCCAGGACAAAGCAGCCCGCTTGATTGGCACCTCATCCACCACCCTAAACATTCACTCCCTTCACCACCGGCGCACTGTGGCTGCAGTGTGTACCATCTACAGGATGCACTGCAGCAACTCGCTAAGGCTTCTTCGACAGCACCTCCCAAACCCGCAACCTCTACCACCTAGAAGGACAAGAGCAGCAGGCACATGGGAACAACACCATCTGCACGTTCCCCTCCAAGTCACACACCATCCCGACTTGGAAATATATCGCCGTTCCTTCATCGTTGCTGGGTCAAAATCCTGGAACTCCCTTCCTAACAGCATTGTGGGAGAACCTTCACCACACGGACTGCAGCGGTTCAAGCAGGCTTCTCACCACCACCTTCTCAAGGGCAATTAGGGATGGGCAATAAATGCTGGCCTCGCCAGCGACACCCACATCCCATGAACAAATTAAAAAATAAAGTTTGAAGACTGAGGTTATCGTCACTTGCATAATAGGTCTGCTAGAGAATACATCGATTTGCCTGTTGGTACCTCAGCACAACGTCTGAGTATTTCCGTTATCCCAACAAGCACGAGGGTAAATTTCACAGTATATCTGGACTATTTGTTATTGCCTGTCACTGAACTGTTATGTCCTAAACAAAAGGACTCTTGACAGCTGATTTTAAGAAAAAGACTGAGCTGTAAGGTCTATATTGTGTATACCATGTCACAAAAATTGTTGCATACATATATGACAAGGAATGCTGTAATAGTTTATAGAGTCATCCAAATCCCGGAATAATTTAGAAGCAAAATACTACGGATGCTGGAAATCTGAAATAAAAACAGAAAATGCTGGAAATACTCATTTAGTCAGGCAGCATCTGTGGCGAAAGAAGCAGAGTTAACGTTTCAGGTTGAAGATCTTTCGTCAGAACTGGAAGTTGTTAAAGAGTTAACAGTTTTTAAGCAAGTACAGAGCCAGGGAAAGGGAGGAGGAAAGAACAAAGAGGAAGGTCTGTGATAGGGTGGAGGGCAGGAGTGATGGTGCAAGGCAAGGAGGGTGGTAATGGGACAAGTAAAGAAACAAAAGATGGGTCTAGAGGGGCTGTAAATGGCAACAGCAGAACCATTACCAGTAGCCGCAGTCCAACAGGGAAAAAAAAATTAAAAATGGGAGCAGTGGTTATGGTCTGAAGTTATTGAAATCACCGTTGAGTCCGGAAGGCTGTAAAGTGCCTAATTGAAAGATGAGGTGTTGTTCCTCGAGTTTTCATTGAGCTTCATTGGAACAGTGTAGGAGGCCGAGGTCAGAGCGGGAGTACTTTGGAGAATTAAAATGGCAAGCGACCGGAAGCTCAGGGTCACGCTTGAGGACTGAGCGGAGGTGTTCAGGAAAGCAAGTCTACATTTGGTCTCCCCATTGTAGGGAGACCGCATCTTGAGCAGCGAATACAGTATACTAAATTGAAAGAAGTACAAATAAATCGCTGTTTCATGTGGAAGGAGTGTTTGGGGCCCTGGACAGTGGGAAGGGAGGAGGTGAAAGGGCAGGTGTTGCATCTCTTGCGCTCGCACGGGAAGGTGGTCGTGGGGAGGAGAGCAGCTGTTGGGGGTGATGGAAGAGTGGACCAGGTTGTTGTGGAGGGAACGATCCCTGCGGAATGCTGAAAGGGGAAGGGAAGATGTGTTTGGGGGTGAGATTGCGCAGGAGCTGGTAGAAATGGTGGAGGATGATTACGTTGAACGTGGAGGCTGTTAGTGTCCCCCTTGTCCTCATCTTGCACCCCATCATGGTTCTGGGGGGGAGGGGAAGGGTAAGGGCAGAGGTGTCTGAAATGGGCTGGACAGTTGAGGGCCCTGTCAGCTACATTGGAGGGGAATCCTTGGTTGAGAAAAAAGGAAGACATGTCAGAAGCACAGGTGTGGAAGGTGGCACCTTGGGAACAGATGAGACGGAGAAACTGGGAGACTGGAATAGAATCCTTACAGGAAGCGGGGTGGGAATCCCCACCAAAGCATAACTTTATTTCCCCACTTGCAACTTCAGTGTTCTGTGAAGCCTGTCTGCTGATCAGTAGAAGTGTGTAACCCTATTTGGCGACAGAGAAAAACAATCTTTTCACCTGGACTCAATGCATTAGCGAGCCAAGTAAAAGCACTTTCCCTGGCTCTGTACTTGCTTAAAAACTGTTAACTCAACATCTTCCAGTTCTGACGAAAGGTCTTCGACCTGAAACGTTAACTCTTTCTTTCCCCACAGATGCTGCCTGACTTGCTGAGTATTTCTGGAATAATTTAATTGCTTTTGATTATAGCTTATTCTGCATAACCCCTGCACCTGTAAAGAGTACATTGCTGATAGCAGCCAGCTATGTGCATGTATGTGCATTTGCTTTTACTAATACACCACTAATCTCTAATGTTAAACTGAGAATGTTCCAACTTCAACAACCATGCAGAAATAACTTGTGATATTACAATATGTGTCACTGCAGTCTTTTAGTACATTGCAAGTTGAAAAAAACATGCATTTAACACATGTATTTGTAGCAAGCAGGAGTTATGTGACTTAGTCATTTTTTTGTTTGTAAATCACCATCTCTTGATGTGTCCATAAATGTCTGTATCCGGTGATTGTAGCACAGCAACTATATGCATTGCTATATGAAGCAAATGCAATTTTTGAAAAAGTTTCAGAAATATTGGGTGAATACCAGTAAATTTTGTTAATTTACCTTTAGGCTTATGAAGTAAAGCAGAGTTTATTAAAATTAAATTGAAAGTTGATTATGGTGAGATCAAATTCAACATTGAGTTTTTCACTGCTGTATCAGCTCCCTGAGGGTGTTGCATTGAAGTCTAGTTCGATAGTGCTTCTGCATCTAAATTTGCCAGGTGCTTCTGTGACTCCAGTAATCATGTGAATAGAGGATAAATGCTAAAAATTGAATGTTTACAGAAAAATAAAATGGCAAGTAACATAATTGAATACTTGGCAGGTGGTCTGGATTATGATGGCCATTAAACAAGTAGTTTATTTGCATGAATTCCCACACTCATGCATGTTCTGCTTCTCCAATGTAAATACACAAACACATCACACTTGCACCCACCTCCTTTCATTAACTGGGTGATGCACCTGGCAGGGTGTCTGGATATCTGGTCACCATTGACCAGAAACTTAACTGGACCAGCCATATAAATACTGTGGTTACGAGAGCACCTAATGAGATCATTTTTTTAAATTAAAAAAATATTAAACATTTTTAATCATTTTCCACCAATTGCAGTTATGTGAATGATATTATTCTGTGCATCATTCAGTGACTACAGAGTTTGACCACAGCTCAGCATCTGAAAGTTTTCTAGTTTTGTTGCAGATTTCCAACATTTTTTTAATATCTCAAATAATTTTTTTAAATTCCCCACCCCTTTTGAATTTATATTGATTTCATATGTATTTTAATGATTTGTGGTATTTACAGGAGCATGTATTGAAACAATAGATTTGCTTGCAATTGTCCATTTTCGATACTGCATATGAATTAAACTACTGGTTTATTGTGTGGGGAACTATCAGATAAGAGATTTGCTGGGGTCTACATTTAGGATTGAATTGAGTTATTAATTTGTACTACCTTGGGCAGGATGGTGCTCTGTGTTGTTTTCCCTTTTGTACTAGGCTGTTCACCTTTTTCATGAAGCTTTGTTGGGGTATTTATGGGGAAATAATGTCATTTAGGCCTCCAGGAAGGCAACATTTCTTGAGCCAGTGGCTGTACATTATTCACTTTGCCTAATCTATAACTAGTAAGGATTTTTATTTTTGCTGGATGCTAAATTAAACACTTGGCTTAGTTGAGTATGTTTTAACAGTTGCGTCGTAAATTTTGAATGCTAAGTACAGTCCAAACTTCATGTAGCTGTTTAGCTTCCATTGAAAATTCAATGAAGTAAGGAATGTCATTTAGGTCAAAACATTCTGGCACTGTCACTGGGAAAGACCTCAAACATTAACAGGAGTAGGCCATTCAGCCCCTCGTGCCCGCTCCACCATTTGATAAGATCATGGCTGATCTGTGATCTAACTCCATATACTTGCCTTTGGCCCATAACCCTTAATACCTTTGGTTGCCAAAAAGCTATCTATCTCAGATTTAAATTTAGCAATTGAGCTAGCATCAATTGCCGTTTGCGGAAGAATGGTATTTTAAAAAAATCTTGTGAAGTACTGAGTAGTTAACCATTTGATCGTTGAAACTTTTTTTAGCAGCCTAGCATGTGCAAAGTATTTGTAATGCCAAGTGTGCTGAGTTACAGTTAAAGAAAGGAACAAAGTTAGGTGTGTTCTTGACATTTCTGTAGGGTCATGAAGGCTTTATGAAAATGTAACTCCAGTGATGCCTCAACACAAGGGCTACTGTCTGGTTGCTAAAGCTTTAACAGTTAGCTACAGCCCAGTATTTGAGTGTCATTTTTTAAGTTTCAGAAGTTGACTGTTTTAATAATTTTTGTAGATTGATCCATCTACCAGATGATTATGTAGTCACAATCCAAGAACTCCAACTATCTGTTGACTGAACTAAAACTGCAGCTTATTTAAATTTTTATTTTCATTTCAGTGGCTCTCAGATAGAAAAAAGAGAACTTTGCAGAAGAATGATGTTGGTGAGTACAATATTCAGACCAAATTTTTAATCATAACCCATTGAAATGTAATGTTTTAGAGCTTATAGCCTTTTCACCAGTCTGATTCCTAGGTTGGCAGCACTGTCGTATGAGGAGAGATTGGGTCGACTCAGCCTGTATTCACTCGAGTTTAGAAGAATGAGAGGGGATCTCGTTGAAACGTATAAAATTCTGACAGGGCTAGACAGACTGGATGCAGGGAGGATGTTTCCCCTGGCTGGATGGGGTGTCCAGAACGAGGGGTCTCAGTCTCAGGATACGGGGTAGGACATTTAGGACTGAGATGAGGAGAAATTTCTTCACTCAGAGGGTGGTGAACCTGTGGAATTCTCTACCACAGAAGGCTATGGAGGCCAAGTCACTGAATATATTTAAGAAGGAGCTAGCTAGATTTCTAGACACAAAAGGCATCAAGGGTTATGGGGAGAGAGCGGGAATATGGTATTGAGATAGAGGATCAGCCATGATCATATTGAATGGCAGAGCAAGCTCGAAGGGCCGAATGGCCTACTCCTGCTCCTATTTTCTATGTTTCTTCTGTTTACACATGGCATTGGTTTTAATCTGCTTCCATGGCATTGCTAATGGTCAGTCTGAGGTCTGATTATGATGTTCAGTTATGATGATCATCAGTCTACTCTCAATCATCAGCAAAGTGATGGAAGGTGTCGTCGACAGTGCTATCAACCGGCACCTACTCACCAATAACCTGCTCAACGATGCTCAGTTTGGGTTCCGACAGGACCACTCGGCTCCAGACATCATTACAGTCTTGATACAAACGTGGACAAAAGAGCTGAATTCCAGAGGTGAGAGTGACTGCACTTGACATCAAGGCATCATTTGACAGAGTGTGGCACCAAGGAGCCCCACTAAAATTGAAGTCAGTGGGAATCAGGGGGAAAACTCCAGCGACTGGAGTCTTACCTAGCACAAAGAAAGATGGTAGTGGTTGTTGGAGGCCAATCATCTCAGCCCCAGGACATTGCTGCAGGAGTTCCTCAGGGCAGTGTCCCAGGCCCAACCATCTTCAGCTGCTTCATCAATGACCTTCCCTCCATCATAAGGTCAGAAATGGGGATGTTCGCTGATGATTGCACAGTGTTCAGTTCCATTCACAACCCCTCAGATAATGAAGCAGTCTGTGCCCGCATGCAGCAATACCTGGACAACATCCAGGCTTGGGCTGATAAGTGGCAAGTAACATTTGCGCCAGACAAATGCCAGGCAATGACCATCTCCAACAAGAGAGTGTCTATCCACCTCCCCTTGACGTTCAACGGCATTACCATCTCTGAATTCCCCACCATCAACATCCTGGGGGTCACCATTGACCAGAACTTAACTGGACCAGCCATATAAATACTGTGGCTACAAGAGCAGGTCAGAGGCTGGGTATTCTGCGGCGAATGACTCACCTCCTGACTCCCCAAAGCCTTTCCAGCATCTACAAGGCACAAGTCAGGAGTACGATGGAATACTCTCCACTTGCCTGGATTAGTGCAGCTCCAACAACACTCAAGAAGCTCGATACCATCCAGGACAAAGCAGCCCGCTTGATTGGCACCCCATCCACCACCCTAAACATTCACTCCCTTCACCACCGGTGCACAGTGGCTGCAGTGTGTACCATCCACAGGATGCAATGCAGCAACTTGCCAAGGCTTCTTCGACAGCAACTCGCTAAACCCGTGACCTCTACCACCTAGAAGGACAAGAGCAGCAGGCACATGGGAACAACACCACCTGCACGTTCCCCTCCAAGTCACACACCATCCCAACTTGGAAATATATCGCCGTTCCTTCATCGTCGCTGGGTCAAAATCCTGGAACTCCCTTCCTAACAGCACTGTGGGAGAACCTTCACCACACGGACTGCAACGATTGAAGAAGGCGGCCCACCACCTTCTCGTGGGCAATTAGGGATGGGCAATAAATGCTGGCATCACTGCTGCTGATGGCCCACAGCGCCTCATGGATGCCCAGTTTTGAGCTGCGAGATCTGTTCTGAATCTATCCCATTTAGCACGGTGCTAGTGCCACACAACACGTTGGATGGTGTCCTCAGTGCGAAGACGGGACTTTGTCTCCTCGAGGACTGTGCGGTGGTCACTCCTACCAACACTCTCATGGACAGATGCATTTGCGACAGGTAGATTGGTGAGGACGAGGTCAAGTAAATTTTTCCCTCGTGTTGGTTCGCTCACCACCTGCCGCATGCCCAGTCTGGCAACTATGTCCTTCAGGACTCGGCCAGCTCGGTCAGTAGTGGTGCTACCGAGCCACTCTTGGTGATGGACATTGAAGTCCCCCACCCAGAATACATTCTGTGCCCATGCTACCCTCAGTGCTTCCTCCAAGTAGTGTTCAATATGGAGGAGGACTGATTCATCAGCTGAGGGAGGGCGGTAGGTGGCAATCAGCAGGAGGTTTCCTTGCCTGTACCCTGCCCATATACTCTCACTGGCTGAATCGGGAGGAATGTTTTGGTCCTATTTTGACCGAGTTAGCTTTAGAACTGCTCCATGATTAGTTGAGCAAACCACCACACACCTCTGCTGATTTAATATGAGCAGGAATTGTACACGATATGCAATTTAAGCAATTTCTTGTTTTGGGGTTTTATATACTTTTACCTACACAGGTATACCTTATCTATTCTGTTATCTGAGCAAGAGGGGCATTAGACGTATTTTTAAATTATCATAATTTAAATACAAGGCTGTCATTTTTCATAGACCTCAATGCCTTGGTTAAGAAGACAAAAAAACTGGGGAAATGTGAGCAGAAATTGTTAGAAAAACAAAGATTTATTGCATTACTATCCAGATGCGAGGTGTTTATATCAGTCCCTTGTATATGTATGTTTTGAATCTACATGTGTCTCACCTGCAAATACTATGTTGTACATTTTTTTAAAATTAAGGAAAAGAAAGCCCATCTTTCCCGACATCTTTCATCCGACCTTGGAGAAAGAGCTGGCGATTTACAAGCAACTACACATCTACAGGAAGAACTTTCCCAACAACAGCAATTATCCTCTTATAAACCTCAGAATGTGCTTGTTTTCAGCAAATAGACCTTGTGGCCTTAAAAGGACGGACCAGTTACTTGCAGCTTCACTTTAGCAGCAGAATAATATATTGTGTGTTACATTGTATAGCACTCTCCTTATAAACCAGCAGTGCCGGGAGATCAGCTGGTTGATGTCTGGGAGCAAAAAAGCAAATCATTTTCTTTCTCCCTAGATATACGTCGAAGAATTGAGCTTATCCAGGACTTCGAGATGCCTACTGTTAGTACCACCATTAAGGTTTCACGAGATGGCCAGTATATCATAGCAACTGGTAAGTTAAATGACTTTTTTTTAATATGATCTTTTATTTCTCTGGTGCTTAATTGTTTCATACTCATTGTCATCTTTCAACTTGGTTTATAAAAACCTCTTATGCACAATATGTAACTTTTCAAACTATTATGGAGCAGTATGCTCAGCTAAGTTGGTTTCTTGCTTTATCTCCTAGTAAGACTTCTTATTTTTGGTTTTAAAAAAAACAGCTGTTTAGTGGAAAGTTTTATACAGCATTGAAATTTATTAGATAGAAAATCTACCACTTGGTGCAAAAGACCACAATAAAACCAACAAATCCCCAGGAACAGGTTGTACGTATTGCAGAATACTGGGGAGGAGATCTGTGAGGCGCTGACCATCATTGAGAGAGTTAGTGGACACTCGGGCAGTACCAGTAGATTAGAAATGGGCTAACATGGTGCCCATATTCAAAAAGGGTGACAAAGCAGACACAGGCGACTACATACCGATCAGTCTTCCTTCCATTCTATGTAAAATAATGGAATTGATTATTGGGAATGAACTTGAGAATCATCTGTTCAACAACTGCCAATTGACAGCAGTCAGTACGGATTCAGAAGGGGGTCATTCTGTCTGACTAATCTCCTCGACTGATTTGAGAAAGTGACAACCCACGTGGAATGGCAAGCCATATTACGTATACTTTTGATAAAAGTTCCACATAAAAGGCTATTAATTAAGCTCAAGCTGTGTGGTTTCAGTGTAAATTCTGGGAATAGATAAGAAGCTGACTAGAGGATAGGAGTGGGGCGAGCACTGAGTGGGGTGCCTCGGGGATTGGACCATGACTCTTTTTTTCTAATTTACATAAATGACTTGGATTCAGAGACTTATTATAAAGTGGCCAAATTTGCACATGGTACTAAACCAGGAGGAGAAATCAGAGAAGGCAGCTCAGAAATTACAGAACTATTTGAACAAAATATGTAAGTGGGCAGAATAATGGCAGATGAAATTTAATGCTGGGAAGTGTAAACAACAATAATGCTTTCATTTATATTGTGCCTTTAATATAGAAAAACATCCCAAGGTGCTTCAGAGGCACAGTAAAAATAAAAAGGACGCCATGCCGAAGAAGGTGATATTAACAGGAGTGACCAAATGCTCGGTCTAAGAAGGGGGCTTTTAGCAGGACCTTAAAGGAAGGGGGAGGTGGTGCGAATTAAAGTATGGGGCCTAAGTGGCTAAAGGCATTGCTGCCAATGGTGGGATGAAAGGAGGGGGATTATACAAGAAGCCAGTCAGACAATTCTTCAGCCAGAAGTGCCAAGTGGATGATCCATCTCGGCCTCCTCCCGATATCCCCACCATCACAGAAGCCAGTCTTCAGCCAATTCGATTCACTCCAAGTGATATCAAGAAACGGCTGAGTGCACTGGATACAGCAAAGGCTATGGGCCCAGACAACATCCCGGCTGTAGTGCTGAACACTTGTGCTCCAGAACTAGCTGCGCCTCTAGCTAAGCTGTTCCAGTACAGCTGCAACACTGGCATCTACCCGACAATGTGGAAAATTGCCCAGGTATGTCCTGTCCACAAAAAGCAGGACAAATCCAATCCGGCCAATTACCGCCCCATCAGTCTACACTCAATCATCAGCAAAGTGATGGAAGGTGTCGTCGACAGTGCTATCAAGCGGCACTTACTCACCGATAACCTGCTCACTGATGCTCTGTTTGGGTTCCGCCAGGACCACTCTGCTCCAGACCTCATTACAGCCTTGATCCAAACATGGACAAAAGAGCTGAATTCCAGAGGTGAGGTGAGAGTGACTGCCCTTGACATCAAGGCAGCATTTGACCGAGTGTGGCACCAAGGAGCCGTAGTAAAATTGAAGTCAATGGGCATCAGGGGGAAATCTCTCCTATGGCTGGAGTCATACCTAGCACAAAGGAAGATGGTAGTGGTTGATGGAGGCCAATCATCTCAGCCCCAGGACATTGCTGCAGGAGTTCCTCAGGGCAGTGTCCTTGGCCCAACCATCTTCAGCTGCTTCATCAATGACATTCCCTCCATCATAAGGTCAGAAATGGGGACGTTCGCTGATGATTGCACAGTGTTCAGTTCCATTCACAACCCCTCAGATAATGAAGTAGTCCATGCCCGCATGCAGCAAGACGTGGACAACATCCAGGCTTGGGCTCATAAGTGGCAAGTAACATTCGCGCCATACAAGTGCCAGGCAATGACCACCTCCAACAAGAGAGAGTCTAAGCACCTCCCCTTGACATTCAACGGCATTACCATCGCTGAATCCCCCACCATCAACATCCTGGGGGTCACCATTGATCAGAAACTTAACTGGACCAGCCATATAAATACTGTGGCTACAAGAGCAGGTCAGAGGCTGGGTATTCTGTGGCGAGTGACTCACCTCCTGACTCCCCAAAGCCTCTCCACCATCTACAGGGCACAAGTCAGGAGTGTGATGGAATACTCTCCACTTGCCTGGATGAGTGCAGCTCCAACAACACTCAAGAAGCTCGACACCATCCAGGACAAAGCAGCCCTCTTGATTGGCACCCCATCCACCTCCCTAAACATTCACTCCCTTCACCACCGGCGCACAGTGGCTGCAGTGTGTACTATCCACAGGATGCACTGCAGCAATTCACCAAGGCTTCTTTGACGTGACCACTACCACCTAGAAGGATAAGAGCAGCAGGCACATGGGAACAACACCACCTGCATGTTCCCCTCCAAATCACACACCATTCCGACTTGGAAATATATCACCGTTCCTTCATCGTCGCTGGGTCAAAATCCTGGAACTCCCTTCCTAACAGCGCTGTGGGAGAACCTTCACCACATGGACTGCAGCGGTTCAAGGTGGCGGCTCACTACCACCTTCTCAAGGGAATTAGGGATGGGCAATAAATGCTGGCCTTGCCAGCGACGCCCACATCCCATGAAAGAATTTTTTAAAATGGAGTTCGGAGAGGGAATTGTAGGGCTAGAGGAGGTTACAGAGATAGGGATGGGCAACGCCATGAAGGGATTTAAACACCAGGATGAGACTATTAAACTCGCGGCATTGGGGGCCGAGAAGCCTATGTTAGTCAGCAGGGACAATGGTGATAGGTGAGGGGACTTGGTGCAGGATAGGATATGGGCAGCAGAGTTTTGGACGAGTTGAAATTTACGGAGGGTGGAGGTTGAAAGGCCAACCAAGAGAGCATTGGAATAGTCGAGTCTGGAGAGGAAGAAGGTGTGGATGAGGGTTTCAGCAGAAGATGTGCTGAGAAAGGGCAAGAGACGGGCAATGTTACAGAAGTGGAAGTAAGAGGTCTTTGTGATTGTGAGGATATGGGGTTGGAATCTTGGCTTGAGAACAAATAAGACGCTGAAGTTGTAAACACTGGAAGAAATTGTGGCTCAATCAAGACTAGATATCGGGCAACCAGTCCAACACCGAGGCAGTGGAGGGGTTGGGAGAGGTGGTGAGAGTTGTTCAGTGGAGAGACTATGGGAGTTAAGGAGGGAGGATATCTTTGGGGGGGGTGGGGGTGGGGTGGGTTGCTGGGTTGGTGGTCAGCAACCAGGATTTTATAGGAGAGGTGGAAGGAAATGAGGTGCTAGAAGAGGAGAAGCTTATAGAGGAGTAGTGGGAGAGACCAAAACGTGACTTGGCAATTTAAGGACTACACCAGCACCAGGTTGGTTTATGTGGGGCAGTTGGTGATAAGTGTAGCCAGGCATCGTGGCTTCAGCAAGAGCCAGTGTGTTACCACCCATGAGCCAAGTTTCAGTTAAAGCTGGGATATCGATGTAAATATCCATAATAAGGTTTTCAATCATGAGTGAATGGACATTCTGGAGGGAAATGTAGAGAGGGGCTGTAATTGTTGATCGGCTGGCAGAGTCCAAGGGTAATGGTGGGTGGGGTAAGTGTGATGTACAGCAGGTTGGCGAGATTAGTCTGCAGTGGGCAAGCTGGGTGGGAAGATCCGTGAACGAAGAGAATGAGACAGTTGGGGTTGCTGCTCATAAGGATACAGTGATGGGTGCCTCGATGGCCCCTTCGGAAAATGCAAGAGAAGTGGAACGTAGCTGTGGGTTTAAAGCCTGGGATGGTGGCAGGAGAGTAGGAATACAGAGGAGTAATGATGGGTTGGGGTAGAGATTAGGAGGAGCAAAGTATCCAAGAGGGAACAACTGAAAGGTGGCTTGACTGGGTGACGGGAGGGGTAAGAGACAGGAGAGATGAGCTCCTGGGGAAGATAAAGGAGACGGAAGTAATGGGGTCGAGTCCAGAGCAGCAGCGAAAATACACATGCAAATAGGCACAGGGAATTCAGGTTACATAGATGAAGTGCTACTCGTGGGAAGGGAAAAATCAATGACATGCATACTTAATGCTGTTGAAATAGCTAGGGCTGAAGCTGAGAAAGACTAGAGTCCTAGTAGATTTAATGCTAAACATGTTCAGTCAATACAGAGCTTGAATCAACAAAGCCAATGAGATGATGAACTACATAATCAAAACAGTAAAGTAATTTTTTTATTCGTTCATGGGATGTGGGCGTCGCTGGCAAGGCCAGCATTTATTGCTCATCCCTAATTGCCCATGAGAAGGTGGTGGTGAGCCGCCGCCTTGGACCGCTGCAGTCCGTGTGGTGAAGGTTCTCCCACAGTGCTGTTAGGAAGGGAGTTCCAGGATTTTGACCCAGTGACGATGAAGGAACGGCGATATATTTCCAAGTCGGGATGGTGTGTGACTTGGAGGGGAACGTGCAGGTGATGTTGTTCCCATGTGCCTGCTGTCCTTGTCCTTCTAGGTGGTAGAGGTTGCGGGTTTGGAAGGTGCTGTCAAAGAAGCCTTGGTGAGTTGCTGCAGTGCATCCTATGGATGGTACACACTGCAGCCACAGTGCGCCGGTGGTGAAGGTAGTGAATGTTTAGGGTGGTGGATGGGGTGCCAATCAAGCGGGCTGCTTTATCTTGGATGGTGTCGAGCTTCTTGAGTGTTGTTGAAGCTGCACTCATCCAGGCAAGTGGAGAGTATTCCATCACACTCCTGACTTGTGCCTTGTAGATGGTGGAAAGGCTTTGGGGAGTCAGGAGGTGAGTCACTCGCCGCAGAATACCCGGCCTCTGACCTGCTGTTGTAGCCACAGTATTTTTTATGGCTGGTCCAGTTAAGTTTCTGGTCAATGGTGACCCCCAGGATGTTGATGGTGGGGGATTCGGCAATGGTAATGCTGTTGAATGTCAAGGGGAGGTGGTTAGACTCTCTCTCGGAGATGGTCATTGCCTGGCACTTGTCTGGCGCGAATGTTACTTGCCACTTATGAGCCCAAGCCTGGATGTTGTCCGGGTCATGCTGCATGCGGGCACAGACTGCTTCATTATCTGAGGGGTTGTGAATGGAACTGAACACTTCAATCATCAGCGAACATCCCCATTTCTGACCTTATGATGGAGGAAAGGTCATTGATGCAGCAGCTGAAGATGATTGGGCCTAGGACACTGCCCTGAGGAACTCCTGTAGCAATGTCCTGGGGCTGAGATGATTGGCCTCCATCAACCATTACCAATCTTCCTTTGTGCTAAGTATGAGTCCAGCCACTGGAGAGTTTTCTCCCTGATTCCCATTGACTTCAATTTTACTAGGGATCCTTGGTGTCACACTTGGTCAAATGCTGCCTTGATGTCAAGGGCAGTCACTCTCACCTCCCCTCTGGAATTCAGCTCTTTTGTCCATGTTTGTACCAAGGCTGTAATGAGGTCTGGAGCAGAGTGGTCCTGGCGGAACCCAAACTGAGCATCAGTGAGCAGGTTATTGGTGAGTAAGTGCTGCTTGATAGCACTGTCGACGACACCTTCCATCACTTTGCTGATGATTGAGAGTAGACTGATGGGGCAGTAATTGGCCGGATTGGATTTGTCCTGCTTTTTGTGGACAGGACATACCTGGGCAATTTTCCACATTGTCGGGTAGATGTCAGTGTTGTAGCTATACTGGAACAGTCTGGCTAGAGGCGCAGCTAGTTCTGGAGCACAAGTGTTCAGCACTACAGCCGGAATGTTGTCTGGGCCCATAGCCTTTGCTGTATCCAGTGCACTCAGCCGTTTCTTGATATCACGTGGAGTGAATCGAATTGGCTGAAGACTGGCTTCTGTGATGGTGGGGATATCTGGAGGAGGCCGAGATGGATCATCCACTCGGCACTTCTGGCTGTAAATGGTTGCAAACGCTTCAGCCTTGTCTTTTGCACTCACGTGCTGGCCTCCGCCATCATTGAGGATGGGGATGTTTACAGAGCCTCCTCCTCCCATTAGTTGTTTAATTGTCCACCACCATTGATGACTGGATGTGGCATGACTGCAGAGCTTTGATCTGATCCGTTGGTTGTGGAATCGCCTAGCTCTATTTATAGCATGTTGCTTCTGCTGTTTATCATGCATGTAGTCCTGAGTTGTAGCTTCACCAGGTTGGCACCTCATTTTTAGGTACGCCTGGTGCTGTTCCTGGCATGCTCTTCTACACTCCTCATTGAACCAGGGTTGATCCCCTGGCTTGTTGGTAATGGTAGAGTGAGGAATATACCGGACCATGAGGTCACAGATTGTGCTGGAATACAATTCTGCTGCTGCTGATGGCCCACAGCGCCTCGTGGATGCCCAGTTTTGAGCTGCTAGATCTGTTATGAATCTATCCCATTTAGCACGGTGATAGTGCCACACAACACGTTGGATGGTGTCCTCAGTGCGAAGAGGGGACTTTGTCTCCACGAGGACTGTGCGGTGGTCACTCCTACCAATACTGTCATAGACAGATGCATCTGCGACAGGTAGATTGGTGAGGACGAGGTCAAGTAGGTTTTTCCCTCGTGTTGGTTCGCTCACCACCTGCCGCAGGCTGAATCTGGCAGCTATGTCCTTCAGGACTTGGCCAGCTCGGTCAGTAGTGGTGCTACTGAGCCACTCTTGACATTGAAGTCCCCCACCCAGAGTACATTCTGTGCCTTGCTACCCTCAGTGCTTCCTCCAAGTGGTGTTCAACATGGAGGAGGACTGATTCATCAGCTGAGGGAGGGCGGTAGGTGGTAATCAGATGAAGGTTTCCTTGCCCATGTTTGACCTGATGCCATGACATCTCATGGGATCCAGAGTCAATGTTGCGGACTCCCAGGGCCACTCCATCCTGACTGTATATCACTGTACCACCACCTCTGGTGGGTCTGCCCTGCTGGTGGGACAGGACATACCCAGGGATGGTGATGGAAAAGTCTGGGATGTTGGCTGAAAGGTATGATACTGTGAGTATGGCTATGTCAGGCTGTTGCTTGACTAGTCTGTGGGACAGCTCTTGCCATTTTGGCACAAGTCCCCATATGTTAGTGAGGAGGACTAGGCCACTTCAGAGGGCAATTAAGAATCAACCACATTGCTGTGGGTCTGGAGTCACATATAGGCCAGTCTGGGTAAGGACGGCAGGTTTCCTTCCCTAAAGGACATTAGTGAACCAGATGGGTTTTTACGACAATCCGGTGGTTGCAAGGCCACCATTACTGATACTAGTATTTTAATTCCAGATTTTATTTAATTAATTGAATTTAAATTCCCCAGCTGCCGTGGCGGGATTTGAACTCATGAACTTATCTCCGGATTGTTAGTCCAGGTCTCTGGGCTACTAGTCCAGTAACAAAACCACTATGCTACCGTATCTCTATAAGTATGTCGGAGGAAATAATGATCAAACTTTATAATACTTTGATCAGTTCACAACTTCGATACTGCGTCCAGTTCTGGTTGACAAGAAATAAGAGACATTCAAGTGCTGGAGTTAGTGCAGAAAAGTGCTTTGAGGCCGATCCCCAGTGTCAGTTCTAAGTTATGAGCAAAAGCAGGAGAAACTTGAGCTTTTCTACCTAGAAAGAAGACCTCCAAGGGGTGATTGTTATATGCGGTTGTTACAAATCTATCTTTTCTGTATCGGTGAGCTTAAAACTGCAAAGATGTAACTTATTTTTTGAATACAACAGATTTCAGTTTATTTGGAGAAGTCTTTATAACTAGTATATCATAAATTTCCAAGTTTTACTATTAGTTTGAAAGTTACATATGATCTACCAAGTACTGAACGGATTCTTTAAAAGTAAACTTATATCTTTTTCTATTGGGTGATATTACAGCAACTTCTTTTTGAGAATGAATAAATATAATATAGTTCTCTAATTTTTAATACAAACTATTTATCTTTGCAGGCACATACAAGCCACGGATTCGATGTTATGACACGTACCAGTTATCAATGAAGTTTGAACGATGTCTAGATTCAGAGGGTTGGATAAATAATTTTCTCTTTTATATTTTAATCATTCAACAATTCGTGTTTAAATAAGACTGACCTAAACACATTGTAATGAAAATGTAATACACTTCACTGTTGCTGTATCTTTTAATCTACAGCATGCGGCATTTAATTATGTTTGCAACGCCCATCCAAAATTTGATTTTTGTGGGGGATGGGGGGGGGTTCCTGCTTTTTGTTTCCTTTTTACAGCTATGTTCAAGGTAAAATGTTCTCGTTCAATATAATTTTATACAAAGAAATTGACATATGTTGAAATTTATAACTTGTATTTACATAATGTAAAAAACGTCTCGAGGCACTTCAGCAAAACATCATAAGGTGAAAATTGACACTGTCGAAGAAGGAGATATTAGGAGGAGTGACTGAAAGCTTGGTCAAAGAGGTGGGATTTAGGAAGGCTCATAGAAGGGGGAGGGAGGCAGAGAAGTCTAGGGAGGGAATTCCAGAGCTCAGGACGTAGACGGCTGAAGGTACAGTGCCTATAGTGGAGCAAGGGGATTTCAGGATGCAGAAGAGGCCAGAGTTGAAGGAGCGCTGCATTCTTAGAGGGTTGTAGGGATGGAGTGGAGGTTACAGAGATAGCAAGTGGTGAGGCCATGAGGGGATTGGAACACTAGGATGCAAATTTGAATCCTGAGGCATTAGGGGTTCCACGAGCCGATGTAGGTCAGTGAGCACAGGGGTGATAGGTGAGTGGGACTTGTTATGGGATAGGATATAGGCAGCAGAATTTTGGAGGCTGGCCAGAAGGGCATTCGAATAGTCGAGTCTAGAGGTGACAAATGCATGGATGACAGTTTTGGTAGCAGATGGGCAACGGTCTGGGTGGAATCGTGCAATGTTATGGAGGTGGAAGTAGGCAGTCTTTGTGATGGAGAGGATACGGAATTGGAAACTTAAGCTTGGGGCCGAATAAGATGCTACGGTTGTTAAGTCAGGTTCAACCTGAGACAGTGGCTGAGGCAGAGGATAGAATCAATGGCAAGAGTATAGAATTTGTGATGGGGACAACGGTGATGGCTTGAATATTTAACTGTAGGAAATTGCAGCTCATTCAAGATTGGATGTCAGACAAGCAAGCTGACATCACTGAAACAGTGGAGGAGTTGAGAGAGGTGGTGAAGAGGTAGAGCTGGGTGTTGTCTGCATGCATGTGGAACCTGACCTCATGTCTGAGTGATATCCTCGAGGAGCAGCATATAGATGAGAGAGAGAGAGAGAGAGAGAGAGAGAAGGGGGCCAAGCATAGAAGTAACTGAGGGTGGGAAGAGAAACCATTGCTGGAGATGCTCTGGCTGTGATTGGATTGGAGGAGTGGGACCAGGCAAAAGCAGTCCCACTGAGGAGAGACGTTGAAAGAGGATAGTCAGGGAGGGATCATGCACCACGGTCACAGAGGATGTCATTTGTGACTTTGATTAGAGCTGTTTCAGTGCTGTGGCAGGGATAGAAACCTAATTGAAGAGATTCAAACATGTAGTTACAGGAAAGATGGGCACGGATTTGGGAGGTAATAGCACATTTAAGGAATTTGGAGAAGAAATGGAGGTTGAAGATGGGGAGGAATTTGCAAGGACAGGGTTTGAGGGTGGTTTTTTTTGAGGAGGGGGTGATGATGACTGTTTTTGAAAAGTAGCGGAACAGGACCTGATGAGAGAACCATTTACAAAGCCAGCATGGAGGCCAGGAAGGGAAGTTGGGTGGTCAGCAGTTTAGTGGGAATGGGGTCAAGAGGGGAGATAGGAGAGATGTTAGAAAATGATGGTGATTCAGGACTAGGACAAATGGGAACCTTGGGGAAGGTGTGATTTGGTGATGAGGGCCACATAGCTACCATGACTGTTTGGGCAGGGAAGATGTTGGAAAGTATAGCCAGGTGGGAAGGTTTCAGTAAGGGGCAAGATGTGAGACAAGTTTCTCTCATAATGTTAATGCAGAAATCCACAATAACGTCACGGATGGCAAGGGCCTTGTTCATGAGTGAATGGACATTGAGGGAAATGTGGAGAGAGAAGCAGTGATTGTTGATCCGCTAGCAGAGTCCATGGGGCAGTGGTTGGTGGGGTGCGCGAGACAGGAAGGAGGTTGGCAAGGTTAGCCCCTAGATACCTTTTAAAGAACCATATTTAGATCTGAGTGATTTGTACAACATTAGCAAACATAACCTAATGTCAAATTGTTTTTAACTTTTAAATTACTTTGGATTAAGGCTATGTAGTGGTTGAGACACTGGCACTTCAACATGGGTGTCAGAGATTGGAGACTAAGTGGATTATGTCTGTGATCTTCCAATATTGGCTGCATTGCTTTTTGGAGGGTATCAAGTGGTAGCCAGGCAATTCTCCAATTTGAATGGGAAGAGAAAATTGTTAGCAATCTTTGAGATGGCTTTTGTTTTATATTGGTTTTGAAATGGATAAAACTTCTAGCATATAATTTGTTTCAAGGTCAGATTTTGGGTTTGATCGAACAACTTAAAAAAAATATTGACTTACTTCGAGTTAAGAACATATGATAAAATGAAATAATAACAATTTTAGGAATTGTGAAATTTCAGCAAACTTTTGAGCGCTGCGAAGCATAAATTTCACATTGAGTTCTGTTAAAATTGAATTTTGTTTATGATCAGTGTATATTTTTTGTATATTTCAGTTTGTAGTTCAAGATTGATATAGTGAAAGTAAACAATACTTGGTAATTTTCAGTGTTTTCTTTTGCAGTTGTAACATTTGAAATTTTGTCAGATGATTATTCAAAGGTATGTATCTCCTGCTGTATTTTACTAATGTACAGTTTGTATTTTAAACAGTTAGTAGACTTGTATTTATATAGTGCCGTAATACATCTGAGAAACCGCTCCAATTAAATTTTTCAAATAAAACTGTTGGACTATAACCTGGTGTTGTAAGATTCTTTACATTCAAACAAATTGCAAGTGATTATGCATCTGTTCTCATTTTAATAGTTGCTTTTCTGCTTTTTCAGATAGTTTTTCTGCAGTGTGACCGTTACGTAGAGTTTCATTCACAGCATGGCCGCTATTATAGAACACGAATCCCCAAGTTTGGTAGAGATTTCTCCTACCATTATCCGTCATGTGATCTCTATTTTGTAGGAGCAAGGTATGCAAACAGGATTTTTTAAAAACTTATTTTCCTTTTCAGCTGAGTCAGATAGTTAATGTTAAGTAACACTGGATGATGTGGGACATTTACATAAAACATGCACAAAATACTTTTGGTGACTTTTAACAAGTCCTCACAATTGTCTTTGAAACATGTTCTTACACTATAGACTGTGAAACTAAGTAGACCCATATTTCTGAATTTTATTGTTTTCTGTTTTAGTGGGACTTTTTTTTTGTTTTGAATTGCTAAATGTGTGGCACTGGTGCTATTACTGATAGTCCAAACAAAGTGATTTGTATTTAATTCTCTTGCACTCTGTTTCTTACCCCACCACCCTATTAGTGTGGGCATCAGATTTCATACTGCTGAAAAGGGGGAGATTGACTTTCTCCCATTGGGAATTTATTACCTTGCTGGTGGACTTGGACTTTGGTTTGGCAGTTCTTGTAATACACTTTGGTCTTCAAGGTGGTAGTCTATTATTCTTATTTTACAAAAGGAAAGCAGTAAGAAGTGTGTTTTGCTTTATCCATGCACTTCTTTGGGTAGAGTAGAGAAATGCCTAACTAGAGCTATTTGTGGATGTTTCTTCATTGCATTCCAGCAATAGTGACAATGGCTGCACAAAATTTATCATTTATTTGTGTTAAAATTCACTTTGCACTGTTGAACATTTTCTAAAATTGTAAAGTTGTATTCTTGACCAAATTATAATGAATCATAACTGAAAATGTTGTAATGGGAATGAAGAATTGACTAAACTTCATAAACTAGATGGGAAAAAAGGATAGAAAAAAAAATAAAGCACCCCTGCCATACGAGTGGCATTATATGCATTTCCAGACTGCAGGGCAAATGCTGTTGACACTGATAAATTTAAGACGTCTGAAAATGAAGACCTTTAGTGAATTCACTTTTTCTTTTAAATACTGTTATGCTTTTATTTTTGTTCCTCTGCAGTTCTGAAGTATACAGATTGAACTTGGAGCAGGGTCGATTCTTAAATTCCTTACAGACAGATGCTTCGTAAGTATCTTAACAATTTGCACTGTTATCACTCTTTAATATAATATGTCCCACAGCATTTCAGAGTCAAAAGTAGCAGTAATGTGAGAAAGGTTAGGGTCAATGATTAACAGCATGGTTAAAGAGGTAGACTTTGAGAGAGCTTTTGAAGGAGTGGAGCAAGGAAGCAAGGGGGAGCAATTTAAGGAGAGCGTTCCAGAGTATGGGCACAAGCTGGCTGAAAGCTCTGCTGCTGAAGATGCAGCGGAGGTCAGGTGAAAAATAAATTGGTTAGATGAACAAGAGCACACACAGGTTGCGGAGGTAGGGCGGGGTGAGGCCATGGAGGGACTTGTAGACGAGGACAAGCATTTTGAAATCAATGCTTTGAGGGATAGGATGTGAGTGGTGGCATTTTGGACGAGTTTCACTTTGTGGGGACCAGCAAGGTGAGCACTGGAATAATTGACTCTGGAGGTGCTAAACATGTGGATAAGAGTGGTAGTAAGGATTAGATATGGGTGATGATACAGATGGGAAAATAGGCAGTGCTGGCTAGGATGTTCAGTTTGAAAGTCAGCTCAGTCTCAAACAGGACACTGAGGTTGCACACCTCTTTTCTGAACTATGGAACATTGTATGAGGGGGCATATATTATGTAGATAAACAAGTCTACCACTGGGAGGAGCTATTGCTATGCTATAATACACATTGCTTTATTGCAAAATTGTATAACAGATGGAACCTGTATAACAGATGTTGAGTCTAGGGCAGGAGAGGAATATGGAATTGTTAAATGATTGCACTGTTTTTGTTAATTGTTTTTAAATGTTAGAAATATCGTAAAGGCATAGGGGCTTGATCGGCTCAATATCCTTTTCTTCTTCTATGTTTTGTTCTTGAGATTGGTACATAACATGGAAAGAACAAGTTAGCATTCCCCCAACAGAAATGGGGAAATCATCAGAAGGCAAAAAGGAAACCATGTATGCTTTCTAATACATCTATAAAGAAAGGTCGCTAAGTTAAGCTTGGATTAGGAGAGAAGCAGGACTTTGGAGTTGTCATTGAAAAAAAGATATGAGCAAACTATCAACAAAGAGATTCAAATTAGACATGGCCTGAATGTAATTGAGACTTTTGCAGAACACTATAGCATTTGTTTTTTTTGTATGTTTATACCTATTTTAATATGAATCTGATTACATTATGTTTGTGTGTTGTAACAAGATGCCATACAAAATGCCATTTAAAAAATACATTTTAATGTTAAGTATTTATATTCTCAGGCAGAACAATGTTTGTGATATTAACCCTGCACACTACCTGTTTGCTACTGGGACAACTGAGGTAATACGAAACACTGGTGTTTTCTTGTCCGAAAAAAGTAAGATACCGAATGTTAATTGTATCTGCATGATTTATACCAACTAGTGTTGATTGTATTCAGGTGGTGCATATCAAATGGGGACTCTTGTATCCATTTATAAGAGAGCTGATCTAGGGTGTCGTGTGGGTGTAATGTGGAGCTCTGTGAATAAAGGCTTGGTAGCAACTGAAGACCGGGCTGTAGTATTCTATCCTTCACCACCTGGCTATCCAATTTATAACACTGAATGCCACGTATAATGGGGTTTACTTGTCATTGATGTAATAGTAAAGAAATTGTGACTATGCATGATTATATTAGGGCAAGCACCACAGTCAAATAACTTGCCAGCACTTGGCGTCTGGGCTGGCAATGCCTATGAAGTAGTACTCCAGGATGAGTCATTGCTTTTAGAGGAGATCATGGTATTCAATCTTGATCAACTGTGATCAGAAATTCATAAAAGATTGCTGATTAGTTTTGTGGATTTTAGATGCCCGTAGCTCTTTTGAACTGCTCATATCTATGACCATTCTGGCGAGCACACATTAGATTAAAAATATTCAGTTAAGAGCATTGTTACAATCTAAAATTCTTTATAGTCATAGCAGTGCAGTTCGGGTGTTGAAAAAATTTGCAGTTAAAAAATTTTTTTTAAATGCTAAACACATTGCATAAATGTGTTTTACCTCTTAAAAATATTTTTTATCCATTTCAGGGTAAAATAGAATGTTGGGATCCACGAGCAAGAAATCGAGTAGGCATGCTTGACTGCGCTTTAAGTAGTGTGACAACTGATACAGAGTAAGCAATATAATGTAAATGTATTTATTATATACTATAAACAGTAAGTGATCTCAAGATAACAAAGATGTTGCACATGTAAGTGGGACTGTGAACGTATTATGTGAATAATTGTGTTTAATGGGGGCGACAGCCTTTTGCTTGGCCATAAAAATTCCCAATGTATCTTGTTTGCAGAAGAATCAAATTTCTGGCTGCCCCAGGTCCATGCAAGCAAAGAAAACTAAGTATTAAAATAGAAAAATTATTAAAAAATGCTTGCCAACTCAAATCATTGAATCGAAGTTCAGGGAACAGCTTCTCGGCAGTTCAAAGTCAGCCTGCTAGTCAGCTGAAAAGTCAGCACACACAAGAAGTCGTGGAGCCGAAAGGAGAAAAAACATAACTGAAGAGAATTTCGCTAGAAATAGCCTAAGTAAAGTGAAATAACAATTCAAATTGGAACTTGTGCCCTCTCCATCCTCTAACCTCCCCTTGCCCACTTGGTCCAGTTATCTCACCACTTTCTAACCATCTTGACCTGAATACTAGACTGGGTCTTGACTCCCTGTGTGCAATACTGTGGGAGGTTGACCAACATTGATTAGATTTAGTGCTGCAATCTGATAACTTTTACCTCTGACTTTATTCTCTTATTTTTTCTCTCTGTGGAGAGTCTCCACTGGTTCTTCCCAACAGTAATATGTCAGTGATTGGGAAATCATGTGGACTTGGGTGTGTAACCATGATGATCTTTGGCCTCTTCAGTTGGAGCTGGTAGTTTTCTATATGTGTGGAGCCTAGATGATTAATCTAGAACAAGTCATTTTTGCTGTTGGTTAGAAATGACTGAAAATTAACAATATAAATATATTGTAAAGAAAGAACTTTGATTGATCTTGTCCTCAAAACATCTTGTCCTCAAAACATCTTGTAGCATTTTGCAGCCAATGAATTACTTTTGAAGTATAGTAACTTGTTTTGTAGGCAAATGTGTCTGCTAGTTTGAAAACAGCAATGTTTCACAAGCAGCAAAATGGAGAACATATAATTGATCAAGGAGCAACTTTAGTTTATTTGCATATAAACTTCCCTGAACAACAACAGTCAATCTCTAATTGCCTGCAGGCAATACCTTTATATATCTTTTCCTAGAGGGAGTGGTTGAGCAAGTAGAAACACAGATTTTTGCTCTGGTCCAGTTAGACTTTTGTTGCCTTAAAGGACTGGGTAAAGTTAAACAGAGCTCCGCCTTAGCAAACAGCTTTTATCAAGGCTGTTGCAGGAAAGGGCTATCAGGACTCATGTTTTATGTTATACTTTGTCTTTAGAGCATATGGTATAATGCTCTTCTCATTATTAAACAGCATATCTTCCAACTCAGTATGAGATCTTGCTAGTATATTCAATAAAAGCTATTTGGCACATGTTTTTTTTCCCCCTGTTTGAGATAGTTGGCCCAGAATTATAGATTAGCTCAGGTCACTGTTAAGTTCCAAACTTGGAGCTAGCCCACTGAGTTTGCAGTTGATAATGAAAATGCCAGAGTAACAGTTGCTACTAGGACTCTCAATCACCTGCTAGTACCACGATTTGATTTACTAGCCCTCAAAACTTCAGACTAGTTGAGCATTCTTCTTTGCTTGCTGAGTTTCAATCCAGCCAGGCTGCTTAGGCCAATCCAGTATTTTGAAAGTATAGCTGTGTTCAGTCCGGTCTCTAGCTCACTAGGAGTGCACAGCTGCAGTGCCTTGTAGTAGTGGTAGGATACAAACTCAATTTTTTTTCTGTTCCTTTATATTGAGTTCACAATATCAACTGTGTTGCTTCTCCACAAGGAGGGGTAAACAGGAATTATCTTTAAATGAGGGTATCCAAACTACGACCCATGGGCCATGTGCAAGTCCTGGCAATCCCATCCACTATGTACAAGCAGCTCAGTTCTATTTCCACTTTTATTTCTTACTCACTGGTTTGACCTGTTTGAATTTTGGGAGCCTGAGGGTTGGGTAAGGGCCATTGTTGGTACTGTTGCCCCAGTGTGGATAAATCTTAAATCAGGACACCAAAATCTGTGGGTAGTTTGAGATCTATATAAATTTGTTGGGACATTGATTTTAAACTTACTATGTGGCCCCTAGGGCTCCATAGTATGCTTTGATGCATACTATGAATAAAAGTACCTCATGAATAAAAGCTTAAACTTTCCTATCCTAGACTGTTATTGAGCACTTGCCATCAGCTAGAGAAGAGGTTTAGAGCATCATTGGCAGAGGAAGGAGGCCTGGATCACCTGTTCAGTCTGGAGATATCTGGCAGACAAAAAGGGAATTAACCCAGCTTTTAAAAGACATGGTGTATAATAATGTCCTGTTTGCACTTTAGTAATTGAATTTTTTTAATTACAGGATTGATGGTTTGCCTTCTATTTCTGCTTTGAAGTTTAAAGGAGCATTACATATGGTTGTTGGCACCACAACAGGTCAAGTGAGTATCATGTTGTCCAGAATATGTCTGATCTGTTGAGTTTACTCATTTAGACTTTCTTTAATTTAAAAAACTTATTGAGTCTTGTAATACTTGTAATGATGCAACTTGTGAAATTCATAATCTTACAATTTCACTTAGAGAGATTGATTCTTATCTTTTATAAATTGCTTTTTAAAAAGCAAATGATTTCTGTGTGAAACTATTTTGTTTCTCTCCCTTCTATACCCTTTCTCTCCCTTTGTATGAATTTTATTACAAAAGTTCCTAAGGCATCTGACTTCATGTTGGCAGGAGTTTTCATTTCATAAGAAGTGGTGTGCTCCACTGACACATGTAGGCTGAGTAGGACCAGTGATTTGTTTTAGAAATCTATTTGGGATGGACTTGTACTGCAAACTTTGGGAACTCCATTCAATATGAGATGGCCTTGTCTAAGGGTCTCATTCCTCAGGACTTTAGTGCCCCCAGTAGTCTCCATTTTTGCATTGATGTTTACCCCAAACCACTTTGCATCAGTGCAAAAGTGGCAGCATGAATGCAGCCATAATATGCTGCTGATTAGCAAGTAATTAAGACCAAGACAAATTTACAAAATTATTTAAGCTCCCACTCAGTTGTCATGGTCATATTACCAATATACCACACCATCTGATATAATTCCACTTGATGTCTCACCCACTGTGTCATCATTAAAAATAATAATCTAAAAAGATAGAAATTACTTATAGTTTGCTTGTGAACTTAAAGTGATTTTCATCCTATTAAGCTGTGCCTGCTCTACTTCACTGAAATGCTTTCCAATCAGCTGAGCAGCAAATATTCTAATTGCCAATTACAGCTATGGTGGCAGTATTGCTGAACAACACATTGCGCTCGATATTAGGAGGGCTGCGGGTTCGTAGGGGGAGGGACGCGACTGGGCGCGTGCGTAACGTGCCCAGTGAAATCAGTCTGCCCCGCGCGCGATCGCAGCCTAATTGGATCCACTTACCTGGTCTTCCGGGTCCCCCGCTGCTGAGCTGCGCGTCGGGCTGACTGCGCATGCGCAGTAAGGTCTGTCAGCTGGAGGAGCTCTATTTAAAGGGGCAGTCCTCCACTGACTGACGCTGCAAGAAATAGGAAAAATTACAGCATGGAGCAACCCAGGGGGAAGGCTGCTCCCAGGTTTAATGATGCCTCACTCCAGGTATCATTGGATGGGATGAGGAGGGGGAGGACAGTGATGTTCCCCCTGGCAGGCGGGAGGAAGCGGCCTGCCTCTGCCACCAAGAAGGCCTGGCTCGAGGTGGCAGAGGAGGTCACCTGCACCACCAACATATCATGCACCTGCATACAGTGCAGGAGGCACTGCAATCACCTAAGTAGGTCAGCCGAAGTGAGTACACTTACTCATTCGCCTACACTCTGTCTGCCACATCACCGCCCCCACCCCACATCTCCTTCTGCACTGCCAACACTACTCTGTCACATCACCCCTCACACCCACTCAAACCTCATCCTCATCTTACCTGTACTTACTCACCTCACCAGTACTCATCCCGCCACTACCACTCAACCCAATCCTCATTCAATCTCATGGCTCTATCTCATACTCACCCTCTCATGCATCTCTTTCACGGTCAGCCTCACTCAACCTGCCACTACCTGTGCTGCAGCCACAGGGCATGCATCACATATGTGCAGTAGGAAGCGTAAGGCAAATGTGTCGTGAGCATGAAGGGGATGCACAAGGGTGTTTGAGGGTTTGTCATGGTTTTTACTTATATTTAATTTCTGACCAACTCACATCACATTATATTGGCATCACTACTGCCACGTCTTTGCGAATCTTGTCTGGTTTGTGCAATAATGCCCTTTCCTGAGGATCATAATGAAGACCGACACCTGATGCCACCCATTGTGTCACTGCAGAGTGGGTGTAGGTGTATTTGCAGGGCTCTTTTGTGCAGACGACTGAAAGATGTCAGTAATGTCCCCGGTGGCACCCTGGAAGGATGCGGAGGAGAAGTTGTTGAGGGCAGTGGTGACTTTGAGAGCGACAGGTAAGAAGATGGTGCTCGGGCCAGCTGGGAGCAGCTCGGCATGAAGGAGGCTGCAGATGTCCACGACTACACGTCGAGTGACTCTGAGCCTCCGTGTGCACTGCTGCTCAGAGAGGTCCAGGAAGCTGAGCCTCAGTCTGTTGACCCTGTGGCGAGGGTAGTGCCCTCTGCGACGCATCTCTCTCTGCGACTGCCCTCCCTCCTGCTGTGCAAGTGGATGTGTCACAGCACTGTGTGGAGCTCCACGTGTCAGAGGTGGACGGCGTGACCAGCGAGGCTGGTGATGCTGTTCGCCCTCCGAGGAGGTCATGACTGCAGCTATGGCGGCCCCCATCCAGAAGATGTACATCTGAGGGGGTCCGCAAGGTAGGTACACATGCCTGGACCCCGAGATAAGTGCAAGTTTGTGAATTTTCTTGTTAGGAGGAGGGTGGTGGAGGCCAAACTTTGTCCCAAGTGACAGAGTGGCCTCCTGCAATGTGTGAGGGTCTCTCCCAACACCACCCCCCCCCCCCCCCAAACCTGTCAAATGGACCTTTGCAGCTGCCACAGGCTGATAGCTGCAACATGTCCATTTCAACTGGGAGTGTTTCCCCAGTACGGGAAACAGTCCCAGTTGTTTCTAAAATTCCACCCCTCCTGACATATTCCCTTAATCAGGTCTGTTAATGACCTGAAATAGCACAATAAATACTGTCAAGTGGCACCCCGCCGGCTTTAATTGCCTGCGGGATTCCCACATGCGGGGGGCTGCACGCGCACATCAGTGCGTCTGGGGAACCCAGAAGTGGGCGGGTTGGAGCCGGGATTCCCCGATTTTCGGAGCCCCCCCCCGCCAGGAACGCACCCGATAATGGGTGCTAATATCGGGCCCATTGTTTCCCTTCTGCTGTATGAGAGTAGTATTGGCTTGAATTCTGTTCCATTAGTACTGGGTGCCTAAAAGTGTCATAAACTTTCAAATATAAAACACACTCCTTATGGATACTAAAATACAAAACATTTTCTTAAAATTTGTGACCTAAAATAGGGAGTGCGGTTATATTATACATAGAAGATTTATGGTACATTTCTTCTGCAACACATGAATGGATTTTATTATTCTTTGTCCTTGCTACTTTAAGGAGTTGCCTCCTTTACCCAGTTACAGTCATAAAAAATATTATATTTGGGTGTTGGCACAGAGGGAGAGAGAACTGTGCAATAAATTTTGGCAGTCGGTAAAATAATTGATTTGTAAAAGCTTTGACTGCATTTTCCACATCTTTTTCTCACAACCTCAAACTTGGTATTTTGTGAAAGTAGCTGCGGTTGACATGAAGGCAGCATTCAACCAAGTGTGGGACCCCAGCAAAACTGAGGTCCTTGGGGGAGTCAAAGGGAAACATCTTCATTGGCTGGAGTCATACCTAACACAAAGAAAGATGGTTGTGGTTGTCAGAGGCTAATCATCACAGCCCCAGGAACATCATTGCAGGAGTTCCTCGAGGAACTGTCCTCAGCCCCACCATCTTCAGCTGCTTCACCAATGACCTTCCCTCGGTAATAAGGTCAGGCGTGGAGCTGTTCGCTAACAACTCCAGTGGTCAGCTCCATTCAATGAAGCAGCTCATAGCAGGACCTGGATAACATCCAGGCTTGGGCTGACTCGTGGCAGGTTGCATTTGTCACACAAGTGCCAGATAATGATGATCTCGCCCAGCTTTTTCCCCATGACTTTCAGTGGCACCACCATTGCTGATTCCCTACCATCAATATCTTGGGGAATTATCATTGTGCTCCCACAGTGGTGTTAAGTCAATCACCACAAGGAATGCAACGATTCAAGGAAGAGGTCCACCATCGCGTTCCCAGGGCAACTTAGGATGGGCAATAAATGTAGTCTTGCCAGCATCACTCACATCCCGAGGATAAATTTAAAAAAAAACTTTTTGCAATGTGTTCATAATATTTCCCTTTTTTTTTAATGTAAACTTGGTTTGCATGTTCAGAAGTCAACAATAATTCAATTCAGTTAATCATTTACCAACTTTGTATTAATTAAAATTCAAATGTTCTTTTGATATTCAATACAAGGTTTTGTTATACGATCTTCGTTCAAACCGTCCACTGATTGTCAAGGACCATCATTATGGACTACCAATTAAATCAATTGAATTCCAGGAACAGTTGGATTTGGTCATTTCAGCAGATTCCAGAATTGTAAAAATGTGGAATCAGAATACGGTAGGTTATTAATATTTTGAATATAAATGAGGTGGTGTTGTTTCCTCCAGTGGCACAGAAACCCGCCTCAAGCAGAGCCTAAGGACTTAGCCCACCTGTACAGACCAGCCATGCATTTCAGGTGCAGTTTTTGTATTATTGCCTGTGCAGATCTCCCAGTATCGGAGGGCTCTGTGGCCAGAAACTGCACTTGTGCAGTTTGCATTGTCACAGTGCTCTGAATTCAGTTGCAATAAGAACAGCAGCTGCACAATTTAAACACAATGGTTGCAAAACATGCATTACTTAAAATTAGTCTGTTTGCTTTTTGATGCTAGCTAGAAAAATCTGTATTTTCATGGAATCATAGAAGCTTTAATCACAGAAGGCCATTCAGCTGATCGTGTGTGCCAGTGCTAGCACTACATCTGAGCTACCTGTTCTAATCTTGTTTCCAAACTCTTTCCCTGTATCCTGTCTTATTTTTCTTCCATGTTCATCTAATTCCCTCTTTAGCGCAGTGATTCACTACTTTAATAGCTACTTACGATAATGTACTCGCCTACACCTCCCTGTCACCTCTTCCCTAAAGTCCCTCACGTGAGGAGCTTGTGACATGTCAGCTTGGTATATGGCATCAGATTTGGACATTTAGAACATGAAGATGCCGAGCACATTGCAAACTTTCCTGTGCAGGTCCTTCCACCATGCTGATGGTTGTTGAGGAAACTCTAGACTTTGGACCACAGTTACTGGAGGGAATTACCTGGAGGCACTCGTATATCCAGGATTCGGTACCTACCACGATTGGGTAGTAGAGAGATTATCAGCAGCTGCTGAAGCTCTATCTGGTTGAAATGCCATTCACTGGGTGTGGCTGAGCTGTGGTTAGGAGGGAGGTGGCAATGCAGTCACAGTTGAGTGTTTCTCTGAAACAGTAGATGAGGGTGAGATGATTGGAGATGGATAGTTTTCCTGCTGATTAAACTGGTCCCAGTTCAATGTCTTGTCTGCAGTGAGTTATTTGATCTTAACCAGGGCAATGGTAAGGGGACTACAGTTAACTTCAGTATCCAGGTTAAGAAGGGAAAACATATGAAAATGTCTGGCAGGAAAAGATCAGCTGGTCCAACTTACCTGTCCCATACAATCACTATTCAGACACTTCCTACCCACTAGGAGCCATGTAATCTCCTGGGAGAGGTGAAAAATCTGGTAAGTCCCCTCCAACCCTCCCTTGGCAATCAAAACTTGTCCAGGAGACCACATTGACTGTGACTTGTGTTACTTGGCACCTACCTTTTTGTATAATGTGATCTCTGCCCCAGCCAGGCCTCTTTGGCTGAGATTCCTACTCCTGATTGCTAGCCAGTGATCAGTGTCAGAAGTGCTTATCTGTGGTCATTGGACTCATCTATGGTGCCCCTGCAGTTGAATAGTTTACCAACACTCCATCTAGGTTCACACGTGAAGGATAGCCACTTAAGTGAGGTAAGGGAGAGCACCTGATGTCAATGGAACTATATCCCAGAAAGGAGCTAATGCTTCAGGAAAGTGGAGAAAATTGGTAGAAAAGGTGTGGTTAAAAAGGTCTGAGGAGAGGACATGAATATTGCAGGAATGCAGCATATAGTGAGCATCATATCTGGTGGATACAATTTAGGTCATATTGGGGGCAGTGCTCGGATATGAATTCTTAAATTGTACTTGCATACGTAATACTGATGCGAATGAAAAGAGCAAAGCGGAAGAGCCGTCACTGCTATAATGTGAGAGGAGGTGGCAGATTCCATAACCTTTGTTATGTGGTATACCAGCAATGTCTCCCGAACACAACTAGAGTAAATGAACTGGCAGTGTGATTATTCCGAGATTTTTAACTGCTGTGGAACTGTTTGATTGTGGTAGCCTCCAATAGCTATAGCCCTCCTAACATTTCTAGCTTTAATGTAGCATTGAGTTGAGAATAAAAGGGGATTAGGACAAACATGGAAAAAAACTGGAACGAGGGTGGTGGCAAGAGAGGGGAGAAGATGAAATGAGACCAAGGTGTACAAATATTTTAGTGACTAGAAGTTCATTTTTTTAGGGGAAAATATTCACCTCCATTGAATCGGAGCATGAGATCAATGACCTTTGCCTTTATCCTAACTCAGGTAAGTGCAAAATCACTTTACACGTGAAAAATGTGGATACATTTTACGACATCAATGTTGCCTATGAAAATACACTTAGTGTTTCAATATCTGTCTTTTGAACTGAACTCTGAAGCCCCAGGACTGTCAATAAAGCTAATTGGGAATGCATTTCTGCATTAACTGACCTTATAACGTTTGTATTTTGCATTTAACACTTCCTAGATTAAAAGCTACATTGGTTGACTTCATTCCTGCACTACTAAAGCAAATTTCTATGCACAAAAAGTGTTTGTCCATGGAAAATATGTTTTATTTTAATTCTTTATAATTTTTATTTTTTCCCACTCTGGAGGCCTTTGGGCCAAGAGAAAAAGAACAGCAACATCTCATTTATGTAGTCATACACTTGAGTTAAATTTTTGCACGTCATGAGAGAAGCTGTTGCTAATGTCTAAGTCAACATGTCATTCTTGTGTTTTGCATTCAAGTGTACACATTTTGCAATCCTAATGTGCCTTGTGGTGTTAAGTATATTATATATCTAAATTATCTGTGCTAATGATCCAAATGTTCAACCCAAAGCATAGAAGTGCCTATTCCCATCAGCTCATCACAGTTGCTGCAGTATAAGGAGAAAATATATAGTAACATTACTCTGAGATGTGCTGATGGAAAAATAACATGCACAATGATGTGTCCATGTAAGAAAAGAACAGATTTATTTTTGACCATCTATTTTCTGCTATCCTGCATGTTGCACTTGGGTTGTACATTTTCATTTAATACCAGTAAAATTTAAACCTAGACGCTCCCAACTAGAAATGGGAAAATTACTTTACATTGAAAGTGCTCGCTTACACCCCTAATTTAACAATGACCAAAACACATGTAATCCATTTAAAAAAAACTTCACTTTTTTTCTTTCTTTTGACATTGAGCTACAGCATGTTCAGTGATGCAATTGGTTAATCGGTCGGTGGCCTTTTTGCTATGCAGAATTCCCACCTGATACAGTTGCAATAGGTTTTTACGCACACTTTTTAAAAATGTAGTGCAACGGGCATTTAATTTTTTTTAAACAAAACCAGTCTCTAATAGTCATACTGAACTATATGTAGGAAATCATTATTTAATATAATGTATTTTCACAGTCTGTCATTCTGAATTGTTTCTATTTAGGTCTTACTGAAAAAGATCAATCATGGTTTTAATTTATTTTTTACAAATTATAAATTACCAGTATCATATTTAAACCAACAGGAATGCTGCTATCTATGCTGTTTCCTTGCTCTATTAAAGGTTATCACTTTAAAGTAGCACCACAGTTGCATTGTTTTCATGTGTATTGTATTCTCTAATGTTTTTCCTTTTTGGCAATGGGCAGGAAAATAATACCAGAAGATGTTTTTAAGCTGCACAGGGGACCTGGAATACCTTCCATAGGAAGGAAGAAAAAAGGATATAGGGAATTGGTTAAACTGGACTGCTAGATTTTGAGACAGTGGGGCAGTTTTAAAAAAAAAAGTAGCAGGTCAGTTCCTCTGTTCCTCCCCCTTTTTTTTGCTGGAAGAATATTAGTGGTAGCTATAGAGTTATTTGTGGTTTTAATCATCCCACAAGGACTTCTGATGCAGTGGAGGCTTGGGGGAACAGTGAAATGTTAATAATTCAGAAGCAATTGGTCCAAGCAAACATTTATGAAAACTTGTCACGCTCACTAGAGCAGAAACATTACACTTCTCTTTTCCTGAATGTCTGTTTTGTGAATGAAACAAAACTCAATTCAATTTTTACCTTTCCAGGAATGTTCTTCCTGGCAAATGAAGCACCTAAGATGAATACGTTCTATGTTCCAGTAAGTACAGCAGATTAATGAATTTCTTTGCTGTATTTTCACATCATTGTGGAAAGATTATTTTATACTTATCCAGCTTGTAGGATTTCATCTGCCTTTTTCATTGGAAGTTTCTATTGAGAAGCTGCTTCTAGGTAAAATAACATAATTTGCTTGTACTGTGTGATTGCGCTAGTGTTATATAACTTTTCACTTGATTTTGCTCATAAATAGCGGCTTTCATTAAACATGAGCCAGCAGTACAGTTATTAAGTGCTTTTCCCCTTCAGAACTTTGTGTGTTGCCATTCTTGTTGTACAAGTCTGGACTGGGTTGGGAATCTGTTCAACTATGGGGTCATCCTAGTCAAATACTGCTGAGTGTTTCCAGCATTTCCTTAACGTGCTTACTGGGTAGGGGAGGGAGGCATGACAGCAATTTGGATCTGTAACTGGCTGATTTTATTTTCCCCTCCATCCATAGTCTGGGGTTGCTGCCACTAATTGTAGTACCTCCACTACTACCCTAGCTGAGATCTGCTAAATCAGCACAGACAAGCTTTTGAACTTGGCACCTTGCCTTGCTGTGGCTGTCTCCATACAGCACATTACTCATTGAGCTATTGGGGGACCTCATTCAATATTATAAAGAATATAGAAATGCTCCAGTATGTGCTTCAAATGCTGCATTACAAATAATGGATAGAGCACTTCCATCAATACCCACAGTAACGTTGCTGGTACCAGGCAAAGCTTAGGTACCTCACATTTGAAGGGCAGATCACCCAATGCTAGTTGACATAGCAGTACTTGCAGAGGCCTGGGAGAAAATCAGCTCTCGGCAGGAAAAGGAAAAGACATTCTAAGATGGATAGGAAAATACTGAATTCTCAATGACTGAGTAAGTTTATGGGTTTGACACCTACCTTTTACTGATCTAAGCCAGGATGAAGGTATGGATGTTGCAATTAGGGCAGCACCTTGGATTAGGAGTGGAAAATTGGTGAGGATTCCCATTTCTGATTGCTATTGCACCGAGTACAGCAACAAGTGCACATGTATGGGTATCAGGTGAAGAGGATTAGGCTTAGCTCCCCATGGGAGCTTGTCAGCATTCGCTACCAAGGCATATATGTGTATAATTAGCACTTGGGTGAGGTACCAGAGGTTGACTCCTGACCCTACGGCCATAGCCCAGCATCAACAGCTTTGGGAAAAGATAGGCAAGGAGGAAAAAAATGAAGCATATAGATTTTTTTTTTTGCAGTGCTCGTTTTGAGATTTTTTTTTTCTATTTGTGAGTAAAACTTTAATGTTTACAGTTTTTAAATGAGGCGTAGATTTTAGAAAGATTTGTTTGTTTTCTTCTCCCTCCTCATTCCACCCTCAAATCACAATGAAGCTTGTCATAGGTCTTAAATAAATCTATTATTATACCTCTCCAGATCAACTAGTTTTTGCTGCTAATCTGTATAACTGGGAGTAAATTGTGATTTTAGGAGGGAGTTTATGATCTAACAGTTGACATTATGGATATTTTTCAATTGAAACATAGACTTTGGGACCTGCACCCCGCTGGTGTTCATTCTTGGATAATTTAACAGAGGAACTAGAAGAAAACCCAGAAACTACCGTGTATGATGATTATAAATTTGTCACCAGAAAGGATCTAGAAAACCTGGGTAAGTTATGTTAGGGATTAAATTTTATATTTGCCGAGACTGGCTAATTGATTTGTGAAACTAATTACATGGAAAAGCAAATAACTTTTGTTTTTAAAATGCTTGACTTCGTAATATCTGTTCAGGGCTTTGGATAGCCCAAACTACATTTTTCAGATTACAAATGGTCCAAACTTTAGCCTTTGCCCTTTGAACCAAAAAGTTAGTGTTTACTTCAGTAAAATCTGGTTAACGTAAAGTAAACGTTAAAGTAAAAATACTCAATTGGAGGAGGGCCAATTTCAGTGGGATGAGAACAGATCTGGCCCGGGTAAATTGGAATCATAGATTGGCAGGCAAAACTGTTATTGAGCAGTGGGCGGCCTTTAAAGAGGAGACAAGGTACCAACGAGGGAGAAAGGTAGGGCAACTAAATCCAGAGCTCCCTGGATGACAAAGGAGATAGAAAATAAGATGAAGTGGAAAAAAGTGGCATATGACAGGTGTCAGGTTGATAACACAAGTGAGAACCAGGCAGAATATAGAAAGTTCAGAGGGGAAGTGAAAAAGGAAATGAGACGGGCAAAGAAAGAGTATGAGAATAGACTAGCGACCAACATAAAAGGGAATCCAAAAGTCTTCTACAGACATGTTAATAATAAACGGGTAGGAAGAGGAGGGGTCGGGCCGATTAGGGACGACAAAGCAGATCTGCTCATGGAGGCAGTGGGCATGGCTGGGGTACTAAATGACTACTTTGCATTGGTCTTTACCAAGGAAGAAGATTCTGCCAGAGTCTCGGTAAAAGAAGATATAGTTAAGATACTGGATGAGCTAAAAATTGAGAAAGAAGTGGTACTAGAAGGGCTAGCTGTGCTCAAAATAGATAAGTCATTTGGTCTGGATGGAATGCACCCTAGGATGCTGAGGGAAGTAAGGGGGGAAATTGCGGAAGTACTGGCCATAACCTTCCAGACATCCTTAGATACGGGGATGGTGCCAGAGGACTGGAGAATTGCAAATGTTACACCCTTGTTCAAAAAAGGTTGTAAAGATAAACCCAGCAACTATAGGCCAGTCAGTTTAACCTCGGTGGTGAGGAAACTTTTGGAAACAATAATCCGGGACAGAGTTAACGGTCACTTGGACAAGTGTGGATTGATTAGGGAAAGCCAGCACGGATTTGTTAAAGGCAAATTGTGTTTAACCAACTTGATAAGAGTTTTTTGATGAGGTAACAGAGAGGATAGATGAGGGCAATGCAGTTGATGATGTGTATATGGATTTTCAAAAAACGTTTGATGAAGCGCCACATGGTAGGCTTGCTATTAAGATTGCGGCCCATGGAATAAAGGGGACAATAGCTACATTGATACAGAATTGGCTAAATGACAGGAAGTAGAGAGTAGTAGTGAGCGGTTGTTTTTCGGTGAGGGAGTTGTGCCGTTTCCCAGGGGTCAGTGCTGGGACCACCGCTTTTCTTGATATATATTAATGACTTGGACTTGAGTACAGGGCACAATTTCAAAATTTGCGGATGACACAAAACTTGGAAGAGTAGTGAACAGTGAGGAGGATAGCGATAGACTTTAAGAGGATATAGACACGCTGGTGTCATGGGCGGACACGTGGTAGATGAAGTTTACCGCGGAAAATTGCGAGGTGATGCATTTCAGTAGGAGATATGAGGAGAGGCAATATAAACTAGAGGGCACAATTCTAAGAGGGATCTGGGGGTGTAAGTGCATAAATCGTCGAAGGTGTCTGGGCAGGTTGAGAAAGTGGTTAAAAAAGCATACGGGGTCCTGGGCTTTTTAAATAGAGGCATAGAGTACAAAAGCAAGGAAGTCATGATGAACCTTTATAAAACACTGGTACGGCCACAACTGGAGTATTGTGTCCAGTTCTGGGCACCGCACTTTAGGAAAGATGTGAAGGCCATAGAGAGGGTGCAGAAAAGATTTACTAGAATAATTCCAGGGATGAGGGACTTCAGTTATGTGGAGAGACTGGAGAAGCTGCAGTTGTTCTCCTTAGAGCAGAGAAGGTTGAGAGGAGATTTGATAGAGGTATTTAAAATCATGAAGGGTCTATACAGAATAGATAGAGAGAAACTGTTCCCATTGGTGGAAGCGTCAAGATCCGGAGGACATAGATTTAAGATGATTGACAAAAGAACCAAAGGTGTTATGAGGAAAAACATTTTTTTTAGTGAGTGGTTAGGATCTGGAATGCACTGCCCGAGGGACTGGTGGAGGCAGATTCAATAATGGCCTTCAAAAGGGAATTGGATAAGTACTTGAAAGGAAAAAATTGCAGGGCTACGGAGATAGGACTCGATGGGCCGCCTTCCGTGCTGTAACCTTCTATGATTCTATGAACCCATATCCAATCCTGAATCTTGACTAGTATGCACACACAATTCTTGGGCGACGCTAATTGATCAGTTACTAGATGGAAAATATTAAGTATAGTTAGCATTGCTAAGTAGATGTTCTGTAATCATTGTTATTATCAGTAAGCAAGTCCTAGGAAGTTTAGTGGGTCAGTTTTACATTACCTTATTTCCCAATGTATTACACTTGGATTTAAGTCCTTTCTTGAGCAATAACGTATATCCATGACTGATATAAGAACATAAGAAATAGGAGCAGGAGTAGGCCATATGGCCCCTCGAACCTGCTCTGCCATTCAGTAAGATCATGGCTGACCTTCTACCTCAACTCCACTTTCTAACCCCATCCCCATATCCCTTGATTCCCTTGGTGTCCAAAAATACTAAGGGAATCAAGGGATATGATCAGTGCATCTTAATGGAATTTGCCTGTTACTTTTTGTACATAACACTGTGCTGCAATGCAATTTTCATTTCACTTTCCAATGTACAATATTGTCTGGGTGTTCATGTGCCTTGATCATAACTGATGTTACTCTTTAATTCAAGATCGTCCTGTGGATATTTTGAATAAAAAGCCTGCTATCTAAATATAAGTGTGATTATAGAAGGGATTTTCAGAAAAGAATCCAACTATTGTATTTTGCAGTTGTTGAGCATTTAAAACATACTGGTCTAAAAATCTCCATTTACTCTACCATTTATATCTCAACAGCAAATAAACAATGTCTTGTATTTATAGAGTGTCTTTAGTGTAGAAAAATGTTCCAAGGCACTTGGATTGTGTTGGGGGGTGGCGGTGGTGGTGCAGGAGCAAAGAATGGATGCTGAGCCATGGTGGGATGGTTGAGTGGAAACTTGGCTGAAAAGATGGGTTTGAAGAAGGCTTATAAAGGAGGACAGAAAAGTAAAGGCGGAGAGATTCAGGAAGGAAGTTCCAGAGAGTAAATTCAGTGTGTTGTGAGATCAGGGGCCAATATAGGTCAGTACGGATAGCGGACAGAGGTGAGGGTGACCTAGTGCTGGACAGGATACATATAATTGAGTTTAGACAGTTTGGAATTTATGGAGAATAGGAGGCCGGTAAGGAAGACATTGAAGAAATGAAGTCTGAAGATGTTGAAAGTATGTACAAATGTCTCATTGGTGAAGATGGGTGATGTTGAAAGTAAATGGTCATGGTGATCGATGAGATTTGAATCTCGTCTAACGGGACACTGAGATTTTGCATGGCCTGATTCAGCCATAACAAGCGGCCAGGGAGGGGGATAAAGTCAGTGGCAAGGCAACGTGAGTGCAAAAGACAAGGCTGAAGCATTTGCAACCATCTTCAGCCAGAAGTGCCGAGTGGATAATCCATCTCAGCCTCCTCCCGATATCCCCACCATCACGGAAGCCAGTCTTCGGCCAATGCGATTCACTCCACGTGATATGAAGAAACGGCTGAGTGCACTGGATACAGCAAAGGCTATGGGCCCCGACAACATCCCAGCTGTAGTGCTGAAGACTTGTGCTCCAGAACTAGCTGCGCCTCTAGCCAAGCTGTTCCAGTACAGCTACAACACTGGCATCCACCCGACAATGTGGAAAATTGCCCAGGTATGTCCTGTCCACAAAAAGCAGTCTACTCTCAATCATCAGCAAAGTGATGGAAGGTGTCGTCGACAGTGCTATCAAGCGGCACTTACTCACCAATAACCTGCTCACCGATGCTCAGTTTGGGTTCCGCCAGGACCACTCGGCTCCAGACCTCATTACAGCCTTGGTCCAAACATGGACAAAAGAGCTGAATTCCAGAGGTGAGGTGAGAGTGACTGCCCTTGACATCAAGGCAGCATTTGACCGAGTGTGGCACCAAGGAGCCCTAGTAAAATTGAAGTCAATGGGAATCAGGGGGAAAACTCTCCAGTGGCTGGAGTCATACCTAGCACAAAGGAAGATGGTAGTGGTTGTTGGAGGCCAAGCATCTCAGCCCCAGGGCATTGCTGCAGGAGTTCCTCAGGGCAGTGTCCTAGGCCCAACCATCTTCAGCTGCTTCATCAATGGCCTTCCCTCCATCATAAGGTCAGAAATGGGGATGTTCGCTGATGACTGCACAGTGTTCAGTTCCATTCGCAACCCCTCAGATAATGAAGCAGTCCGAGCCCGCATGCAGCAAGACCTGGACAACATCCAGGCTTGGGCTGATAAGTGGCAAGTAACATTTGCGCCAGATAAGTGCCAGGCAATGACCATCTCCAACAAGAGAGTGTCTAACCACCTCCCCTTGACATTCAACGGCATTACCATCGCCGAATCCCCCACCATCAGCATCCTGGGGGTCACCATTGACCAGAAACTTAACTGGACCAGCCATATAAATACTGTGGCTACGAGAGCAGGTCAGAGGCTGGGTATTCTGCGGCGAGTGACTCACCTCCTGACTCCCCAAAGCCTTTCCACCATCTACAAGGCACAAGTCAGGAGTGTGATGGAATACTCTCCACTTGCCTGGATGAGTGCAGCTCCAACAACACTCAAGAAGCTCGACACCATCCAAGATAAAGCAGCCCGCTTGATTGGCACCCCATCCACCACCCTAAACATTCACTCCCTTCACCACCGACGCACTGTGGCTGCAGTGTGCACCATCCACAGGATGCACTGCAGCAACTCGCCAAGGCTTCTTCGACAGCACCTCCCAAACCCGCGACCTCTACCACCTAGAAGGACAAGGGCAGCAGGCGCATGGGAACAACACCACCTGCACGTTCCCCTCCAAGTCACACACCATCCCGACTTGGAAATATATCGCCGTTCCTTCATTGTCGATGGGTCAAAATCCTGGAACTCCCTTCCTAACAGCACTGTGGGAGAACCGTCACCACACGGACTGCAGCGGTTCAAGAAGGCGGCTCACCACCACCTTCTCAAGGGCAATTAGGGATGGGCAATAAATGCCGGCCTTGCCAGTGACGCCCACATCCCGTGAACGAATATAAAAAAAAAACGAGGCAGAATTTTATGGCAGGGACTGAAAACGGTGGCAGCATGCTGATCAGTTGCAAAAAAAATCTGGTGTCAACAAGCATTCTGCATAAAATTATGTGCTGCTTTCACAAACAATTAAATTTATGATTATTACTATTCTCCCAAAAAGTTCACTTCCTCCGTTTACAAAATAAAAACAGTGAAGAGAAATACAGCTGTTCACAAATGCCTTCGTTATACGAGGTGGTTGTGAGTTGTGGAAAGTGGTGGAGATATAGCGCTCGGTTCCATCAGCACACATACAGAAGCTGATTGTGTATCCACCTAGTAAAGTGGCTAATCACTTTGATGGATAGGAAAATCTTTTGCATTTTAAATGATACTGGTGTAATTGTCAGGAATGCTGGCCTTACTTTACAGGAGCCAAACACCATTCCCCAGCCAAACAAAAACTTCCAAAAAATATTATTTATGACCCACATACAATATGTTGCATTAATTACTACAATTTAATGATTTCAATGCATGCTGACACCTATGCGTTGCCACCACTGCACACCAACGGGGTGAGAGAGAGAAGCAGGTGACTTGGAGCCTGGGCAAGGGCAGCAGGAAATCCTGAGCTGAGGAGAGGCAAGTGGTGCTGGAGAGTTCAGGATAGACAAGAGATCAGACTAGGTCAGCAGCAGGTGAGTGAGCGAGCTACAGCAGTATCTGCCAAAATGGCCAATATAAAACATGACCTCCCTACTTTCAAAGCACGATTATCTAAATTTGTTATCGTATCCTCCACTGTATGCAGTAAGTACTGTGACGGCAGATAAGTTGTGTGGGGGGGAATGCACTTTTTTCTTGGAAGAGATTTGGGTAAGAAATTCCGGTAACATTACAAGAGTATAACAGGCATTTGTACACAGCTGTATTTCCCTTCACTGTTTTTATTTTGTAAACAGAGGTAATGAACTTTTTGGGAGAATAGTAATAATATCATAAATTTGTTTGTGAAAGCAGCACATAATTTTATTATTAGTTACAATATACTTTTAGCAAAAATTGTCAGTGTATTTATGTGCTGTACCTTGTTACTATAGGTCTTACTCATCTTATTGGCTCACCATTGCTTCGCGCATACATGCATGGCTTCTTCATGGACATTCGACTGTATCACAAGGTATGCAAGTGTGCAAGTATAGTTGCTTTCAGGGATTGATCCCTAAGTTGTTGTTTTAAAGACTGCACTATGCACAGTCTGTGTTTTAGGCCTTTCTAATACTACAGTTACTTAAATATATCCATTTTGTGCATAAAAATGGTAAAGTTGCAAGTTTAATTTTTTTTTAAAATCTATTTACTTCAAATCAAACCTAACCTATGTTGAGAGGGCCTATTGGAATATAAATAGTTGAGATGGTTTTCTAAAGAGGATTACTAATTGTTGTGTTTGTGTAATTAAAAGGTGAAAGCTATGGCAAATCCATTTGCCTATGAGGAATACCGAAAAGATAAGATTAGGCAGAAGATAGAAGAAACACGTGCTCAAAGAGTCCAAGTAAAGGTAAGAGGTCACTGCTCAGTTGGTATTAAGTGTTAATGGCATAACGAAGAAAATGGATTTCTTTTCATCTTTGTTCTTAAAGAAACTTGAAACTTTGCACACTTAAGAAGTGGTAATGCTAAGTGATTTATATTCACTATTAGAAACCAAGAGTGAATCAAATTTCACTCATTTACAGACTATTCTGTTCCTTTAAAGTAACTGGTAAAATGCCTTTCTCACCCTTTTTCCCCATTTCTTTTGTTTTTATCATTCATTCTGGGTTAACAAAGAGAGTGTCTAAATTTTGAATGTTCGTTACTTCTCATGATGCTGTAAACGTGACACCATTCTGCAATGAATTATATAAATATCAATCCACCTTGCTCAATAATGAAATGGAAAATATGAAAGTTCTTAAATTGGTCCTGGAGGTCTAGAAACCAGAATGTTTGATTTTTTTTTCAATCCCAATACAATCTCAATTTGCCCATCTTCATCCCAAGGTGGTAGTTTCATGCTTGATGCTAGACTTAATAGTTAGTGATGGGGCTTCTTGCTTTTCCTCTTCAAATATGGAGCATTTTTTTTCATTATTGGTCTAGAAAGAGGTTTAGGATGTACTGCAAGTCTTCATTAATACAAATTCAAATGGGTCACAGTTGAAAACTGAAATGTTAATGCGTTTCTGTCCAATTTTGAATCCCCTCAAACTGTCTAGTGATGTCATTTTAAAGTGACTCAGATTGCATGGTATCCAAAAACTCACAACTACCTCTATTTGAATTTAAGGAATTCCCTTTGAGAACACAAAATTGTTTTTGTAACAATGCATTATGTGATGATCTAATTAAATCTGGATGCAGCATCACACTTGAATTAGGTTTTTTGATAACAATGTGGAAGTGTTGCCAAAGTTCAGTTAACAGATGTATAAAATAGCAAGTGTCCAGCAAGTGTTCAGTTAGATCCTTTTTCTCTTTAGTTGTGAGGCAATGCATTAATATTGTACATCAATAATCTCTCTTAATAATTCTGTAAACAGAAGCTGCCAAAAATAAACAAAGAGCTAGCAATGAAGTTTATTGAAGAAGAGGAAGCAGAAGAACAAGTACAAAGGAGAAAGAAGGGAAAGGTAACAAACTATAAAGCGTGTTTTCTCCAATGTGAAATTTTGTTGAAAAAGCAGACTTTTTTCTTTCTTTTGAAACTATGCAAAATAGCCAGGAAGTTTCTGATCTTTACACACAATTTTCCACCGATGCTGTAGTCGTGTTGGATGTGAGGTATTTCTTAAGTTTCTCAAGATTTTGATTAATTGCTTCCTCACTTTTTTTTCCCTTTTTTTTTACTTTCCAATTTTATTTTTATTGTGCATGAACTTTTAGTCTTCCTGACCAGTTCTCAATCTATGATTCTTCTACTCCAACCTGAACTTTACCATAGCCCTGGAAATTGGCTTGCGCACGACTTGGGTGCCGCTGGGTTTGCACTCCATGAGTAATGTCGCCGAAACTGATGAGCAAGAGGACTGGGTGAAATTGGTCCTCTTGCGTCATCAGTACGTGACCAGTATTCTGGGGATGCCAGTCACATCCTAAGAGGAAGTGCGCCGGTCGCGAAGAAGACTAAGATCGGCCGGCGGGGACGCTGGACCTACCGTGAGTCCACTGGGGTGAGATCAGAAGAATTCGTGTATTAGCCTTCCGTTATTCCTTATCTAGATTATCGAATTGTTGGGAGTATCACAGATCAGTCTAACCCTCTCACGCTCGTGACTGCAACATGTTGGTTTTTCGACAGAGGAAAAAGGCACAGGGCTTACAGTTTAATGAAGAATCATTGTTTTATGATTATTCAAAGGCTGATGGATCCATCTAATAATAATATAAATCCTAAATTTGGAAGTGTACGATCTCGGCATATTTGAAACTTCTAAGTTATATTCACACAGTCTTGGTGTTCTCAAAGGGATTTTGATTTTATATATTTCAATCTTTTCTGGTTCCCATGATTTATGTGTGAACAAAATAAATCAACTCTCTTGGTGTTACCCACCAGTTTTTATAATAAATAATATTTGTAAAAATGCTGTGGGTTCAGGCCTTGAGTACTGACCGATGCTCCAGTACATGCTGAGGGACTGTTGCATTGTTGGAAGTGCAGTCCTTTGGATGAGATGTGAAACTGATTATGTGGGTTCAAGTGGACGTTCATGGTCCTAATGGCACTATTTGAAAAAGAGCAGGTTGTTCAATATGCCCTGACTAACATTCCACCCTCAACCAGCGCCACCGTAAATAGATTAACTGGTCATTTATTTCATTGCTATTGATGGAATATTACTGTGCACATTTGCAATGATCTCACCACGTCAAGAGTAATTTCTTGTATGTGTGGCCCTTTTGAGATGTGATAAGGTGCTGTTTAAATGCAAGTTTCTTTTCTTTTTCTTACATGTCTAATCACTTGTCAACCTGTTGAAATGTTTCACACAATTGTTTACTCTTTGAATAAACAAGGTGTAAATCAAGGTACTTTAAGGTTGAGATCAAAAATGCTTATTCAAAACTCAGATCATAGAACTCCTGATTTTATTCAGTGTGTGATCAAGAAATCTCAGCAACAGAACACCTTTTATTTATTTTCCTATATTCACTATATTTTGGACTAATTGGGCTAACTCCAGTTCATGGCTCAAAACTGTATATAGTGCATTTAATTTTGACCCTTTTTAAATCATTCATTTTATCTCCGTATGTTTCCTTTTTTGTAGTTTTTGTTCTTTTCTCTCTTATTTTTAATGTTCTCATCAGTGCAAAAATATGGTAAATAAGTCAGAATTGTGCTTTTACAGAGAAAGGACGTTCCAACTAATGTACCTGAAGGATCCAATTAAAAAAACAAAATCTCTGTAAGCTTATGCACTGCTCCACTTGATCTCTGGTCATGCCTCTTCCTTCTCCTCCTGCCCTTCCAATTTGACTGACGTTGCATGAAGAAGTCACACTATGTTCTTTAGGAAATTCTTTTATTTGATTTGAAACCTATCCAAGGTACATAGGCATTATGAACAGATTTTTCATTTTAATAAGAACAGCTAGATCACAGTGGAAGATACAGCAAGTCTTCAGAAAGAAAGAATAAACTTGCATTTATATTGTGCCTTGTTACATCCTCAGGGCATCCCAAAGCGCTTTATAGCCAATTAAGTGTAGTCACTATTGTTGCGTAGGTAAGTATTCAGCCAATTTGTGCACAGCAAGGTCCCACATACAACAAGTGAAATGAATTACTAATGAATCTATCTTTTTGTTAATGTTGGTTGAACAAATGTTGGTCATAGGGAGATCTCCCTGCTCTTCTCTGAATATTGCAATTTTCTGTACATGTAACTGAACAGACAGATGGGGCCTTGCTTTAACCAAGTATCCAAAAGACAGTACCTCCAACAATACAGCACTCCCTCAGTGTTGCACTGAAGTGCTAGTCTTGTGCTCAAATCCTGGGTGGGGCCTCTTACTCCAGCAAATGTGCTAAGAACTGAGCCAAGAAAGAAGCATGAGACAACAAGTTTCTTTAGAGATTATAATCAACAGCTTAGTCATCCTTTTAATGTAGAAGTTTAATAATACTTTCAATATAAGGAGTCATGGATGTTCACTGGTATGAAACAATGTTGTTACATCTACTAACTTCATTTAGTTGATCTGCAATTAATCTGAATAAATATGGGATCTTTCTGTGGGGTTTTTTCCTGCATTCCAAAGTTCTCCACACACTATAAAGAGTAAGCCAAAGAAGCAGTCCAGGAATACTCCTAAAGTATGTGGCAGGCTCTTCCATTTGGAAGAAAGACTTTACAAGCTGAATTTTACTCTAATCCTGTTGAGTACGGAATTTCAGTGGTAACTTTCAAAATTCGCACTTGGGTTTTAAAACCGAACAGGCTAGAATCGTAAGTTTGAATGCTAGAATTGTAAGTTGGATTTGAAGGAATATGTGGAACCATAGACCATTTCTTTGTGCACCGTGTCCTCTAAATAAAATCCCAAAACTTGGGTAACCAAGGGGAGCGGTAACATGATGTACCACAGGTTGATGGGATGTTGATTCATGCCTGATTTTGCACATGTTGAGTTCTTGATTTCAGCTAAACTACCTGTGGGAAACAATCGTAAACAATTTTACAACACCAAGTTATAGTCCAGCAATTTTATTTTAAATTCACAAGCTTGTGAATTTAAAATAAAATTGCTGGACTATAACTTGGTGTTGTAAAATTGTTTACAATTGTCAACCCCAGTCCATCACCGGCATCTCCACATCATGTGGGAAACAAGGTGATGCATCTCTAGATTAAGTGAGAGGGAAATTAGAGATGCAAGTTAACCTGAACTGTCCCCAGAGCATCATTTCAAAACTGACTAATAATGGTCTAAAACAGCATGGGGAATTTAAATTTGTTTTCTAAGCAAAACAGATGTATAAATTTGACCTATTCTCTCAAATGTTTGCTGTGTCATGACTTGTTACAAATATCAAGCAAGTAAAGATCTGGAACCTTTTCGATGTTTTGTCAGAGTCTACCCAACATTCTCCGAGATGAGCGATTCAAGGTCATGTTTGAAAATCCAGATTTTCAAGTGGATGAAGCCAGTGAAGAATTCAGACTCATAAATCCAATTGTGTCCAAAGCCTCAGAAAAAAGGAAGAAAAAACTTAAGCAACTGCAGGAATACAGAGAGACTGAACAGGTAACACTTTATTAAAATAGCAGCAACATCTTAAGCTACAAAGCTCTTAATAGCAGTGGAAATAAACAAGAATATGTGTTTAACATCTGCAGCTTTACAAAAAAAGCATTGTTAGTGATAACAGGGATAGAAGATTTGTCTTAGTGCATTTGCTAAAACACGGCTGTGTCCATTTCTTTTTGAGAAACCACGGGCATGGTTTTGACGGGGTTGGGAAGAAGGTGGGGGGGTGCATTTTTTGGGCGTGAAACCCAGAAATAAAGTTGGTGGGTCGGAATGTGCAATTGCAACCTAATTGAATGATAAAAAAATTTACTTCGGGCTTCGTACCCGTTGCTGGCTGTGGGCAGGAAGGTCTGTGGTAGCAGGCTGCAGTCAGGGAGGGACAGATCGTGGAGATGATTGGGGGAGGGCCTTGAGAAGAGGACATGGAGGACATCATAAGAGTTAGTGATTGAAGGTAAGGAGGGATCTCTGACATCGAGGCGGGTGGGGTGGGGGTCGGCCGATCGCAGCAGTTAATCTTGTTAGGCCTGGAGAAAACACTCCTGCTTCTCCTGGCCCACATGCAGTGCAATAAAGGCACTCACCTTGTGGATCCGGCCCTTCTCGCTCCCTTTTCATTGGCGAGAATTAGAAGGCCCGGGAAAGCTGCACTGGAGAAGTTCAATTTGAAGTTATGTTAATTTCATTTTTTTTTTAAAAATGGTCCTTGACGTCTCATAACGACGTTAATTGCCCCGCTAATAATCCGCCCTCCGGCACTAATTAGGGACACGACCCGGTGAGTACATGCCTCGCGCGCAAACCTGGAAGTGGGTGCGTTGGAGCCAGGTTGCGGTCGGGGTCGAAAAAAACTTTGATTTTCACCTCCCATCCGCTGCCAACCTTCCTGTTCTTGGGGGTTAAAATTCCCCCAAGTCCCATAGTCTTGGACACCATCAAAGTTGAAAAGAGTAAAGCGGAAGATGGGTAGTGACTAGGTGAAATCAACATTAGATTTATAAAAGCCCAAAGACTGTAGGAAGAAGGTTTGATAATCACATGTTTCAGTCTCTGTTTAATCATGATCTAGATATTAAAAATATATAGGTTTATGTATTAGAAACTGGCAGTCACTTCAAATGTTGGTTACTGTAAGTTATGTTCAGCTGAAATTACATAAGCTGTTGCAGATAAGATCTATGACTTTCATATTCAATTAAATAACAGGACATTCTTCCTAGGCAAATATATTTTGTTTGCAAAACTTGTTAAACTTAGTTGTTCATCAATTTAGAACTATTCAGTACAGTGACTGGCTTTGTTCTGCAACTGGATCATGAAGACGAGAAGAATTTGTAGTCCAGGTGGCAGATGAATTTGGGTCTTGTACTTATTAGATGGACACTGCAGAGGGTAGACTGGAACTGTAAACATTCCATGATTGCCAGCTTTATTTGATTTTGAAAGATACATTTTTGATTTCTGGTCATGCTTCAACTGGTGCCTGGGGTATATCTGGGGCAGCAAGCTCCCTGTTCACCAGTTCTGAGGCCATCAAGAGAAAAGCAAAAGATTTCTTGAGGGCAAAGCCAAAGAAGTTATGATTAAGGGATGCAATCTCAGGTCCAGTATTAGCAAGGGTGGAGTCTGTTTGTTCCAGTGTTTGATGAGACATAGATATGCCTTGTACAGTATTCATATTCTTTATCTGTTTTTAATTAAACTGCTGTGTAGTTTATAGCCTAAGCTACAATCTGAAGGTAAGGGAGCAAGGGCTTACATACTGTAGGTGTCTTTTGTACAGTAGAAGTATTGGAGGGAGAGAAAAAAAATCACAAAAGTAAAGCCTGAGGAATTCCACTGTTTTGAGGACCTAGAAATGATTAAAGTAGGAACATGTGCATTAAGTACTGATTTCAACAAGTAGGGAAGAAGATGAGCATCTGAGACCATGGGCCAGATGTTAGCAGGGCTGCGGATTTCCGGCGGGGGGGCTATCGGGCTCGTGGGTAACGCGCCCGGTGAAAATTAGTCAGCTCCCTGCACGATCATAGCATCCAACCCACTAGTTGGATCCACTTACCTGCTCCTCTGGGTTCCCCACTGCTGATCTGCGCGTCGGGCGGACTGCGCATGCGCAGTAAGGTCTGTCAGCTGGAGGAGCTCTATTTAAAGGGGCAGTCCTCCACTGACAGATGCTGCAACAAATAGCAAAAATTACAGCATGGAGCAGCTCAGGGGGAAGGCTGCTCCCAGTTTAATGATGCCTCACTCCAGGTATCAATACATGGGGTGAGGAGGAGGGGGAGGACAGAGATCTTCCTCCCGGCATGCGGGAGGAAGCGGCCTGCCTCTGCCACCAGGAAGGCCTGGCTCGGGGTGGCAGAGGAGGCCACCAGCGCAACCAACATATCGCCCACCTGCATACAGTGCAGGAGGCGCTCCAATGACCTCAGTAGGTCAACCAAAGTGCGTACACGTAGTCTTTCCCCTACACTCCGTCTGCCACATCACTGCCCCCACCCCACATCTCCTTCAGCACTGCCAACACTACTCTGTCACATCACCCCTCATACCCACTCAAACCTCATCCTCATCTTACCTGCACCTACTCACCTCGCCAGTACTCATCCCGCCACTACCACTCAACCCAATCCTCATACAATCTCATGGCTCTATCTCATACTCACCCTCTCGTGCATCTCTTTCATGGCCAGCCTCACTCAACCTGCCACTACCTGTGCTGCAGCCACAGGGCATGCATCACATATGTGCAGTAGGCAGCGTAAGGCAAACGTGTCGTGAGCATGAAGGGGATGCACAAGGGTGTAAGAGGGTTTGTCATGGGTGTTACTTATATTGAATTTCTGACCAACTCACATTACATATTATATTGGCACCACTACTGCCATGTCTTCATGAATTCTGTCTGGTTTGTGCAATAATGCCCTCTCCTGAGGATCACTATGAGGACCCACAACTGATGCCACCCATTGTGTCACTGCAGAGTGGGTGTAGGTGTATTTGCAGGGCTCGTTTGCGCAGACGACTGAGAGACATCGGCGATGTCCCCGGTTGCACCCTGGAAGGATGCGGAGGAGCAGTTGTTGAGGGCAGTGGTGACTTTGACAGCGACAGGTAAGAAGATGGTGCTCGGGCCAGCCAGGAGCAGCTCGGCATGAAAGAGGCTGCAGATGTCCACGACTACATGTTGGGTGACTGAGCCTCCGTGTGCACTGCTGCTCAGAGAGGTCCAGGAGGCTGAGCCTCGGTCTGTGGACCCTGTGGCGAGGGTAGTGCCCTCTGCGACGCATCTCTCTCTGCGGTAGCCCTCCCTCCTGCTGTACAGGTGGATGTGTCACAGCACTGTGTTGTGGAGCTCCACGTGTCAGAGGTGGAAGGCGTGGATGGCAAGGCTGGTGATGCTGTTCGCCCTCCGAGGAGGTCATGGCTGCAGCTACGGCGGCCCCCATCCGCAAGATGTACATCTGAGGGGGTCCGCAAGGTATGTACATGTCTCCGGACCCCGGGGTAAGTGTGCAGGTTGGTGACTTTGACTGTCAGGAGGAGGGTGGTGGAGGCCAAACTTTGTCCCAAGTGACAGAGTGGCCTCCTGCAATGGGTGAGGGTCTCCCCCCACCACCCACCTGTCAAATGGACCTTTGCAGCTGCCACAGGCTGACAGCTGCAACACGTCCATTTGACCTGGGAGTGTTTCCTCCATTGTGGGAAACAGTCCCAGTTTGCTCTAAAATCCCACATAATCCCTTAATCAGGTCAGTTAATGACCTGACATACCTAAATAAATACTTTCAAGCAGCATCCCGCTGGCTTTAATTGCCTGCGGGATTCCCACCAGCGGGGGCTGCGCGCGCACGCCGGCGCATCAGCGGGGAACCCGGAAGTGCGCGGGTTCGAGGCGGGCTCCGGTCCAGCTCAGGGATTCTCTGATTTTCGGAGCCCCCCTGCCAGGAACGCACCCGATAGCGGGTGCTAAAATGACGCCCCACATATTTGAAAGGCCGTAAATAAATAAAGGCCGTGCCAGAGAGAGGTTGGAGACTAGAGGTAAGAGATGAGTTTTTTCTTCTATTGTCAAGCAGTGCAAAAGAATTGTTGAAAGAACCTCCACAGATTTAGAAGAATATTCCAGCCTTGGACTGATGTAGTCTTAATAGGCAGTTGGGAATTGCGAAAGGCACGTTTCGAGTTAGTCTTAGCAATGGAGCAGATATATGAGGTACGTCTTAGGTCAGAGGAGATGGTGAGGCCAAGAATATTGGTAGGGCATGAAGGTGGGGCCATCATAAGCATTAGGTTTCAATTGTTGGATAGAAACAGTCTCTTAAAAGAAGTGAAACAAATAACATTTTTGTTGCCCCCTTGCAAGAGAAGATTGTACAGATTGTGGTCTAGAGATTGCACTGAAATTGTGTCTGAAGGAAGTTATTGAACCAGTAGCAAAGGAGTAAATAGGGTTAGATGGAGGCAGTCATTTATACAAAGAAACAAACAGATGAAGAGTAAGACTATAAGCCATCAACTACAGCACAGATGGAGTGATTTTGAAAGGGAACTGGATGGCTATAAACATAGTTTTGGTGGGAGCCCAAATTGGTAATTTGTTAAGATCTGGCACAATGCATATCTAATCAAAGGTAATGATAGATGATTCATCAAAGTGTTCAAGAGGTACATAGTGTAGGAAGCAAGATGATCAGATGATCAATAATGCTTCAAACCATACTGGTAATCATGAATTAGGCCATAACTTTCATTGTGATAGTAACACTCAAATTAACCATCAGACTCCGTAACTTTAGAAAGTACCAATGTAAAGACAATCGAGCTGTAGTTTAAAAGGTAAGATGGATCAGCTTTCTTGGAGTTAAATGAACGTGTGTAAATTTCTAAGAAGGAGGAAAGTTAAGCTGGGAGTAAAAGAAATTGGAAATGTCTTAGTACATGAAGTGCCTATCTTGAAGGCGATGAAACTTGCTTGGCTGGAGTCATACCTAGCACAAAGGAAGATGGTAGTGGTTGTTGGAGGCCAATCAACTAAACTCCAGGACATTGCTGCAGGAGTTCCTCAGGGCAGTGTCCTTGGCCCGTCCATCTTCAGCTGCTTCATCAATGACCTTCCCTCTATCATAAGGTCAGAAATAGGAATGTTCGCTGATGATTGCAAAGTGTTCAGTTCCATTCGCAACCCTTCACATAACGAAGCAGTCCGTGCCCGCATGCAGCATGACCTGGACAACATCCAGGCTTGGGCTGATAAGTGGCAAGTAACATTCGTGCCAGACTGGTGCCAGGCAATGACCATCTCCAACAAGAGGGAGTCTAATGATCTCCCCTTGACATTCAACGGCATTACCATCGCCGAATCCCCCACCATCAACATCCTGGGGGTCACCATTGACCAGAAACTTAACTATACCAGCCATGTATATACTGTGGCTACAAGAGCAGTCAGAGGCTGAGTATTCTGTGGCGAGTAACTCACCTCCTGACTCCCCAAAGCCTTTCCTCCATCTGCAGGGCACAAGTCAAGAGTGTGATGGAATACTCTCCACTTGCCTGGATGAGTGTAGCTCCAACAACACTCAAGATGCTCGACATCATCCAAGACAAAGCAGCCCGCTTGATTGGTACCCCATCCACCACCCTAAACATTCACTCCCTTCAGCACCGGTGCACAGTGGCTGCAGTGTGTACCATCCACAGGATGCACTACAGCAACTCACCAAGGCTTCTTCGACAGCACCTCCCAAATCCGCGACCTCTACCACCTAGAAGGACAAGGACAGCAAGCATATGGGAGCACCACCACCTGCACGTTCCCCCTCCAAGTCACACACCATCCCGACTTGGAAATATATCGCCGTTCTTTCATCGTTGCTGGGTCAAAATCCTGGAACTCCCTACCTAGCAGCACTGGGAGAACCTTCACCACACAGACTGCAGCAGTTCAAGAAGGCGGCTCACCACCACTTTCTCAAGGGCAATTAGGGATGGGCAATAAATGTTGGCCTCGCCAGCAACGCCCACATCCCATGAATGAATTTTAAAAAAAGGATCCGCTTTCTTGGAAATAAATGAATATGAGTAAATTTCTAAGGAGGAGGAAAGATAGGCTGGGAGTAAAAGAAATTGGAAATGTCTTTGTCAAGACATGCACTTCATGTATTATGAAACAGATACAATGGGGACCTGATGTTTTATTGATGTCAGAGAGGATCTGACCTGGCCAGGATTAAACTTGATGTCAGTCATAATTGTTGAACACAAAGTAGCAATAGAAGAAGGTTCATTTTATCAAAATAATAGAGATTAGAATTGCAACTAATTGTGGCTTTGAAATTGACAAGTTTTACTTTTCAGTGTTCTGGGGAAAAAATACCGAATTTTACAGCTATTGTCTTCCTTTCTAACAGCTTGGAGCTAAAAACACATCCTAGTTGTGAAGATATGTCTACCATTTCCCTTAAACTTGCTGTGTATTCAAATATAGGCTGAAAGTTAGGATATATAAAATGGATGTGAAAAGTTGTAGTCCCTAAACTGGTGTTTAATTATTTTATTTGAAAATATTTATTTTAATGTGTTGTTCATTTGGACATCGTTTTGTAGAATTCTGTGTTTAAAAACTGGTTAACCTCAATGTTGGCATATGTAGACGATTTAAGCATAAGAATAATTGTAGCAAAACAAAAATGTTCTAAAATCTTGCACATTTTCATAATTTATGTTTGTACTTACGATCTGCAGAAGGAGGAGGAGTTAGAAGGAAAACCTAGTGATGCAGAGAGCTCTGAAAGTTCTGATGATGATCGAGGCTGGGTTGAAGAGGTCCAAAAACAGCATAAACTCCTGCGCAAAGAACAAAAATTGAGACTGATGGAACAAAGTGAACATGATCAGCAAACTCATTCGAAACCAAAATTCTTTGAGATCAAAACTGGAGAAGAGTTCAGGAGTTTTAAAGATGCTGCTCGAAAACAAAAGCTTCTTAAGTGAGTGTTGCTTCTATGTTTCAGTAAACTTGATGGTTTTTACTTTTCTGATGGTATACATAATCCAAAGTTCCCTCGTAGAAGATGGATGAGGCACATTGCTTCCCTTCCTCCGCTGCCCCCAAATGAGGGATATCTGGGCAAAGTTGTCTACCTTTTTAATCAATATCAATAACTGATTTAAAAGAAAACAAGAGTATGTGAGGATATTTATCATTATTTGAGTGTCAGCTTTGCTTAGTTAGTAGCACTCTTGTTTGAGTCAAAGTTGTGGGTTTGAGTTTCACTCTGAGACATGGGCACATAATCTATGCTGGCACTTCAGTGTAATACTGAGGAGTTCTACTTTGTCAGAGGTGTTATCTTTTGGATGACGCATTAAACTGAGGCCCTCTGTCTGCTCAAGTGATGTAAAAGATCCCGTGGCACTGTTTTGAAGAAAAGCAGGGAGTTCTCCCACAGTCCTGTTCAATATTCCTCCCTCAGCTAACACCACCAGAAACAAATTAACTGGTCATTTGTCTCATTTCCTGCTTGTGGGGCCTTGCTGGATGCAAATTGGCTGCCACGTTTGTCCATATAACAGGGATGGCACTTCGACTTAATTTGTTGACTTTAGGATGTTCTGAGGACATGAAGGGCATTGCATAAAGGAAGTTTGTTCTTACAGTTGCGAGTTTGTAAAATGTAAAAATGACGGGAGCAACTGTTAAAATGCTAGGCCAGTTATTTATAGTAACTACCCTGATCTCCCAGCCCTTTCCCCCTTCCACCCTCATACCAGAAAACCCAAGTAATGCAATTTTGTTTCAATAAAAGAATTCCTAGCGTGTCCCTACCCCATGTCTTTGTGAGTAACTGCATTGTATGATGTGGTATTGAGCCGCATGGACCAGAATACTTCCTTGTCTATGCTGCATTAGCTGACCTCAGCCGACCATCGGTAGGAATACAGTTGCCTTCAGTGTCCCCAGGCTGTGTTGTGAAAAAAAAAATCAGCACGGCATCCTATTCCTTAATGGTTATGCAGTAATCCCCATTGGAAGTACATGTGTGGATGTTGGGTCAGCAAAGGAGCCATTTGGATAATTTCCTTAGTTGAATAGCCTGTTGCTAAGTGATTGTCAGGTATCTCAACCATAGTGGCTATATACAATCACTTAGTGAAACCCTATTTTAGCATTAAACCCCCCCCCCCGCTTTCAGAAAGGATGGTTAATGGAAGGAACAGAAAAATGTTGATGGAATCTGAGTGTGCTATGATAGTCATCCAATATAACGTTCTTGATCAACTTCATTATAACTATTCTACATATTTTACATTTCTGGCACTTGTAACATCCTATCGAGGTGTACAAAACACTTAAAAATTTCTAACCTTGCCATTATTTTCTTTTTACTTGATATTGTACAGAACAACCCTTGAAGATCGCTTGAAACATGAGGAAAGGTCTGGAACAATCCATCTATCTGACACCACTGTAGGCAGTAAACAGTTAACATTCACCCTTAAAAAGGTGAGTTAATTCCATGATGTTATTTACAATAAGGGTGGAATATTCATAGATGTGATAAAGTAAGAGTGAACAAATAAGATAAAACTACCAAATTATCATGTTGACCATTAATTAGGAGGACTGAAAACTTGGTTCCAGTTGCATAATACTCACATTACAGTCCTCACCTGGTAAGTTCTGTTATTGTTAAATGGAACAGGCAGCATTAATTCACAAGTCGAAATCCTCCCCTTCAAAATAAAAAAAGACAAATGTTAAAGATTTGGACAATATTGCACCTGCAATTACTACAGTTTTAACAAAGATTTCAATTATTGTAGTCAGGACTGAGATCAATCCCCATTGATACAGAATCATCGAATGCTATAATACACAAACAGGCTGTTTGGCCCATTCAGTCTGTGCCAGCGTTTTTCTCCACATAAGCCACCTAGTCTAATGCCACTGCTTTCTCCCCAAGCCCTTCGATCTTTTTCAGCCAACTATCTAATTCCCTTTTAAAATAATTTATGGACTCTGCTTCAACAGTAATTTGTGGCATAGAATTCCACTTATTAACCACCTGTGTAAAGAATTTTTTTCTAACTTCCCTTTTAATTCTTTTTAATGTCTTGCTAATCAATGACAACAATCTATCACTTCTTTCCTTCTAAGCCTTCATAATCTTTTAGACCTCCTATCAGGTCACCTGTTAATCTCCTCAGCTCTAATGAAAACAACTCAAACTTCTCAAATACCTATGTGTAATATCCCAGTGAATCTTCACTGCACCTTTTCCAATGTTTTTATATCCTTATAATCAAGTGCTCAAAAATTCACCACTTTTTTTAAAAATTGTGATTGTCTTTTTTTGCTCTATAAAATAAGTGAAGTGCTTTAGCCAGGATTGATTGTTACAGAGCAGAAACCAAATTTATGATAGATTGCAACTTATTTTGATCCCAATTAACCAGAAATGAAAGGCAACTGTTAAAGATTGCTTCAAGTCGTTCTATCCTGAGTTTGGGTGGGGGGGGGGCGGAATGGAATAATATCAAATAAAGCCTTTTGAGAGGTTTAATATATTTTATGGTGGGCATGTAGTCCTGAAACTGGCAAACACAAGCTCTTGAATCGTGCAAATCTCACAATTGTTTGTCAATCAATAATGAAACATTTTCTCAGGCAAAATAAATCTTGTACATTGATAAAAATGTAGCTGGAAAAGATTTGTATGTATGGAAATAGTGTAATTCAGAAGACCAGTTGCAGCATTTTCACACTGCTCCAAGTGTTACTTTACCTGAGCAACTAAATGGCTAAGAACAGTTAGTTACTCAAGTAAGCCTGCAATCTTAAAAATTGCTTTTTGGAGGCTTTACTTTTTTTTAGAAGGTGCCTTTTAGGTTGCAGTCAGATTATGCTTGTTACCTACCACATGAAGTACCTGACTTGTTTCCAATAGTTTGAGCATTTCAATATGTTTTAGTGAATAAAAAATTTGAGCCAAATAACATGCAGTTGTAAAAATGCTTCTTTGATAGGTAAATTTGAGCAATCAATATGCTTTGTGTCTACATAGGCAAAAGGACACATGCTTTCTGACATCTTACAGACATGCATCAGGCAGATAACTTTTAATTTTATGTAGATGGTTAATTGCAGGCAAAGAAAGTGTTGAAGTCAATGAATGCATTCTTGACTAAATACTTGTCAGCTGCTATCCAATACTATTAGTCTGGTTTGGAATACAGATTCCTGGTTCACAGATCTATTTAAACCCGAGTTTTCTCTCATCTGAAATCTGGTTTTATAGTTGGTCTCACTCTTTTTAAATGTAATAGTCTCATTCCAAACATTTCTTCAGTGTTGGCTTCTCTGAGTTGGTATTTTGGAATTTGATACTAATCTAACATTGGTCACTGCAAAAAGGATATTCATCATTTTGAGCCTGTTTAACAGGTTGGTTTGCTTGATCTGTCACTGAGTCATGTGATTTGCACTGCCCTTGTGTGGGCATTGCAGTGAACATTCAAATCAAACTTCCAACAATCTCTTTTTTAGTGAAGTTTTAATTTGGTCCTCCAGTTAAGAATACTCTGATCCAGTGCATAAAACAGTTCACCATTGTGTCTGAGCTAGAGCACAGGTCCTTTAGCATCTTGCATAACTGCTTTTTGAGAAAATCGCAAACTTCCATCAGTAGAGAATTGGTTGAGGTGAAGCGACAATGGGCTAAATAGGCCTTCTGCCAGATTATTGCCCAGGCAATGAAGATAAAAGTCTATCCCAATATGTCCTCACTACCACCACAGTGATGCAATATAACGTAGCTTTCCCCAGATGGGAACCTTATCCACATGTGACCCGTATCTCACTTCAGTTCTCTTGTTTCGTGGAGATTATTTGAAGAACTACAGTGTTAACATCAAATCAGCATGAAGTTGTTCGTAGCTGATGTGGGAGTGAAAAAAATTCAGACTGGTACAATAGGGGCACTCTTCTGAGTTGGGAATAAGGTTGCCTTGTTGGACAGAGTTGATGAAGTGTTGCTCTGTATTTGGCATTTGATGCTGACACTGAATAGCAGAAGTAGGAAATGTTCTGTTCTCAGCAGTAAGCACTTCCAACTTTAACTGCAAACATTTGCTATAAAATTAAAGCAATTTCCTGAAATTCAGTATGAGAATTTTTTTTGGGGCTGGTGGGAGGATATTGAGGTGGAGCCTCATTTTTGGAGGAACTGAGTTACAGAGCCACTTGATAGTTTAAAAAAAACAGAACAAAGAAATACTATGCTACTAACAATTAAGTTCTTTTATGTTTGGAAAATTTAAAAGATCTATACTTTCACGTACAGGTAAGAGAAATTCTTTTCATTTTTCTGCAGCTAGGAAAAAGCGTAGTGCTCATCTTGGCAGGACCTTATTTTGGGGTGTAATTTATGACATACTGCAGTAGATCTACAGACTAGAAATTTTAAAAGTGGATTGTCTTTACTGTCAAATGCTTTAATTTGGATTATAAAAGTTGGGAAAGTATTCTGAACCCTTGCAGTTTTTTGAGTATCAAACTTTTCTTTCCATTTGTAACAAGTGATTGAAAGTGTTAGTTGCAAGCAACAAATGTTAAATTTGTGTTGCCCTTTCTGATGGTTTTACAATAGGAAAATAAATTACCACTAATGAGATTTATTTGAGACAGGAAATCCCAACTGATGTGTATAGTAAGCCTAAATTCAAAGTACTGGTTCAACCACTATAGCAAATGTTTGCGGTTAAAGTTGGAAGTGCTTACTGCTGAGAACAGAACATTTCCTACTTCTGCTATTCAGTGTCAGCATCAAATGCCAAATACAGAGCAACACTTCATCAACTCATTCAATTCAAAGTACCTTTGGATATCTATGACAACCCAAAATAGGTTTGCATTTTAAATATTTTTAAAGAAAAAAACCTGAGGAGTTCCAAAATGAAGCATTCCATGAATAAGCACAAACTTCTTGGGCTCGGCGCCTGAATGTTAATTCTGTGTCAAATAGGTTTGCATGAACATCATAAAGTACTGTATATTGATGCATATTTTATAAGCCACTGTTTTGATCTTACTCTTTGAAAAGTTCCGGTTTCTGAGCAAAAACTGCTCTTAATAATTCTGAAAATGCAGCGCAAAGTATTAAAGGGAGTAGCACTTAAAAATTACGCCAAATTATTATAGGACTTTTGGGTGCAAATGCAGATTATGTCCCTGATGAACTTATAATAACTACTACACTTGGTTTATGTATTGTTCATCATTGTTTAGTCATTAGGGGTAGAGTTTCAGCTCGTTTACACCATTATTATCAGTGCAATCCAGGCAGAATCGGCCAAACCAGCACCAGGGAATTTTAAATGTGAGTGAATTATTGCCCAAAACCACTTACGCTGATGTTTTCTGCGATCTTTTACGCTGGATCAAGATTCATTTCACCCGAATCAGGCCCTGCCCACAAACTGGCCACGCCCCCACGTCGAAATTGCAAGATTACGCTGGTTCGGGAAGGCTCTTCAAATTACAATCAATTTGTTAGGCACAGAGGCACTAGTAGTCACGTTGTAAAAGTCTTTTCATATCAAAAAATATTTAATTTACTAAATGACCGATTAGTGTACAACAGCGAAAATGTAAAATGGTTCAGTAGTTTTTTAAGTCGTTTTCAGTGATTTTAAATCAGGTTACTTGCAGGTGGAGGACAGAGACCATTATTAAAAAGGCATATTTTTGGTGATGATAAACCCATTTTCAGTTGTATTAATAAAACTGCACCAGGTTACCACACTTTAAATACATCAAGGAATACTTTTTAATGGAAGCGGGGGGGAACAATTACGTTTTATTGCGCTGGTTCATGGAAGATTTTATGTTTGTGATTATGCAAATGAATTTTAGCGGAAACTTAAAGCCTAACCTAATCGCAATTTCAAGCAAATTTTCAGCGCAATTTCCAGATTGTGCCTAAAGCGGAAAATCTATCCCTACATTTCTGCCCTCCCTGCTTTCAGGAACCTCCCCAAAACCCGTGCCTTTGGTTCCCCCACCTTAATCCTCTCCATTTTCCCATTCTGTTCTGCATCCACTGTTTTGTCCTCGGTGTGAAGTGCTTTGAGAAGTCTTACTGCATGTGTTGTAGAAATGCAAGTTGTTAAATCTCTTAACCTTCACTTCATAGTCTGAACAACAAAAGAAGCGACAAGAGGCTGAGAAGCAGCATCATGAAGAAAGGAGACGACTCAGGCGTTCTGCAGGACACCTCCGAGGCAAAGCAGCGAAAGGCCAGCCGTTCTCCTAAAGCAAAGAACATTGTTGGGTTTCCATTTTATTTCCCTCAGTGAATAACTGGGTGCCGAGCAGTTCCAAACACTCTAAAATCAAAACACCATCAGTAAAAAGAAAACCAACAATAAAGGCTATCTGCAGTAGCTTCAGACAGGAACTCTGCCATCTGCTACTTCAGATTAGACAACTTAGAAGTATTGGATGATGTGAGACCTTGAAAATTTGTATTTTTGGATCACATTCTCCACTGTACAGACAAAATATCATGTATATTTATCAGCACAGGGTTTTTAAAAAATTTATTAAATATTGTTTGTTCGTGTTTTGTCTGTTTAGTACCACCTGTTGTTTTTCTAAATTAGCATTTTTCCGTATCCACAAGCATATACAGAAAACAGCTTGTTCTATTAGTTTAGCATTGTTCCTTTCCTTTAAATGAAACCAGCAATCTTGTGGTATGAAATAGAGTTTCAGTATATAAATGCCATAATCTAGGGCATGTTAATGTTATTTTTATTGAAGGTGTATTTCCTCAAGCATTTCTTGAAAGGATGTTGAAACAATGCAGATGATTTATAAATATCATGTAAGAACTTTTTTTTTTCCATAGCCAGATCTATTAGAGAACAGGCAAACCAAATACTGACTTCCCCAATCCCCAAGTTTGTAAATGTAACTTTGGGGGGAATTTTAACTTTCCTACACTACAACAAATGAAGTACTTTTTATTGGGAAAATGCTTTGGGACAACCTGAGATTGTCAAAGGCAGTATATAAATGCAAGTTCTTCACTTTTTTCCTCTCTCCTTCTCTCCCTCCCTCTCTCTTTCTCTTCTCCCCCACCCCGGCCCTGCTGGGCAGGAATCAATTAGCTAAGCAGTTAAAATGGAGCAGCTCCATCTCTCACTCCGAACCCCCAATTTCTAATTTTAATGGTGCTGGTTTTGTCGGCGGATGAGGTGCCTGCTGGACGTGTGTGGCAACCTCATGCATAAATGCTAATCAGGGTCCTATGATGTCGTTATTGGACCAGTCATGCTGGATTTCCTGCTAGGAGGAGTGGAGTATCTGGGCCTCCCCTTTCCCACCCGGGAGACCCTGCCCACACACCTGTGTGCCAGTGATCTTTCCCTTAGTGCCAGCAGCTGGCTTTCATAATGCCTGAACTTTCTCTCCCGCCCACTTATGCTTTCTGTCTGTTTCTGGTAGACAGCTGAATGGTGGCATGTTGATGAGGCCAGGGAGTTGAAATGTCCTGGGCCTGAAATTTTTGACAGCGGGTTCGTTTTGTGCCCACTTGCCTGAAACCTGCTCTGGGTTAAAACTCACCCTTTTGTTTTTGTCCACAGCTCTAAATAGTTTATATGTGCTCTAAACAGTAGTACCACCAGCACCAATTCCTGTGACACCTTGCTGATGATTTATGAAAAAGCAAAAGAATTGATACATAATGAATTATTTACATAATGTACTTTTAATATAGCTGTCCAAAGTAGTGCCTAGTGCTAGTGTGTCTTATCCATAAGATGCCATCTATTAGTTTGCTAGTTTGAGAGATTAAAACACTATCTCAAAGGCAAATATCTACTTTCTACCTGTAGTTGACGTCTGCTAAATGATAACGGTGCTGACTATACAGTTGGGTTGGTTGTCTTGTTTTACAGATGTTTTATCTAACATGGCAATCTAGTTTTTTTTTAAATGGACAATTTGTGCAAGGCTTACTAGGGCCAGAGGAGTGCTGCAATGCGACACATACCTCTACCGGAGTAATGATTGAGTGAATTGTTGATGTCTTAAAGGGGCCCTTTCGCTTCCTTGACAGTTTGCCGAGGGGAGACGCTAGAGCATGCTCCGTCTCTTAGGACCTGCAGAGTTGTAGTATGCTGTGCCCTGCACAAATTTGTCATTCAAGAAACGACTGGATGTGGACATTCCTGGGGAGGTCTCTAGCTGCTTTGAAGACAGAACTACATTAATGAGAGCATCAGGATGACCATCACTCAGAGGACTCCTACATCACAACTGATCACCAAAGTTGTCTTCTGTTTAACCACAGTCTACCTATGTCACTGCTGTCTTAAATCCTTCTCCCCCACCTTCAAATAATGTGGAGATGCCGGTGATGGACTGGGGTTGACAATTGTAAACAATTTTACAACACCAAGTTATAGTCCAACAAATTTATTTTAAATTCCACAAGCTTTCGGAGGCTTCCTCCTTCGTCAGGTGAATGGTATGACTGTCTTCCTTCTCTCTCTCTCTCTCTCTCTTTTTTTGGGGGTTTGTATATTCGGTGGCCTTTTTAGGTGACACCTTTCTGTCTGCTCACTGTGATTGCCTTGGCAACGGGCAGTAATCACCAGGCATTGTTCTGTGATTTTAAAATGCGAAGGATTCGAAAATCTCATTTCCACACCATTCACCTGACGAAGGAGGAAGCCTCCGAAAGCTTGTGGAATTTAAAATAAATTTGTTGGACTATAACTTGGTGTTGTAAAATTGTTTACAACCTTCAAATAAAGGTTTAATCCTTAAGTTTGGTATCTATCCTAGAACATCACAACACATCTTTGCCATGCCATTAACCAACTGATTGAATAACTGAGCATGAAATAAGTGCACCCTTTCCTGTATGCTTCTAATTTCGATGAATAAGAAAGCATACTATAGAAGTACACTCTGAATACATCAAATTCCAGAGTGAACACAAGTAAATGTACTCTTTTGTGAGACCGTGCCAACCACTGTAGACTTAAGCTCATCCAAAATTCTGCTGACCATTTCCTATCCTGCATCTGTGGGTATGGTAGTGTAGTGGTTATGGCACTGTACTAGTAATCCAGAGAATGTGGGTTCAAATCCCACCACGGCAGTTGGGAGTATTTGAATTCAGTTTTTTGAAGAAATCTGAAACCAATAAAAGTGACAGAAGAACCTGTTGAATTGTTAAAAAGTGTAACTGGTTCACTAATGTACTTGTATGGCCTATATATGACTCCAGTCCCATACCACTGTGGTTGACACACCAACTTGCTGTCTGAAATGGTATGCAAGCCATTCAGTTGTATCAAACTGCTACAAAGCAGCATATGAGAGAACCTTCACCACACGGACTACAGAAGTTCAAGAAGGCCTTACCACCTCACCAACTATGGATGGACAATAAATGCCGGCCTTGCCAGCAACTTCCACACCCAGAGATTTTTTTTTTGAAGTACCACACCTATCACTCCTATCCTTACTAACCTTCGTTGGTTCCCATCACTCAAGCACCTCAACTTTACCCTTGTGTTTAAATCCCTTCATGGCCTTGCCCCTCCCTATCTTTGTAATTTCCTACAGCCCTACAACAACTCCCCCGCCCCCCCCCCCCCCCCCCCCGAACTCTCCATTACTCTAACTCTGGACTCAAGTGCATCCCCACCCCCCACCCCTCCTTCTATGCAATCATTAGTGTCCATGCCTTCAGCCCCCCTACATCCACACTCTGGAATTACCTCAAAAAACCTCTGCCTTTTCACATCCCTCTTGTCTTTAAGACCCTGCTTAAAACTTTGAACAAGTTTTTGATCATCCCTCCTAATACCTCCTTTGGCTCGGTGTCCATTAACTTTTTGATTACGCTTCTAGCAATCACCTCAACATTTATCCACGTTACAAGCACTATGTAAATGTAAATTGTTGCTGTTGATATGCAGCACAGTGACAATGAGCATTGGAGCATTGATGTTAGGTGCCAAAGAGCCAGGAGGATGCAGGTACAGACCTCAGAGCATGTTTGTTGGAAGCTGCAGCATCTCCCAGCAGGAGGAAGGAAAATTGAATGTGGTATTTCAACTTGGGCAGTTTCTTGTGACCAACCATCGTTTTGGAAGCAGGCCAATTCTCTGCCCTCTTACAGCAGTCGTAAATCTACTTGAGGATTGTTTATATTGGGAAAGTAACCTTAATAAAATGTATTTCTGATCTAGCAACATTCTTGTGCTCCTAAACTCCTTGATTAATTACTTGTCCTGCATTCAAGAAGATGGCAAGGTAGGTTTTAAGCTTTTTTTATATAAATCCTTGAATACTGTGCGCAGGTGATAATCTTACCTTTTATAAATTCAATTTGGCCTTTGTGGGTCAAGTTTAGCATGTTCTCCAATTTTGATACTAACTATTTATCGTCAGAATTTAGCAAAGGTAGCTACAGAAATTGTGGCAGTGTTTCAAAATGCATCTCACCCCGATTTAAAGAAAATTGAACATTTCATTAGATTTCTCAAAATCTTTGAAATCATATCCTGCCAAATTACAGAGAATCCATTTTCTAGCACCAAATGTTTTTGTCACTGAGGAAACTGAATTACAGCTGCTTGTGCTATGTTTCAGGTAATATGACACCAGGATTGACTGATCGCTATATATAAAACTCTACTCACAATTCTGGCACGCAAGTGTAGCAATTATTATACATCTGCAGCAGTTCAGATAAAAAGTAAAGTCAATGTCCTATAGGATTCTGGGATACTTGAGAGTTCTTGAGAACATAACTGGTTTTGCAAAGTCCTTGAGATTGTGCAGTATCGCACATTGTAGCTGTAGAGCCACAAGGAATGAAGGCTTTTTTAGATAACAGGTGGGAGTGCAGAAAATTTGGGTTATTCTTGGAACTCTTTGGCTCCTAGACCTTGGTGCTATTACATTCTCCTTATAACAGCTTCTTGTTGCCATAGTAAACGTCAAACAGCATTTTCTTTTTTCTATTTTACACCAAATTATAAATCTTTTTTCAATTTCTTACCTCGTTACATACCCGATAGCAGCTTATGTTTGGGTCACTGTTTAAAAAAGAAACAGAAAATTTTCTAAGTCAGTAAATGTTACAGGTAACCCTGGCTCTTTTCTGTTCAATCAAGTAAGCCTGTGTGGATGCAGAAATACCAAAAGATCCAAGTGCTGTGAAATCCCCATATGTCCAAATTTCTACAAATTCTAGGCAATGTGTGTTTGTTTCAATTTGAGGCTTTAAAAGAAAATAACGTTTTTTTTTGCTCCTTTCCTCCTGGATGCTAGGGATGGACCTACATTGGCTCCCGCTCCACCATCACCTTGATTTTAAAATTCTCATTTTTGTGTTCAAATCCCTCCATGGCCTCACCCCTCCCTACTTTTGTAACGTCCAGCCCTACAACCCTCCAAGAACTCTGTGCTCTTCCAACTCTGGCCTCTTCTGCATCCCCTACTCCCTTCGCCGCAGCATTGGCAGCCGTGCATTCAGCCATATAGGTATTCCGTGATATTCTGGTACCCCTCTGGTATTCCCTCCCTAAACCTCTCCACCTTTCTTTTAAGACACTCCTTAAAACCTACCACTTTAGCCAAGCTCTTGGTCACCCAACCTAATAACTCCTCCTTTGGCTCAGTGTCAATTTCTGTCTGATTAAGCGCCTTGGGATGTTTTACTATATTAAAGGCGCTATATAGATGCAAGTTGTTGATGGCTCATAAGCCAATGTTGGCCCTCCAGTTTTTTGCCAAAGTTGCTTTTATAATTCAGGCTTCCTCCCAACTTTCAAGTTCACTGTAAAAGGTAGTTTCCATAAGCAGGCCTGCTCTGCTTAGAAAATGAAAATGAAAATAATAGTGTTAATATGATTGTACAGTCCTGTATTCTCAGTACAGTCAACAGTTCTAAGTCCAAGATGACTTTTGAGATTCTTAGTCTCTTAGACTTTGGAACTGTGTACTTTGATTTTTTTTTTACACAAGCAGCCATATTTGTGCTTATTGAGTTATGTCATGCCAAGTGATTTGGACATGTACTTTTCAAGTGAACTAAAGATGAACAGTAATCTCAAGCCCTTTATACCAAGTCTTTCAAGTCATCGGTGTGGATTTGGATACAATATGAGCTTCCTCAGCAAGATACACTCTCATGAGACAGCCATTAGTTCTGCCTTTCTTGCAGTGGTAAACATTGAGGAGTTAATCCATATTTGTTCTAATATGGGTCTGCCTTCAAGTGAGTAATACAGAGAGCTGTTGGGAATAATTGTGACTTTGGACGATAGTGTAAAACGGGCGATATCAGATCAGCCGTCTGTTAAATACCTCCGCTGACTTTCATTTCTATTGATTTCAATGGAAATGAAAATTGGGAGAGATCTATAATGGGCGGCTGATCTGATATTGTCCGTTTTACACTCACCCAAAGTCAAGATCTACCCCAGTGAGTTTTAGCAGGTTATTTGAATCTGGGGATCATCACAATACTGGCCCTTATCTAGCATTTGTACAGACAGATTTTTCAGTGAGTGCCACTGGATAATGAATAGGAATGGGACCTTGGCTGGTTCTTCCCCTCCATTGCCCAGTGATGCTGAGGCAGCTTTAATAGTCCTATAGTTGGCCTGCTGAAATTAGCTGACTCCACACAGTTTAGGGATCAAATCTAAGTCCTTTGTGTGGTTCAATACAATAGGGAAATCCTATTTTGTTATTTTAAAGGAATCTAATCTTTCCCCTACCCTCCTCCCAGTAAGGCGATCTTGTATATCTTCAGTTGTAGTTCCAGATCCCTTGTGAGTTGGTGCAATAGAAATTCAGGAAAATCATGCATTAGTACAGCTTATATAACCAGTTTTTATTGCTTGAATACATTAATATAGTTTATATAACCCCAAATATTATTACTTGAATACATGAGTGCAGGCCATACTATTATTGCTGCTTGGATTCATGACTACAGTCTATATAACCCACATATTACTCTTAATATTTTACAGACGACATTAAAAGGCCACCTTCAAGAAAAGTATCTTGCATAAACCTTTTGTTTGCAAACATATGACATGATCCCGTGCATTATTGCATCTAGTCTTTTTAATGATGAAGAGCTGTTCTGGCTCTGCTCCCTCCTGAAACAGAGATTTACCAAACACAATGGCCCCAATATATACGGGGAGGCAGGGAGGGAGTGGGGGCGCGTGAGATCCTGAGACAGAGAGATCCTGCCGAATTTAGGGTCCCCGGCAATCGGAGATCGGGGCATGGTGGGGGACCTCGAAGTGCGGCAGCAAGGAGGGAGGGAGAGAGAGAACAGAGCCTTATTTAAATATTATAATTATGGACCTGCTTCTCCAGAGCAGGTTACTCGGGCGACCCCTATCCCACTGCTACTTCTCCCCCCCCCCCCCCCCCCCCCCCAATCCTCTCCCGACAGTCGGGGGGCCCAATGACACTGATCCTTTAAATTAAGTTCTTATGGCACTGGTTTTGTTAGGTGAAGGGATTTTTAATACTGTATATTTTTGCAACAATGTCAAAAATATAGTGACCTTGCAACTCTAAATACGTGGCTTTAGTGCACGAATAACATCTCTCCCAGCATGTAAATACAACTATGACAAAGTAGCAAAATTACGTGAATTGTAGGCGATACTTGGTATCAGTCATGGAACAACGGTTCCCAATCATTTTGCACAATATGTTCAGAGCAAGGTCTAAAAAGCTAAAACTCTGCCAATTTAGCCGAGTTAGATCACAAAGATCACTACGATTGCAAAAGTGAAAATTATTGTTCTAAGCTGACGTGAATATATTTAATGTAGCCAAATGTATAACTTGAGATGAGGTTTGATGTTGAAAATGTGCTCGCAGTGCCTTCAGCGGTAGCTCACTGGTTAAGGCAGTGAATAGTTGAACCATACAAATGAAGAGATCCCAATTTTAATCCGTAATCTGTGCTGATTTGGTTGACCTCAGTCAGGACAGGTGGCAGGAGCACTACCCTTGACCTCAGCACCTCTGTGTCACTGAGGGGAAAATTGTCCAGAGTTCCCACTTCTGATCACTATACAATGATCCTGGTGGAAGTGCATGTGGGGGGATGTCTGACAAAGATTGGATTGGACTGGACTGTGATGCTACCATTGTCAAATAGCCCGCTAACAACAACTTAAATTTATATCGCGCCTTTGAAGTAGTAAAATGTCCCAAGGTGCTTCACAGGAGCATAATCAGATAAAAATTGACTGAGCCAAAAAAATAAATATTAGGACGGGTGAACAAAAGTTTGGTCAGAGGTAGGTTTTAGGAGCATCTTAAAGGAGGTGAGAGAGGTGGAAAGGTTTAGGGAAGGGATTCCAGAGCTTAGGGCCAAGACATTCACTATCATGAGTAAATAATGGCCACTTGGGTGAGGCACCAGAGGCCAAGTAGCACCCATGGACACTAATGTTGTAAATGTTAAAGTGGATGCAGATCTAATCCTGGAGAGAATAAGGTGTCTCAAATCAAATTGAGTTGCTGGTCAGAATGGCATTCACCCGTGCGTGCTCAAAGAAATGGAATCTGTGCTAAGTGAGCCCTTTGCTTATATAATAGCTCACAAAGTGTGGGATCATTCCTATGGACTGGAGGGAGGCTCATGTTGTACCAAAATGGCAACAAGGCAGAACCAGAACATTAAAGACCCATTAGCTTGAGGCAGTTATAGGAAAGTTGTTAGAAGGGATAATTAGGGATACGTAGTCTGTAAGACCACGTTGACAGAGAAGGATTATTAGTGACTCACAACATGGCTTCTGGAAAAGAAGGTCATGATATATCAACCTGGTTGAATTCTTTGAGGCGATTACTAGGTTTTTGGATTATATATTTGGATTTTCAAAAAGCTTTTGACACATCACAGGTTACTAAATAAGATAGAGTCCTGTGGGATTGGAGGGTGGATCCATGGTTGGATGGGGAATTGGTTGCATTCTCGTAGACAGAGGGTTGTCATTAATGGTAGTGGTTTAACACGTTACTAGTGGAATTGCGCAGGGATCGGTGTTAGGACCGATACTCTTCGTGATCTAATTTAATGATCTGGATGATGGCACTGGGGCTACTGTCTGCATGTTAGCAGATGACATGAAGATTTGGGCCAGTGTCAGAACCATTGAGAAGAAAAAAAGATGACAATCAGATCTAGAAGTGATGGGGGAATGGGTCAGGATCTGGCAGATGATATTTAATGGAGACAAATGTAGTGCTATGCTCGTGGGCAGGGATACTACCAAGCATGTGAATATCGTGCTGGGTTCTGAATTAATGTGTGTTGAGTGGGAAAGAGATCTGCGTGTTACAGTGCATGAGTCTCTAAAGGTTCACGACCAGTGCTGAGAGGCTATGGCAAAAACAAATAGAGTATTGGGATGTATAGCTAGGACAATCCAATATAAAACAAAAAGCACTGTAGTGTCCTTGTACAAGACCTTGGTCAGGCCTCACCTAGAATATTGTGTCTAGTTCTGGTCCCCAGATATTGAGGTCTTGGAAGAGGTTCAGAGAAGGTCCATTAGATTAATACCTTATTTAAAAACCTTTAGCTATCACAATAACTTTTTACTCTAGAAAAGCAGTCTTCTGGGTGACCTGATTGAAGTATTTAAAATGATTAAGGGACTAAACTGTGTTCATGTAGATAGATTATTTGAGTTAGGTAAGTTATGGAGAAAAAAGGGACATGCGTATAAGTTATGTAAACATAGAACGCGGTTCGATGTCAGGAGGTTCTTCTTTCCGCAGAGGGTGATTAACCTAAGGAACCATTTGCCGGCTCATGCAGTGAGTGTGGATTCATTTCAAACATTCAAAGATATTCCCCCCCCCACTCCCAAGCTCCTGGAGGGGGCTGATATTGCTGTGTACAAAAGGGAGGTGGGACGTTGGGTGATGTACCTCATGGTCACTCTAATCTCCTGGAACTCGTTTTTGATCGTCTTCGGGGGTAGAAAGGAATTTGCCACAATTCTTTTCTCCCTGAATTGGCCTCGGGTTTTTAAAACTTCTTTTGCTTCTCCCAGGGGGTTTAATGGCTGCTGCTGGGTGGGGAACATTGAGCGTCATGTTGCCTAGTTGCTGGTCTTTTTCTGTCCGTCTTTTTCATATGTTCGTAAATGCACTGCAGCAATGACTCAGTGTCTTGAGAAGAGGAGGAAGGAAGGAAAAAATTGTTAAAGGTGAAAAAAAGAGAAAAGATACTAGCAGTATATGCAGATAGACTCCAGATTTTGAGATGTTTCAGTGTTAAATTCTTCTAGTTTCATCAGACAAAGCAATGGTGAAAGCAGCCCTCTGTGTTTACTGCTGGTGAATACAAAGGCTTTTCAAAGCCCTTGGTCTTTCATTTGTTGAAACCCGTTGAAACCAGTAATGGGCAAAAAGTTGTGCTGAATAAGTTATTTCAATCTGAAGATTCATTGTTTGGCTGCCCTAAAATGGGAAGGCCAAGGCAGGAAAGCTTTTTTCTTTCATTTTACCTTGTAAAAATTTCCATTGTATAAAAATAAGATGTGTTACAAATGGACACCTAAAACATAACCTATTGTATTTAAATATGGACAACACAGCATCTTTATTAATAGCCTCCGCAGGTACAACACTTAATCTGTTTTCTTTTATTATTGTTGATGTCCATTTGTAAAAGATCAACACCACAAGAAAGTGATGTGAATGTTAACATTAATCATGTGTTGTAGTCATTTTAATTCTTTTCCCCCAAAATTTCCTCTGCTCCTCTCCTGAAGTTACCGATTCATTTGGGGGTACAGTTTCATGAGTGGGATCAGCCTTTCAGTACCTTATGCAAGTGACCATTCTTTATGTGTGAGCCTAAACAGTGAATTATGCTGACTGTACAAAGGCAGAAAATGCTGGCAACACACATCTAAGTAATCATCTTCGAGAGGGTATGACCAGCATTCGTAGGTTTTCCTTTTATCTCTAATAGAACTTTTGACTGCAAGTTGAGTACATTATCTTTTGTACATAGTGTGCTTCATTGTTTGAAACATACATGCACATTACTTATAAATGCAGAGCAAGAAAGGAGACTGAAATCAGTACAGTCTATAGAGAAACACGACATTGAAATCGGGTATGGTGTGAATCATAATTTAATAGTCACGTATAAATACTTTAAAGAACCATCCCTTAATCATACCATCCTGACTAGTTACTTAGTGAGCCTGTAGATCAAGTTTGACTCTGCTCCAACACTGGCCCTGTCCCTGTGCACTGGTTCTGTCTCTGTAACTCCGTAAACAGTATGATTTCAATGTCTGTCTGTCTATGTATTTCTATGTAGTTCAATGAAAAATATTAAAATAACGTCCAGTATTTGGGCAGCCGACAGGAATGTTAGTTATAGAATTAACTGTGTGTAATGTTGGTGCAACAACATCACATTAACTTGCATTATTCTCATCTTTATCATAAAGTCCCAAGGCTCTACAGAAATAGACACAATGGGCTCAATTTTAAAAGGGTGGCGGGATGGCAGCGTGGTGGGGGGGGGGTTCAATGGGCACGTGGCAAACCCGGATAATAAAAACATACCTTTCCCCGTGCGATCGCGACATAATTGGTGACCATTAACCTTGTTTCCGGGTTTGCCGTCCGAAAGCTGCACAGTGGGCAGACTGCGCGCCCGCATGACAGGCTGTCAGCTGGAGCATCTGGATTTAAAGAGCCATTGCTCCAGTGGATTTTGCTGGAGCAAAGAGCAAGAAAATCCAATGGAGCAGCACAGGGGCAAGGCTGCTCCAAGATTCAGCAATGCCTCACTTCAGCTGCTACTGGCCGGGGTGAGAAAGAGGAGGGAATTATTTTACCCAGCCGACAGGAGGAAGCGCCCTGCCTCTACCACCAAGGCCTGGCTCGAGGTGGCAGAGGAGGTAATGAGCAGGAGCAACATATCCCGCAGGGTCCCGTGCAGGAAGCATTTCAATGACCTAACCAGGTCAGCAAAAGTGAGTACACTTACTGATTCTCCTGCATTCCGTGTTCCACATCACAACCACCCCCCCACCCCGCCACCCATTCTGCATTGCCAAGACTACTCCATCACATCACTCCTCACATCCACTTAAGGTTCATCCTCAACTTACCTGCACTTCCTGAGCACATTCTCACCTCCCCATTAGTCACCCCACTACTACCGCGCACCCCAATCCTCATCCAATGTGATGGCTCTGTCTCATACTCACCCTCTGAAGCACCTCTTTCACAGTCAGCCTCACCCAAACCAATGCATTCATCGGTTGGCCACTTCACCATCACTCACTCACAGGTCTGTACTTTCTCCTCTTCTAGAAGAGAGCGCAAAATGCATGCGAGAGGGCAATGACTGGAGGGGGGCCACAACAAATAGCGGTCCTCACTGGCGTGGAGGAGGAGGCCCCGGAGAACAGCCGCACCCTCGAGTACCTGTCCATCGGGGACACTGAGACTGGCACCCAACAAACGTCTGGTGACACAACTTTAACATTCATCACACACAACATGAATTGATGTTAACAATGATTGGCATGTTGAACACCTCAGTATGCTCATCGCAACATGACACATCTGTGATGATGCTTAATATTGCTTTCTATTCTCTTACAGGCCCTTCAACGACCGCAGTGATGGCAGAGGGCGATTCCTCAGAGGAAACCTCTGAGAGCGCACTGTCACATCTTAGCAAGCCATCTACCAGCACAGATACTCACACCTTGGTGGGTCCTAGTAGTCAGTTAGTTGGCACTTAGTGAGTCACCACACACAAGTGAGCACTAGCAGACACTGGTGGCAGGGGCAGCTGTGGAGAGTCCACGTCGGTGGGCGGTCTCCTCTCCAGGCTCTGCATAGCTGGATGCAGATGCTGAACCCCGGGGGCCATCCTTTAAAAGGAGAATGATCGAGGGAAGCAGCACATTTGCGAGGTACTGGAACAGGTGCCACGCACACTCTCCACAATAGCCCAGAGGATGGAGGAGTCCAACTCCTGCATTAGTGGAATGGTGGCACAGGTACAGGAGGGAATCGCTGAGATAGTGTCGCAGGGACATGAGCAACTGTCTGAGATAGTGTCGCACGTAACTGTGGAAATGTCTGAGGTAGTGTCTCAGGTAAATGTGGGAATGTCTGCGATGGAGAGAAGGCTAGCCTCCATTGAACTTCAAGCACGGCTCACAAATGAGTCCATTCAGGCCCTGACGATTGCCGTGTGGCCTCAGGGTGAACAACATTCTGCCGCTTTAAACAGGCTGACAGATACGTTGGAAGTGACCTTACAAAGCTTCACACATGTCCTCCAAACTGTTGTCCAGCCTGGCCCAGGAGAGGGATGATAACCAAAGGGGCCATGGAAGTGGGGACGCCATTCAAAGCGCTCCCACGTCTCACCCATTGCCCTCCTCTTAATCAGTACCCACAATGCTGCCTCCTCTCCAGGTGGCCGAGTCTGCCCCTGCACAGTTGCAGGTGGAGCAGTCTTTGGAGGGACCCTCACGGGCTCCAAAACCCAGACGGCGTAGGTCCAAAGCATCTAAGCAGTTCGACCATGGACATGAGCAACCTGCCACTACCTCTGCTGCAGCCACAGGGGATGCACCACGTAGAAGCGGTAGGAAGAGAAAGGCTAAGGATTTGTGATCACAAATGGTATGCACAAGGGTGTCTGACAGACGGTCATGTTTTTCATTTATATTTGGTTTATATTAAAGTCACATTAAATGTTATCATTCTCACCCCTACTGCCATGTCTTGCCATTTCTTGACTGGCTTTTGTAATAGCGCCCTTTCATGTGCCTCACCATAAACGGCGACACTTGATGCCGCTCATTGGGTCACTTTACAGTGGGTGTATGTGTAGCTGCAGGACTGTTTTGTGCGGGGGGTGCGGTGGGTGGGGGGGTGGGCTGGTGTTGGTGCTGGTCTTTCCAGGTGCTGTGAGGACTGGACTCTTCTCACTTTCTGATCTTATGAGAACTGTTCACATATGAGTGACTCCCTGGCCTCACGAGTAGCCAGGTGAGCCGCTGCTCTGCCCATGGGTTCGTCCTCCTCCTCCTCCTCCTCCTCCTGCTCCTCCTCAATGTGATGGAAGATGTGGATGGTGGATGAGGTGATGGGGCCTTCTCAACCGGTACCCCTCTCTATTGCGCCATGTTGTGCAGGACACAACACCCTACTATAATACGACCCACTCTCGCTGGTGCATATTGAAGCGCTCCCCCAGAATGATCGAGGCACCGAAATTGCATTTTCAGCAGCCCTATCGCATGTTCAATTATAGACCTGGTGGTGATGTGGCTGTTGTATCAAAGCTGTTGCTCGCTCATGGGGTTCCTCAGAGGTGTCATGAGCCATGTGTGCAGGGGGTATCCCTTGTCCCGAGGAGTCAGCCCTTAAGGGTGTTCAGTACGTCGAAGAGGCCCGGGATGTTGGATTCACTCAGAATGAACGAATCGTGGCAGCTGCCAGGGAATCTGGTGCACACGTGAAGAAATCTCTTGCGGTGGTCACAAACGAGCTGAGCGTTGATGGAGTGATAGCCCTTTCTGTTGATGAACAATCCTGGCTTGTAAGGAGGTGCTCAGATTGCTATATGCATGCAATCGATTGCACCCTGTACACGTAGGAAGCCATCCACAGAGTGGAATCCCACTGCCCTCTCCGTCTGGCTGAGGTCGTCCATGGGGAAGTTGACGTACTGCGAGGCCCTGCGAAACAAGCCATCGGTGACCTGCCTTATGCACTTGTGTGCAGATGACTGAGAGACCCCCGGCGATGTCACCGGTGGCACCCTGGAATGATCCAGAGGCAAAGAAGTTGAGCGCAGTGATCACTTTAACTGCGACGGGTAATGAGATGCCGCTCGGCCCAGCCATAAGCAGCTTGGCATGAAGGAGGCTGCAGATGTCTGTGACCACCTGGCGACTCACTCTCAGCCTCTGTATGCACTGCTCCTCAGAGAGGTCCAGGAAGCTGAGCCTCGGTCCGTAGACCCTCTGACAAGGGTAGTGCCTCCTGCAACGTCGGTCCCTCTGTTGTTGCCCTCCGTGCTCTTGTGCAGGTGCCTGTGGCGCAGCACTGTGTTGTGGAGCTCCACGTGGCGGAAGTGCACGCCGTGCCTGGCGAGGATGGTGATGTTCCTCGTCCTCAGATGTACTGGTGAATGCAGCCATCACGCCCCCCCATCCTGATGGTGTCAGTTTGAGGGGGTCCAAAAAGTTGGAAAATATGTGTAAACAGTGCGTTTCTGCGTGGAAACCATGAATTTTCAGTCTAAACACAAATATCTCCCAGCCAAAAGTTTGTCTGAGAGAACTGAGTGCCTGCTGCAATAACAGACCTTTTATCCCCATCTGTCAAACAGGGATTTAAATGTCCAAATAGCTGCCGGCTGAAACACGACTCATTTCCCATCGCGTGTTTCACACAGCACGGGAAACACGTTGAGGCAGCGTTGAAATCACTTGCCAGCATAATTAATTACATTCATGAACATTTCAAGCACTTTAAATTGCCGGCTTCTTCAGCTCCAAAAAAACTTTATCTTTGCCCCCAGCCCCCAATGCACTCGGACTTTCATTTTAAAATTGAGCCCAATGAAACAAGACATGGAACTGGGAAAGAAAAGATTGCGGGGGTTGGGGGGGGGGGCTGCTGGTAACCAAAGTCTAGGTCAAAGAGATGGATTTTGATGAGGTTTTTAAAGATGGAGAGAAGTGTGCTGAGGAGGAGGGGTTTAGGGAGAGAGTTCCAAAGAATAGCATACCCCAGGCATCCAGCCTTCTCCCTCAAAACACCACATCATTAGCGTGTAGAAGGGGTAACTAAAAGCTTGATCAAAGAAGTAGGTTTTAAGGAGGCCCATAAAGGAGGAGAGAGCGAAGGAGAGGTTTAGTAAGGAAATTCTGGAACTTAGGGCCTAGACTTTGGAAGGCATTTCTGCTAATGATGGGTTGAAGTGATACACAAAAGGCCAGAGATGGAGAAACGCAGAGCTCTCAGAGAGTTGTGGGGCTGGAGGAGGTTATAGAGATATGGAATAGCGAGGCCTTTAAGGGATTAAGAACGTGAGGGGGTAGAAATTGGTCATCAGTGTACCCAATTTTGCAGTGCTATGCCCAACGCCTCAAGTACGCCTGAAAAACATCCAACACCATTTTGGCCTTGGACAATTTTCAGATGTCTGGGTCGGCAGCCTAAAACAGGCATTAGGCTCCTTGCATATGTTAACGAGAGGCCTAATGCTTGTTTTAGAACCCTTCTGAGAAATTGGGCTGCCCTGAGTGGAGCAGGCGCCAGATGTTCCTGGCGAGGATGCGGGCAAAGAATCGTCTGCCACTGAAAAGATGAGTTTTCTTTTTTTTTAATTCATGTTGAGCCAGGAGGAGTAGAGTGCTCTTCCCGACTCCACAACACTCCTGGTATCCACTGCTGGTCACGTTCAGCACCCTCCTGCCGACCTCCCCCTAGCACTTGCCTAAGGGCCACTGCCAACGCGGCAGGAGGCCTGAAATTCGTTTCTGCACAAGGGCGAGCTGCCTGTGGAGGCGCGGCAAGCACTGGCAACTCGCCCAGGTTATTTAGATGAGACTCAAGGCCCAACTTTGGGCCGGCCTCAGGCCTCCTGATTTGTGCACGTGTTGCAGCCGCATTGCCGCCTCCGCGCCCGAAACTGGGCGCCAACGAATTTATAGCCCAAGGAATTTTAAATTGGAGGCATTGTGGAACGGGGAGTCTAGGTGGATCAGCACGCACGAGGGTTATGGGTGCGTGAGATGGTACGGGTTAGAACATGAGCAGCAATTTTGGATGAGCTGGAGTCAAATAGGAAGCCGAATTTGCGAATAGTCAAAAACTGAGATGGTAGCTAGGGAAGGGGATAGAATCGGTAGCACGAGTACAGAGTTTGGACGGGGGCTGAAGATGATGGCTTTGGTCTTCCCAATGTTTAACTGGAGGAAATTGTGACTCAGCTGCTTGACAACACAGAGGCAGGGGAGGGTTTGAGAGAGGTGGTGGAGAGGTAGAGCCGGGTGTCGTCAGTGTATATGTACAACCTGATGCCATACCTTCGGATAATGTCGCTGAGGGGCATCATGCAATTGAAGAACAGAACAGGAGCAACGATAGATCCTTGGGGGACTCCATAGGTAACAGCATGAGGGTGTGTAGAGAATCCTCACTTCCACCAGCCTCGGCTGATTCTGGCAACAGGTGCGCCTTATATTTCCCATTCTAACTTACTCCTTGTGCATTACAAGCTTAAATACAGGAAATTTGGAGCTGCAGCATCACTGCCTTTCATTTAAATATATTTAAATTAGGTGCATGGGGACTCAGTGGGCAGATCGCTGGAAGGGCCAAATCGCACTTACACATTTGGACGCTTCGATTTTGGGAAGAAAACTGGCTTAAAACAGCTCCCCACCCCCGATCTGCCGACCACACGAGTGAGTTGGCCTGATTTTCTGCCCCTGAAAATGGCGTGGACTTTCAGGGCCACAGTGTCTGGCCAGCTGTCACAGGTTCTTTCGATCATAAATAGTTGGAGATCAGTTGCTATATCAACACATTTCTTATTATTCATCTTTCAGTCCAAACCCTCTTAAACATTTGAAATGTAATTCGTCACATTGAAAGAATGTTTTGTTCTCCGATTAGTTTTCACATTAGTGTACTGATGTAAAAGCTCATTTGATGTCCTATGTGATGAAAATGTTCTAGTCTCTTGTGTGTGTTTATATTTATATGTATGTATAATTATGTGAGCCTGAAGAGAATAACTTTTGGAAGGATTCCATCCAGGCTTCATGCTGCCACATAAGCAATTTTGCAGTGCTTCAGTGTATGACCAGAAATAACCTTCAGTTGGAGCCCTTTGTCTAAGCACTATGTTGGTACTACACTAATTATATTTTGGCAAGTATATAATCCTGTGCATCAACAAGTGGAGATGTGTCTTTTCAGATTTCAATTCATATTCAATTCAAAAACACAATCACATTTTCATGATCTATTGTGAACATTTAAAAAGGTTTTGAATCATATTTGATACGAGTGCATGCAGCATTTGTCTATCAAAAATGGATTGCAACAGGGCCCTTTTGTGATGAAATCTTAGGGGTACTTCTTTTGTGCGATAGTCAGTGGCCATGTAACAAAATGCTCCTGGCTAATTAACGAAATGGAGAGACCGATAACTCCAGGCTGAGTTACAGTAAGGCCATCCGTCTCCAGATCACAAGTTTTTGATGAAGTGCTCAATCAGTATTAGTTCAAGCTTACTTTAACCAAAGATAATTTGCTGTAATTGAATTTGAATGAATATAATTTTGAAACATGCATAAGATTCAGAGCTTAATTTCACCATTGCTATTTTTGGTGCATTTCCACTATAACTTTGGCTTTGCTACAAAGCGGTTTCCACTTCTCACCAACAGTTATAAAGCAAAGCTCACCTGATTCTGAAGAGACTCCTTGAAGGTTATTGGGGGCAAATTGGACTTCATTGCGCCTGTTTTCCAGGTGGAAAAGGAGGGCAAAAAGAACCAATTTCGCGGGGTCCAGAGAGCCCTGGAAAACATAGTTGGTCTGGCAATTTTTCAGGCTAACCTGACGGCCGCCCGAAACAGGTGTTAGACCCCTTGTACATGTTAATGAGGGGCCAAACACCTGTTTTAGGATCCAGCCCGGAAATTCGTTTGCCCTGAGCAGAGCAGGCGTTGCTCTGTATGCCCTTAAAGGGACCGCTGGAGGCCGCCACCACCAAAAAGGTACTTGCCTTAATGAGCTGGAGTGCTCCTCCCAGCGCCACACCACTCCCAAGGGCTGCTGCTGGCCCGCGCTCGGCCCCCTCCTGATCACTTCCCCTCCCCTCCCAAGACTTACCTGGGGGCTGCTGCCGACGTCACAGCGACCCGACATTCATTTGTGCTTTGCCGTTGAGCTGCCTGGGGATGTGTGGTAAGCGTCTGCAGCTCACCGGTTATTAAAATGAGGCCCAATATCGGTCGGGCCCAGGGTCTACTTCTTCTGGCGCAGCGATCATTGCCTTTCACCGCATGGGTTCAATACTACATGGAGTATGACTCTAGTGTGGTGTTGAACGATGATTAAAAGGAGCCCGAGGGACTCCTACCTGGAGTTAATTTAAATATTTAAACCATGCAGATGCTAGTGATCACAATTTCCAAACATTCAAAATGTAACCGCTGGGAGAGGAGCTTTGTGCAGGTTCTCTCCTTGGCATGAGAATCAGAGTTTGAGCCAGGTAGGAAACTGGCAATGTAAACACTTTTTGGATACTAAGAGAATCAGGGGGAATGGGGATAGGGCGGGAAAGTGGAGTTGAGGTCAAAGATCAGCCACGATCTTATTGAATGGCGGAACAGGCTCGAGGGGCCATAAGGCCTACTCCTGCTCCTATTTCTAATGTTCTTAACAGGATATTGGTCAAACTGGTTTAAATGCAGCACTTGTGGCTGCACTAACATAATGCTAATAGCTGATGAGCCTTTTAAGTTGTAGCCCCAGAATTAGTTTGCATATGAAAATTACATATACTCTCTGCCACGAAGTTTTGGTTGTTTTTCTTTTAACAGTTTAATAAGGCATCAAAGTTGAACACATATTTAGGAACATAGGAACATTCGGAACAGCAGTAGGTCATTCAGTCCCTTGAGCCTTTTCCACCATTCAATTAGATCATGGCTGATCTGTACCCCAACTCCATTTACCTGCCTTTACTCTGTATCTCTTGTTATCCTTACCTAACAAAAATTCACCTATCTCAGGTCTTGAAAGCTCTAATTATCCCAGCATCCCCAGCCTTTTGGGGGCAAGAGTTCCAGTTTCTTTGTGTGAAAAGTGCTTCTTGATTTCACTCCTGAAAGGCCTAGCTCTAATTTTTTTTTATTCGTTCATAAGATGTGGGCATCGCTCGCAAGGCCAGCATTAATTGGCCATCCCTAATTGCTCTTGAGAAGGTGGTGGTGAGCCGCCTTCTTGAACCGTTGCAGTCCGTGTGGTGAAGGTTCTCCCACAGTGCTGTTAGGAAGGGAGTTCCAGGATTTTGACCCAGCGACGATGAAGGAACGGCGAAATATTTCCAAGTTGGGGCAGTGTGACTTGGAGGGGAACGTGCAGGTGGTGTTGTTCCCGTGTGCCTGCTGCCCTTGTCCTTCTAGGTGGTAGAGGTCGTGGGTTTGGGAGGTGCTGTCGAAGAAGCCTTGGCGAGTTACTGCAGTGCATCCTATGGATGGTACACACTGCAGCCATAGTGCGCCGGTGATGCAGGGAGTGAATGTTTAGGGTGGTGGATGGGGTGCCAATCAAGTGGGCTGCTTTGTCCTGGATGGTGTCGAGCTTCTTGAGTGTTGTTGGAGCTGCACTCATCCAGGCAAGTGAAGAGTATTCCATCACACTCCTGACTTGTGCCTTGTAGATGGTGGAGAGGCTTTGGGGAGTCAGGAGGTGAGTCACTCACCGCAGAATACCCAGCCTCTGACCTGCTCTTGTAGCCACAGAATTTATGTGGCTGGTCCAGTTAAATTTCTGGTCAATGGTGACCCCCAGGATGTCGATGGCGGGGGCTACGGCGATGGTAATGCCATTGAATGTCAAGAGGAGGTGGTTAGGCTCTCTTTTGTTGGAGATGGTCATTGCCTGGCACTTGTCTGGCTCGAATGTTAATTCTAAGATTTTGTCCCCTTGTTCTTGATTCCCCCATCAGAGGTAATAGTTTCTCTGTATCTACCCTATCAAATCCTTTTATCATTTTAAACACCTCGATCAGATCACCCCTCAATCTACTATACTCAAGGGAATATAAGCCACATTTATGCAACTTGTTTATGGCCCCTTATCATAGAATCATAGAATCATAGAAGTTTACAACATGGAAACAGGCCCTTCGGCCCAACATGTCCATGTCGCCCAGTTTATACCACTAAGCTAGTCCCAATTGCCTGCACTTGGCCCATATCCCTCTATACCCATCTTACCCATGTAACTGTCCAAATGCTTTTTAAAAGACAAAATTGTACCCGCCTCTACTACTGCCTCTGGCAGCTCGTTCCAGACACTCACCACCCTTTGAGTGAAAAAATTGCCCCTCTGGACCCTTTTGTATCTCTCCCCTCTCACCTTAAATCTATGCCCCCTCGTTATAGACTCCCCTACCTTTGGGAAAAGATTTTGACTATCTACCTTATCGATGCCCCTCATTATTTTATAGACTTCTATAAGATCACCCCTAAACCTCCTACTCTCCAGGGAAAAAAGTCTCAGTCTATCCAACCTCTCCCTATAAGTCAAACCATCAAGTCCCGGTAGCATCCTAGTAAATCTTTTCTGCACTATTTCTAGTTTAATAATATCCTTTCTATAATAGGGTGACCAGAACTGTACACAGTATTCCAAGTGTGGCCTTACTAATGTCCTGTACAGCTTCAACAAGACATCCCAACTCCTGTATTCAATGTTCTGACCAATGAAACCAAGCATGCTGAATGCCTTCTTCACCACCCTATCCACCTGTGACTCCACTTTCAAGGAGCTATGAACCTGTACTCCTAGATCTCTTTGTTCTATAACTCTCCCCAACGCCCTACCATTAACGGAGTAGGTCCTGGCCCGATTTGATCTACCAAAATGCATCACCTCACATTTATCTAAATTAAACTCCATCTGCCATTCATCGGCCCACTGGCCCAATTTATCAAGATCCCGTTGCAATCCTAGATAACCTTCTTCACTGTCCACAATGCCACCAATCTTGGTGTCATCTGCAAACTTACTAACCATGCCTCCTAAATTCTCATCCAAATCATTAATATAAATAACAAATAACAGCGGACCCAGCACCAATCCCTGAGGCACAGACCTCCAGTTTGAAAAACAACCCTCTACAACCACCCTCTGTCTTCTGTCGTCAATCCAATTTTGTATCCAATTGGCTACCTCACCTTGGATCCCGTGAGATTTAACCTTATGTAACAACCTACCATGCGGTACCTTGTCAAAGGCTTTGCTAAAGTCCATGTAGACCACGTCTACTGCACAGCCCTCATCTATCTTCTTGGTTACCCCTTCAAAAAACTCAATCAAATTCGTGAGACATGATTTTCCTCTCACAAAACCATGCTGACTGTTCCTAATCTGTCCCTGCCTCTCCAAATGCCTGTAGATCCTGTCTCTCAGAATACCCTCTAACAACTTACCCACTACAGATGTCAGGCTCACCGGTCTGTAGTTCCCAGGCTTTTCCCTGTCGCCCTTCTTAAACAAAGGCACAACATTTGCTACCCTCCAATCTTCAGGCACCTCACCTGTAGCTGTCGATGATTCAAATATCTCTGCTAGGGGACCCGCAATTTCCTCTCTAACCTCCCATAACGTCCTGGGATACATTTCATCAGGTCCCGGAGATTTATCTACCTTGATCATCTTGGTGAATCTGCGCTGCACCCCCTCCAAGGCCAATACACCCTTCCTGAGAAGTAGTGCCAAAAACTGAACACAGTACTCCAGATGGGGTCTAACCAAAGCAAAACTTCCTCCCCTTTGCATTCCAGCGCCCTGAGATAAATACTTAACATTGCGATTATGTCATGGAAATAAGTAGTTTGTTCTTACCAAGACTAACAAATACAATTGGTCATGTGCTCAACTCCACTTACTGAGAAATTCCCTCCCACAAGTTATATTCCAGGTTAAAATGACCTGATTGTTAACTCCTGACCAAATCTAATGTTTGTCTGCAACTATATGCAAAGTTTAATTATCCTTGAACTGCTGTCAGGAAGCAGCACATATTAATCCGAACACCAAAAGTCCAGACCTTGTGTAGTCTGGTAAAGTTTTCAAAGATTTGCTAACATGTTCCCCACACCCCCCGCCCCCCCACCCCACTCTTCACCCCAATGTAAACATTCCTTTAATTTTCTCCTATGTCTTGTCTTCTCCTGAAGCTCGTGACTCAATGAAGTATGATTCCATGGGTGCCTGTGGCCCTCCAGTTCATGCCCAAGTGGTCGTTCATGTGCAAACCGTGCTAGTGAATGTTAGTTTGCTATTTAACTGTGGGGACTATTACAGCTGAACCACTTGCTACCACCTGATCGCTATCCAGTGTCTCCCATTAGAAGTTTCCAACAACAGAGAATAGATAGAGATCGGGAACAAGAACCGTGGCCAATCATTTTTTCCCTTCTCCCTAGCTGAGGAAAACAAGCAGCAAATTGTACTCGTTCCAACACTAGGCCAGTTTGCTCAGCACAGACCGAGGATCATGCCTGATACCATCCTGGTTGATGGCTCAGTACCCCATCACACAATGAGTTACGTTGGGATGGGTGAGGGTGGGCAGGGAAGGAAAGAGAGCTTTTTGTTACTACCATGTTTGAATTTGCAGTGTACAATGACTTACTTATTTCCGACAGACTTGAAAGACACTGCTAAACTCAATATGAAAGAGTGCAATTCCCAGAATCCATTGTGTAAGTACTTTGTGGGAATCATTGGAAGTGGCATGAAGGATTATTGTCAGCCATTAAATGAAGAAAATGGCAAGAACAATGCAGCAGAACAATAACTTACATTACCATGATGTGTTTACGTAGATGTTTTGCCTTTCACCAACTATTTTCTCTTGTGCTCACCAATAAGGATCCCTCCTGTCCAGGGTTCACAACCCTCCCAGAATTACCGGGAGTTTGCCGGAAAGTGGGGTTCCTCCTCTGAGGCTGTCTCCAGCAGCCTGGGAGATCTGCGATTTTAATTTCCCGCTGCAGTGCCCCCCCCACCACCCCCACTCCACAACATCACTGGCTGCTGTTGGAGAAGCCTCCGGCTCGATGACGTCACATGCAGAGCTGCGATCGCATGGAGTGCAGTTGGGAGGGGGCTGGAGAGTCGGGAATGGGGGGGTGTCGGCATTCGGGGAGTTCCGGCAATCGGGGAGTCTCGGCAATCAGGAATCTGGGCATTCAGGGAATCTGGGCATTCGGGGAATCTCGACAATCAGAGTGTCTTGGCAATCAGGGAGTCTAGGCGATGGGGGAGTCTCTGAAATGGGAGGTTGTCTGAAATGGGGGTCTCTGAAATGGGGGTCTCTGAAATGGGGGAATTCCTCAGTTTCCCCTCTTCCCCACCCTGCGTTTCCCCTCTTCCTCACCCTGCATTTCCCCTCTTCCTCACCCTCAGTTTCCCCTCTTCCCCACCCTGCATTTCCCCTCTTCCTCACCCTGCATTTCCCCTCTTCCTCACTCTCCGTTTCCCCTCTTCCCCACCCTCCGTTTCCCCTCTTCCTCACCCTCCGTTTCCCCTCTTCCTCACCCTCCGTTTCCCCTCTTCCCCACCCTGCGTTTCCCCTCTTCCCCACCCTGCGTTTCCCCTCTTCCTCACCCTGCGTTTCCCCTCTTCCTCACCCTCCGTTTCCCCTCTTCCCCACCCTGCGTTTCCCCTCTTCCTCACCCTGCATTTCCCCTCTTCCTCACCCTCCGTTTCCCCTCTTCCCCACCCTGCGTTTCCCCTCTTCCTCACCCTCCGTTTCCCCTCTTCCCCACCCTGCGTTTCCCCTCTTCCTCACCCTGCGTTTCCCCTCTTCCTCACCCTCCGTTTCCCCTCTTCCTCACCCTGCGTTTCCCCTCTTCCCCACCCTCCGTTTCCCCTCTTCCTCACCCTGCGTTTCCTCTCTTCCCCACCCTCCGTTTCCCCTCTTCCTCACCCTCCGTTTCCCCTCTTCCTCACCCTCCGTTTCCCCTCTTCCTCACCCTGCGTTTCCCCTCTTCCCCACCCTGCTTTTCCCCTCTTCCTCACCCTCCGTTTCCCCTCTTCCCCACCCTGCGTTTCCCCTCTTCCTCACCCTGCGTTTCCCCTCTTCCTCACCCTCCGTTTCCCCTCTTCCTCACCCTCCGTTTCCCCTCTAAGCCTGCTCACAGGAGGTTCTTGGAACTTGTCGCACAACAGCTGCTTACGTGAAACCACGAGCAAAAATACTCAACTACAGAGGACCCAACCTTTATAAGTTAAATGCAATAATATTTGTAAAGCCATATGATCTGATGTTATGTGATCTGGCATCACATGGTCAGATGTCATGTGGTCAGAATGTCATGTGATCAAACCTCCAGGAATGCCTCCAACCAGAGTTGGCAAACCTAGCCCTGTCAGTGAACCATTTCTCCCTATAAACCAAAGTGCAACTTTATACATGCATTATATGGTAACGTAGTGTAGCCCAGAGGTCAAACAGATCTCCCTTGTTACTCTGATTTGCTAAATGGAAATCACACAAGCCATCTCACGTTCTCCTAGACTTCAGACACCAAAGAATGGTCACTTTATCAGACCATGGTGACTTAGGTTCTAACCTACAAATCAGGTTTACTAAAGAAGCAAGAAGCTGAATGGTGGGAAAAGAATCACACAGTAGATTTCATTCAGTTACAGAACTTGCATCCCCTGGGAACTACGGGCCTGTTAGCCTGACATCAGTAGTAGGGAAAATGCTGGAGTCTGTTATAAAGGATATGATAACAGGACATTTAGAAAATAATAATAGGATTTGGCAGAGTCAGCAGTGATTTATGAAAGGGAAATCATGTTTGACAAACCTATTGGAGTTCTTTGAGGATGTAACTAGTAGAATAGGTAAGGGGGAACCAGTGGATGTGGTGTATTTGGATTTTCAGAAGGCTTTCAATAAGGTCCCACTCAGGAAGTTGGTGAACAAAGTTAAAGCATATGGAACTGGGGTTAATATACTGGCATGAATTGAGAATTGGTTAACTGACAGAAAACAGAGAGTAGGAATAAATGGGTCTTTTTCAGGTTGGCAGACTGTGACTAGTGGGGTACCGCAGGGATCGGTGCTTGGGCCCCAGCTATTCACAATATAGATCAATGATTTGGATGAGGGGAACAAATGTAATATTTCCAAGTTTGCTGATGACACAAAACTAGGTGGGAATGTGAGTTGTGAAGAGGATGCAAAGAGGCTTCAAGGGGCTATAGACCGGTTAAGTAAGTGGGCAAGAACATGGCAGATGGAATATCATGTGGAAAAATGTGAAGTTATCCACTATGGTAAGAAAAACAGAAATGCAGAGTATTTTTTAAATGGTGAGAGATTGGGAAATGTTGATGTTCAAAGGGAACTGGGTGTCCTTGTACATGAGTCACTGAAAGCTAACATGCAGGTGCAGCAAGCAATTAGGAAGGCAAATGGTATTTTAGCCTTTACTGCAAGAGGATTTGAGTACAAGAGTAAAGATGTCTGACTGCAATTATATAGGGCCTTGGTGAGACCACACCTGGAGTATTGTGTACAATTTTGGTCTCCTTACCTAAGAAAGGATATACTTGCCATAGAGGGAGTGCAACGAAGGTTCACCAGACTGATTCCTGGGATGGCGGGATTGTCGTATGAGGAGAGATTGAGTAGACTAGGCCTGTATTCTCTAGAGTTTAGAAGAATGAGAGGTGATCTCATTGAAACATACAAAATTCTTACAGGGCTCGACAGGGTAGATGCAGGAGGATGTTTCCCCTGGCTGGGGAGTCTAGAACCAGGGGTCACAGTCTCAGAATAAGGAGTAGGCCATTTAGGACTGAGATGAGGAGAAATTTCTTCACTCAGAGGGTGGTGAATCTTTGGAATTCTGTACCCCAGAGGGTTGTGGAGGCTCAGTCATTGAGTACATTCAAAACATAGATCGATAGATTTCTAGATATTAAAGGCATCAAGGAATATGGGGATGGTGCAGGAAAATGGCGTTGAGGTAGAAGATCAGCCATGATCTTGTTGAATGGCGGAGCAGGCTCGAGGGGCCGGATGGCCTACCCCTGCTCCTATTTCTTATGTTCTTATGTTCACATACAAAATAATGAGATGCGATACTTCACTAATTCTCCAAATGATACTGAACCTGGATCCGTATCACAAAACTTATACTGGAAGTTTAGTCTACCATCTGTATGCAGGGCATTGAGAAAGAAAGGATGGCAAAGAAAGCATTTGGGAAATCAAGCCTTAAGGTGATGAAGGCAGGGGCTAGGATCTTGGCAGTGGAAGAACAGGTGGGGATGCAAGAAACAGTCTTAGTGACAGATCAGGTGTAGAGAAGGAAGCCAAGTTTAGGTCCAAGCAGAATGTCAAGGCTTTGCACCCCCAGGTTAAGCTTGAAGTCAATGGGAGTCCTAGGCATGAAGATGGGGCCAGGAGTCAAGAAGGTTGGCTTTGATTTTACCAACATTAAGTTGGAGGAAGTTACGATCCATCCAGAGCTTAATGTTAAACAAACCGGTGGAAAAAGTAGCAAATGTTTTGGAATAAAAGGTGGTGATGGTAAGATAAACGTACATGTGGAAGCGGACTCCTTGCTTTTGGATAATGTTGCTGAGGAGTAGCATGTAATGATGAAAGAAAAAAAATGAAAGACTTACGTTTATATAGGACAGGTTCAAATGTGCGAAACATTTCAAAGTGTTTCACACAAATTGAAGGAAGACGGCAGGGTTGATGCTGTCACAGAAGGATAAGGAGCCTTGGACATAATCACACAGGATGCTGTTTGTAACTTTAGCCAGGGCAGTCTCAGTGTTATAGGTGAGAAGGAAGTTGTAAAACATGACTTTGGAAAGAAAGAGGGTTAGAAATAGGGCAGTTATTGGAGTGAATGGAGCGTGAGTTTTTTAAGGTGTGCTGTTAAAGGCGGTTTTGGAGGATATGAAAGATAGCGACAGGTGACAAATTGGAGATCTGCCCTGCTTAATATCATAATCTCCACTTTATGGGGGGGGAAATCCCCTTCTTCGGGCAGAGTTCCAGTGGGGCAGGACTTCAATCCGCCCCTCCGTATCCACCCCGATTTATTTGTTTCCATTTATTTGCATAAATCTATTGTTGCTGATACAAACAGGTCTCGGTGTTCTGAGTTAGGATTTATCCACTGGTGAGGCTTCAGTATAACAGATTTTATGTATTTATCCACTTACCTTATATAACAGCTGTAAGTCTGTCACATTTCAACACCAAAAGTATAGAACAAACGAAAAGACAGTAATTTCCTTCTTTTTTTAATATGCTGCCGAAATTTTACAAGAATATTACAATCATTCCCTCAACAATTAAACTCTTATTGACCTCAGGCTGCTTTCTTTTAAGAATTAAACTTTATGATCTTAAAGAGACAGGGCAACGTAAACATAGCTTGCAACTGGCTAATAATGATTTGGGTGGCTGAAAAACAATACATTGTACAATATTCTCATCATTATAAAATAGCATATCACCTGTACTGCTGAGGGGAAAGCCACAGGACATCCACTTGTATAAATTTTTAGAAAATTACTCTTTTGTCTGTCCATTTTCTGATGATTGATGTATACAAATCACATGACCATTAATTCATTATCGGTCATGTGGTTAGCAGGGACCAATCAAATGTGAGGTTCAGTTCATGTTGGTTGCTATCTAAAGCTATTCCAGCCAGTCCTGGGTCTTCAAGCTCTTGTTTTCTTTTCCTCATAGGATAGTTGCACTCAGCTGCTGGTCTCAAACACAAGTTTTCTGTCCTTCTGCCCTCAGCTACATGCTTAACATGGCTACAAAGGAGCAGCTTATTGTTGGCCTCTCCTCTTGACCAGCCCTAGCTCCAGTCCCAGACTTCCCACTCCTTCTCATGCGCTGCTCTCTTTCACAGGCCCATGCTTTGGTCTCTGCTTCCTCCTAAATGGTGTAAAAGATAGCTTTTTGGCAACCAAAGGTATTAAGGGATATGGGCCAAAGGCAGGTATATGGAGTTAGTTCACAGATCAGCCATGATCTTATCAAATGGCGGAGCAGGCACGAGGGGCTGAATGGCCTACTCCTGTTCCTATGTTCCTATGTGTCCCAGTACTATTTGGGGCTATGATTTGGAATTCACTGCAACAGGAAGACAATTGGCCCAGGTTAGAAATGGAATGTAGCCAAGTCTTTAAAAAAGGTGAAAGATACAAACTGAGTAAACAGATAGGGAGGTGGAAAGGAAATACAGCATGGGAAAGAAGCAGAGAGAAAGTTTGAGAAAGAGAGAGATATATTTATTTTTAATTTGTCTGTGAAAAACATCAAGAGATGTTTAGTTAGAAAAAAAAAATATTGGCTGCCCATTATATGCCCAGCACAATTTCCCTTACCGGTGAAGTCAATTGAAAGGAAAATTAGGCGGGGTGTATATTACCGGTGGCCAACTAGCTACCACCCATTTTACGCCCGCCCCAAAGTTGGAAGTTCCATCCATGGAATGAAATAAGGTCAGTAATAGGAAATATTTTAATGGTTTTATTTAAGTGAAGTTGCAGTATATAAACTGCTGAAATGTGACATTCTTAACTCATTGGCCTCATTCTAATCTCCAGCTAGAACAGGGGTGCTGTTATTTTATTGTCATTAACTAAAGTTGGAATTTAACAGTCTAGTCTTTAAATATAATCTATGGAGTGAAGCATCCAATGCTGCTCTAGAGTTAAAGACTATTCTGTATCAAAATAACTTTGTAGTTTAATACTAGAGGTACGCTAGAGGTAGCGCCTGAATGCACCTGTGCTGATAAATAACAAAAGTCAAGAAAGAGAGAGGAGAATGAAAAGAGGTGGAAATAGAGACAGAAACAAATGGAGGAAGAAGCTAGAAACATTAAAGGAGAAACAAGTAAGAAGCAAGATACTAGTGGATGAGCAAAGCTCTCATGTACTGTACATGATGTACATGTACCCACTTTTAAATTAGCCCCCCTACTGCTATGCTTTGCATAGATGAGAGTTTTTATGCATTAAGAACACATTCTAGATGTAGCTCAGATGAGCCATTTGAGGATGCAGAACCAATTTTACACTCGAAAAAAATGCAATTCTCTTAAAGCTATTCAAAAATATTGTGAATTCAGCAATGTTCCATGCAATTATTACATATACTGTACTCTATATGATGCTCTACATTGTAGATGGCTGACAGTGAGTTAAAAGGTAGTAATTTAATCAAGTAGTTCTAACAAAATAGTGCTCAAGTAGCAACTGCTTGAAGAATAAAATAGCAAAAACTCTCTTTTTTTGTAACAATTATTATTGTTACAAAAAGCAGCAGCATTCATAAAGTACAACCATCTACAGCTCTGAGCACTGCCATTGGGGATTGCAGCTCTTGCAACTCCTGACTGATTCCTTTGTACTTTCCTTGTGTATCAAAAGCTAACACACGTCCAAAAGGGGACCTTATAATTATGCGATTTTACTAAATAATAAATACCTGTTTGGTGCTTCATAGTCATTTCTAATTCTTCTCCCTCAATCTCGGAGTGAAGAGGTTGACCCACCACCACAAGGTGTCAGTTAAAAGCTTGTAATCCAGCTGCAGCCTGCAGAGAGATTTTACAAATGAGCTCTGCTCAATGGAATGCAAATCTCTTTTGAATTCTAAATAGCATGGCTAACAAATGTAGAAGCAGCCACAATATACATATATATTTTTACATCATGGGCCTGAAATAAATAGAATTTGGGTTCAGTGGATGCTTGTAGAGAGAACAGAATGACCCCAGACTCCTTATCAATCAAGGGAACATGATTTTCTTTTATTTAGCAGCCACACTGTGACATAATTATTATAGGCTGCTAACGCACTGTAGTTAAAAAGAAGGGGAGATTGGGGACTGAGAAGAGGCACTAACCCAATAACTGTAAGTAATATTGGAAGACATAAAGACTGGACAGATAAACTATTCCAAGAGGGAAAATTAAACTTGGAAAATTTTGATTGGGCATTGGACATTCCTACATTACAGCAGTGACTACACATCAAAAGTACTTCATTGGCCGTAAAGCCGTTTTGGGATGTCCTGAGGTCATGAAAGATGCCAAATAAATGCAAGTCTTTCTTTTTTTCCATTGAACAATTTGCTTCTGAAAAGGGTAGGATCATTCTCATGGATCATGCCGTGGATTGAAACTAGCTGCAAGTATTTCCATGAATGGTTATTGTTGCAGTTTGGGCTTTTTCCCAACATTCCGGTCCTACTGCACAGTAAAATACAGAGTACAATACTTAAAGCAATAAAGATAACAACAGTCCACAATATCCACATTTCTCACACAGTTTGTTAAGCAGCAGAACTTTTGGATGAAGCAGTCTTTTGTAAAACTTCACAATACAATGTTGTTTATGGATGAGTTCAGATCTCCCAGTTAGAACTAAAGATGAAGCAACCTGCACTGTGATTTGTGCAATGGGAATTCTTTCATTTTATAGCCAGTCTTTTGAAATCAGCTCTCACATCCTCGTGAGGTAAGGTGTTAACATATAGGTATTATAAACATTCTCCTTTTAGTGATTCAGCAGTATGAGCAATAAAATTCATCTATTTCACATTCATTCAATCGGTATGTGTTGACATTTCAATTTGACTGCTTTCCCTCAAACTGGAAGGATGCCAACATAGTTCCTATTTTTTAAAAGAGTGGTAAGGCACAACTGGGTAACTAAAGGGCAGATTAGCTTGACTTCAGTAATAGATAAGAAGCTCAAAGATATCGTTGGAGATACTCTATAGGACCACTTGGATACAGAGGGCCTTATCAGGGACACCCAACACAGCTTCTGGAAAAGAAGGTCGTGTATTACGAATTTGATTGAATTTTTCGAGGTTAGCGGATGAGGGTAACCTGGTAGACATTGTCTATCTGGACTCTCAGAAAGCTTTTGATGAGGTACCTCATAAGAGGCTTCTCTACAAGATAGAATCGTGTGGAGTTAGTGCTAATCTGCTGCGGTGAATTGAGAATTGGCTGAATGCCCATAGGCAGAAAGTTTTTGTCAATGGATTTGGATCTGCTTGGAGACCAGTCACCAGTGGTGTCTCACAGGGATCAGTGTTAGGACCGTTGCTATTTACTATTTTCATTAATGACCTAGATGTAGGTGTTGGGGGGAATGATCGACACCAAGACACGTGCGGGTGTTAGGAGGATGCTTGACTACAACAAACAGATCTTAATGTGTTGGGGGAATGGGCTTGTGTTTGGCCAATCACATTTAACTTAGAAAAGTGTAGTGTTATGCACGTGGGCAAGTCTAATGCTAAATATACATACACCCTACAGGCAACAGAATTTAAGCCAGTGGTGAAAGAGATCTAGGGGTTATAGTGCATCATTCGCTAAAGGTTCATGACCAATGCCATGAGTTTCTGGACTCACTCGCCCTCCACACCTTTCTCCAAACCTGGATATCAGTTTGTTGATGCTCCAAGCTGACTCCACCCTATCGAGGTCAACTTTATCCCACCACGGGACCTCTGACTTTAACCTTGGACTCCCTCCTATTGTCTCCTCTCTATTCCCTGTTTATTACCAAGGCATATCTATCCCAGTCTTGCTATCTACCCACGTTTATGTAACTTGAGTTTCCCATGCACGTCTTGGCTGCTGCTCCGGACCTGAGCCCAACGCTTCTATTTCCCTTTTTTTCTTTTCTTTTTACCCCTCCTAGGCCCCTCTCCTCCATCATGCCTCCTTACATTTCTCTCCTCTCAGGTACTTTGCCCCCACCAAATCCCTACCCCAACCCTTCAGCAATCCTCGATCTTCCAACTCTCCTGCCGCCGTCCCAGGCTTGATTCCCTCTTAAATAAGCCTACAGCTTCCCTCAGTGCCTCTCTTGGCATCGACCAAAGGGCCCATCAAGGCACTCATCGCTGCCTCCTTACGAACAGTAACCCTAACTGTCCCATCCTACTCTCTCACCGACTTTCCCACCCAGCGCGCCCGATGGGGGCTAATCTTGCCAATCTCCTTCCTATCCCTCTCACCTCTCCCGGCACTGACCCTGTGGACTCTGCCAGTAGATCAGCTATCACCGCCCTTCTCCACTTCTCCCTCCAGAATGTCCATTCACTTGTAAACAAAGCCCTTGCCATCCATGAGTGTATTGTGGATGATTGCATTGATGTTATGGCCTTGATGGAAACCTCGCTGACGGGTGATGATACCTGCCCCCTTAATGAAGCCTCCCCGCCAGGCTATATCTTCCACCACTTGCCCCGCCCAGACCGCCACGGTGGTGGTGTGGCCCTTATCATAAGAACATAAGAAATAGGAGCATACGGCCCCTCGAGCCTGCTCTGCCATTCAATAAAATCATGGCTGATCATGGCTGATCTTCTACCTCAACTCCACTTTCCCGCCCTATCCCCATATCCCTTATCCCTTGATTCCCTTAGTGTCAAAAAATCTATCAATCTCTGTCTTGAATATACTCAACGACTGAGCACCAGCAGCCCTCTGGGATAGAGAATGCCAAAGATTCACAACTCTCTGATTGAAGATTTTTTCCTCATCTTGATCCTAAATGTCCGACTTCTTATCTTGAGACTATTACCCCTAGTTCTAGACTCTCCAGCCAGGGTAAACAGCCTCTCAGCCTCTACCCTGTCAAGCCCTCTAAGAATTTTATATGTTTCAATGAGATCACCTCTCATTCTTCTAAACTCCGGAGAATATAGGCCCATTTTATTCAATCTCTCCTCATAGAAGAACCCTCTCGTCCCAGGAATCAATCTAGTGAACCTTCGTTGTACCCTCTCTAAGGCAAGTATATCCTTCCTTAGGTAAGGAGACCAAAACTGTACACAGTGCTCCAGGTGTAGTCTCACCACAGCCCTATATAATTACAGCAAGACCTCCTTACTCTTATAATCCAACACCCTTGCAATAAAGGCCAACATACCATTTGCCTTCCTAATTGCTTGCTGTACCTCCATGTTAACTTTCTGTGATTTATGTAAAAGGACACCCAAATCCCTCTCTCCCATCACTCCTGTTCTCGCTGACCTACATTGGCTCCCAGTCCAGGAACACCTCGATTTTAAAATTCTCATCCTTGTTTTCCAATCCCTTCATGGCCTCACCATTCCCTATCTCTGTAACCTCCTCCAGCCCTACAACCCTCCGGGATCTCTGCGCTGCTCCAATTCTTGTCTCTTGAGCATCCCCAATTTTAATCGCTCCACCATTGGTGGCCATGCCTTCAGCTGTCTCGGCCCTAAGCTCTGGAATTCCCTCCCTAAACCTCCCCGCCTCTATACCACACTCTCCTCCTTTAAGGCGCTCCTTAAAACTTACCTCTTTGTCACCTGTCCTTATGTGGCTTGGTGTCAAATTTTGTCTGATAATGCTCCTGTGAAGCGCCTTGTGATGTTTTACTACGTTAAAGGCGCTATATAAATGCAAGTTGTTGTTGTTGTATAGCTAAGAGAACAGGGTTCTAGGACATATTCACAGGACAATTTACTATAAAACAAAGCATATCATTTTGACCTTGTACAAGAGTTTGGTTAGGCCTCAATTAGAATACTGTGTCCAGTTTTGGTTTCCTCAAATGGTGGGGGATATTGAGTCTTTGGAAAGGGTGCAGAGGAGGGCCACAAGATTAATTTGCAGTTTAAAACGCTCTAGTTACCCAGATAGGCTCAAAGAGCTGGATCTGTTTACTTTAGAAAAGCATAGACTCAGGTGTGATTTGATCAAGGTTTATTATAGAATCAAATAATGATACAGCACAAAAGGAGGCCATTCGGCCTATCGTGCCTGTGCCAGTTCTATGAAAGAGCTATCCACCTAGTCCCATTCCTCTGCTCTTTCCCCATAGCCCTGCAAAATCTTTCCACTTCAAGTATTCATCCAATTCCCTTTTGAAAGTTTCTATTGAATCTGCCTCCACCACCATTTTAGGCAGTGCATTCCAGATCATAACAACTCGCTGCGTAAATTCTTTTTTCCTCATGTCACCTCTGATTCTTTTGCCAATTGTCTTGAATCTGTGCCCTCTGGTTACCAACTCTTCCGCCACTGGAAACAGTTTCTCCTTATTTACTCTATCACAACCGTCCATGATTTTGAGCACCTCTATCAAATCTCCCTTAACCTTCTCTGCTCGAAGCAGAAGAAGAACAACCCCAGTTTCCCTAGTCTCTCCACGTAACCAAAGTCTTTCATCCCTGGTACTTTTCTAGTAAATCTCCTCTGCACCCTCTCTGAGGCCTTGACATCCTTCCTAAAGTGTGGTGACCAGAATTGGACACAATACTCCAGCTGGGGCCTAACCAGTGTTTAATAAAAGTTTAGCATAACTTCCTTGCTTTTGTACTCTATGCTTCTATTTATAAGCCAAGGATCCCTTGTGCCTTTTTAACAGCCTTCTCAACTTGTCCTGCCACTTTCAAAGACTTGTGTATGTACACCTCCTGGTCTCTCTGTTCCTGCACCCCCTTTGAAATTGTACCATTTTAGTTTATATTGCCTCTCCTCATTCTTCCTACCAAAATGAATCACTTCACACTTCTCTGCGTTAAATTTCATCTGCCATGTATCTGCCCATTTCATATGAAGTAATGAAGGGACTAGATTGTGTTTAATGTGGACCAATTATTTCAACTGGATAGGTTGTTATGTAAGGGCAGAACTAGGTTGGATGTTAGGCGATTCTTCTATTCCCAGAGAATAGTGCACCTGTGGAAAAAGTTGCCAGCTTGTGCAGTGAACGCTGATTCACTGTATTCCTTCAAAAGATAGCAGGACCTGTTTCTGGCAGGGGAGGAGATCACACTGTACAAGGGGTAGGTACCCTGTAATACAAATCAGGATCAGTGATCTCCTGGACTTGTATTGATCGCTTAAAGGGATTCAAAGAGGAATTTTCCCCCTAATTGGCCTGGGTTTTTATCAGGCTTTTCGCCTCTCCCAGATTATATGGCTCTGGGCGGGTAGGAAGTGTCTGTATCATGATGCATAGAGCATCACAACTATATGGGGCAGGTTAGGTGGACCAGTGGATCTTTTCCTATTCGTCATTTTTGTACGTTCAACATCTGACAGTAATTAAAATTAGAATTCCATCTGAGTGGTTAAGTTTAAGCAGCATATGAATTACCCCCGGCCTCTTAAAGACCCCATATAATTTGAAAGGCCTCGGAAACAAAGGTTACTGGGTTTTGGAGCAGACTCACTGGAGGTCATTTTGACTTTGGGCGATAGTGTAAAATTAGCGAAATCAGGTTGGGCATCCATATACGTCTCTCCTGATTTTCATTTCCATGAAATCAATGGAAATAAAAATCAGGAGAGATGTATAACGGGCGGCTATCACAATCTGCAGTACGCTGCTGTATTAAGCAGGTGACTGACGCCATGCTGACCAGGATGGAACAGTACATCTCCTTCCCCATTTAATCATCAGCCGAAGAGGGCTCAGGGAACGATGCTGCAGTCAATGGCTCCCTCATGTGCAGGGCATCATTGGCTGCACACATGTTGCCATCAGGGCACCGGAACAGCAGCCAGCAACATATGTAAATAGAAAAGATTCCACTCCATCTTTGTGCAGCTAGTGGCTGATCACAGGAACACCATCATGCAGGTCTGAACAAGGTACCCAGGGAGCTGCCAAGATGCATTAATCCTGAGACAATGTACCACCCCTCCCACCCCCACCCCCAATATTCGACCGTGAGGAACGAGACAGCATCGCTGCTGGGGGACTGACGTGGCTGATGACACCCCTGCGGAACCACACCAAACCCCAGCAACACAGACATAACTGAAGCCAGGGAACCACCAGGATCGTTGTAGAACACACCATAATTTAACCTGGAAAAGTGCGAGGTGATGCACTTTGGAGGGACTAACAAGGCAAGGGAATACACAATGAATGGGAGGACCCTAGGCAAGACAGAGGGTCAGAGGGATCTTGGTGTGCAAGTTCACAGATCCCTGAAGGCGGCGGAACAGGTAGATAAGGTGGTAAAGAAGGCATATGGGATACTTGCCTTTATTAGCCGAGGCATAGAATATAAGAGCAAGGAGGTTATGATGGAGCTGTATAAAACACTGGTTAGGCCACAGCTGGAATACTGTGTGCAGTTCTGGTCGCCACACTACAGGAAGGATGTGATCACTTTGGAGAGGGTGCAGAGGAGATTCACCAGGATGTTACCAGGGCTGGAGCGCTTCAGCTATGAAGAGAGACTGGGAAGATTGGGTTTGTTTTCCTTGGAGCAGAGGAGGCTGAGGGGGGACATGATTGAGGTGTACAAAATTATGAGGGGCACAGATAGGATGGATACTAAGGAGCTTTTTCCCTTCGTTGAGGGTTCTATAACAAAGGGACATAGATTCAAGGTAAAAGGCGGGAGGTTTAGAGGGGATTTGAGAAAGAACTTTTTCACCCAGAGGGTGGTTGGAGTCTGGAACTCACTGCCTGAAAGGGTTGTGGAGGCAGGAACCCTCACAACATTCAAGAAGCATTTGGATGAGCACTTGAAATGCCATAGCATACAAGGCTACGGACCAAATGCTGGAATATGGGATTAGAGTAGACAGGGCTGATGGCCGGCGTGGACACGATGGGCCGAAGGGCCTCTATCCGTGCTGTATAACTCTATGACTCTATAAGGATGCTGAAGCAGAGATTTAGGTGTCTCGACCAGTCGGGGGGCTCCCTACAATATGCCTCAGTCAGTCACATTGTTGTGGTGAGCTGCATGCTGCATAACTTCTCATTACAGTGAGGCCTGCATTTGGAGGAGGCAGAGCAGCAGCAGCAGGAGTGTTCATCAGAAAAGAAAGACTCGGGGAAGGACCGGAAGCAGCATAAGAAGGAGGGCCAGCTCAACACCTTATAGCAAGAGATGTGAGGGATCAGCTCATTGCTCAGAAATTCCACTAAGCTGCTCACGTCCCTGCCCATATAACTTACGAAGCTCCTCTGCTTAACAGTTCTTGATACATCCTTCACCACTCCCTTCATCCTGCATTAAGGAACATTCAAACCATTTACTTAACTTTTATATCAATGACATACAGACAATGCAAATGCAGAAACTGTTATTAAACTACACTGCAGACCAAAGTGCCAAATGTAATTTAATGGCAAATACTTTCTCTCCATTCATTTCTCACCCAAGTGATCAACCCACAGTGCTTTTCTTTACAGGTTTACTAACTCTACTACTACTATGAGGTGCTCCCCTACTGGTCTTAGCAAAGCAGATGGAAGGCTGCTGTTGCTCATGTAGGGTCCTTTGAGATGCTCATGGCCGCTAACTTCTAGATGCTGGAGCAAATGAGGGCCTGTTTGCAGACTGTTGCACCTCAGCTACTGCCGGGGAAGTCTTTCCCAGCTGACTTGCTGACACCATGGATTGAGAGAGTGACGAAGGAGGAAGATGTGCTGACATCCTGAGAGAGACTAGCAAGTGCCGCTCCCATTACGCCACTGCCACTCCCTTGGGGCTGGGCCTCAGCACTTCCACTGATCTGCGGGAGAGCAGATTGCAGAAGATGACCGACCCCTTCAAAGCCCCTATCAATTCAATCCATTAATCTCTCCATTGTGGAGCCGAGTCTGCATGGCAGCTGCTTGAGCTTCCAACAAAGCTGCAATGCATGCCACATGGACTCCTGCTGTGAGGGCCTGGTGACCACACTATCCAGGGTACACCGCAGAACGGTTATGCCCTGGGAGATAACACCACACATGCTGGAAACAGATTCCTCCACACTCTCAGCCATAGTGCTGAAATTCCTTGCCTCCCATATAACTGCAATTTTCTTCTCATGGCTGAGTGTGGACTCATAAAATGACTCCTATTTCTTGCCTGTGGGCTATACAATCTCTGGGGTGTCAGCAGATTATTAACTCAGTGAATCACTCGGTTGTCCATTGGTGTGGAACCTCTGCCCTCCCATCGCTCACTCGGCCGCTGCCTGAAACATGTGAGGCCTGAAAATGATAAGCTCAATTGACGATCTGACTCAGGATACTGGGTCATATATTATCTTGAACAACTTCCAGAAAATTATTTTTAATATTATCTCACACAGTTCATCATAGGTCATTATATTTTCTTCCAGTAGCCACAATTTCAATATATCTTGCATTCTTCTTGCTCATTCTCTAACTACGGTCCTAAGCTTCCTGTAACATTTTAAATTTACTTCTGGTGTCTGGTTAAAAACACTGAGAATTGCTTGCTCCACTACATTATAATCTGTATCAAATCTACTTGCAATAGTAAATAGTTAAATGACGGTACCAGCCTTTCAGCCCATACTTCTTTTCTCTACCTTCAGAGCTTTGCCAGCAGTTTGAATGCCCTTAAGAAACCATCTGTCATCCCCTTCCTTAATATTTGGAATAAGCTTAGACATAATAAAGTTATATAATACAGAATAATGGGCTGAATCAACTTCCCCAATCGCTGATCTTAAGGAATCATAGAATTTTACAGCACAGAAGGAGGCCTTTCGGCCCATTGTGCCTGTGCCGGCTCTTTGAAAGAGCTATCCAATTAGTCCCACTCCCCTGCTCTTTCCCCATAGCCCTGCAATTTTTTTCCCTTCAAGTATTTATCCAATTCCCTTTTGAAAGTTGCTAATGAATCTGCTTCTACCATCCTTTCAGGCAGTGCATTCCAGGTCATAACAACTCGCTGCATAAAAAAAGTTCTCCTCATCTTATCTCTGGCTCTTTTGCCAATTACCTTAAATCTGTGTCATCTGGTTATTGACTCTTCTGCCAGTGAAAAGAGTCTCTCCTTATTTACTCTATCGAAACCCTTCAATATTTTGAATGCCTCCATTGTTCTCCTTTTCCTCCACTTTGTAGTTGCACTGATGCCCTTTTCTTCTCCTTGTGCTGACATTATTCCTCCTTGAGCTTGTGCTACTCCTCCTCTAATGCCGACCTACGTTTCATCTTCATAACAGCATTAGCTTTCCTCTGCTGCCAATTCTAACTCTCTGCCCATGTCTTTCTGGGCCTTTGTACTCACAGTAATTGTTGTTTGCTTCTGCACTCATTTCTTTTATTTTGAACTTTAAACAAGATGTTTGGTCTGTGAGTGACATTTATCCAACAAATTGTTACCGTTTGAACTTCCTGTCTCGGGTTTATGGTGAAAAGACAGTTTCGATAAGCAGGCCAAGTCTCCTGCAATCTGAAACCTGTGCCCTTGTACATTCTGTGCGTGGACTGCCGTGCCCAAGATTAATTATTACCCTTAATTATGGTATGTAGTACACCAAAGATTACACGGAATGCCCATATTCGCCTATTTTCTTTGGAAAGTGAAAATACTACATGTCAGACCACTGCTCAAATTTGTAGTTTTAATTACAGGTTGAACATTAAAAGTGGAGAAAAAAACCCAAAATGCAGTAATAAAAGGGTTGAAACAATGTGAAACAACAGCTGAAACTACTTGTGAGACCACTAATGTGTAATCAAATATGGAGCTGACCCATAATAATTATGCACAAAGACATGGCAGATATGACATATCATTGCAGCAATCCATGTAAAACAATCTTTAATGTGCCATTAGTTGATTGAGCCTTTACTGTCATGTGAGATCAGTGTTCACAAAATAGAAAACTTTAATTTGTTGACCTTGAAGTGCAGCAATAGGTGGCAGGTTCCAGAATATGGCAGCACCATATACCCATGCAGTGGGGTTCAGGGGTCTTTCAGTAGTAGGGAGGGTTTTTTGGACAATGGAAGCATTGGGGATCTAGTAGATATGGGAGGAAAGTCCCCAAGTCTGGCAGTACTAGAAGAAAACCTGCACAACATCTCCTCCAGCATTGCAACTTGCAACAGCCATGACCCACTCCCTGTCCGTGATGGCCAACACGTCTTCCCTCGAGTGGGGAAAGGGTGTACAGGTGGGCTCGGCCTCCTCCGGTCGCCGACTCCTGCCTCTTGTTGTGCGCGACCTTCTCCTGCAAAAAAGAAGACAGTGTGTTAGTGACAGCTTTATGAGCTGATATTAGAATGTGCCTGTCATGGTGGAATAGTGTGGATGTTGTGCAGAAGCGAGGTGTGGGGAACTAAGGGCTGCAATAATGGTGAGAGTAGGATCTGCAGAGTGTGTGAGTAGGAGTAGAAGGAGGTGGAGTGAAGAGTGGTGCAGTAATTGTAGGAGAGTGAAGAAGGCAAGTAGGGAAGGGAAGTGTTGTGAGTAGTGTGGCTGCAGGTGGTACAGGTGTGAGGAGAGAGTAATTGATGTGAGAGGTGAGATTCTTACCTCGACAACTCTGGTGAGGTCACTGAACTTTTACCGGCATTGCAGCCATGTCCTAAGAGCTGAGGTCCTAACATTGACCTACATATGATAACAACATAAGAAATAGGAGCTGGAATGGGCCATACGGACCCTTGAGCCTGCTCCGCAATTCAATTAGATCATGGCTGATCTTCGACCTCATTCTACTCAACCTCTCTTCATAGGCCAACCCTCTCATCCCAGGAATTAATTTAGTGAACCTTCGTTGTACCGCCTCCAAGGCAAGTATATCCTTCCTTAGATAAGGAAACCAAACTGTATGCAGTGCTCCAGCTGAGGTCTCACCAATGCCCTATACATCTGTAGTAAGACTTCCTTACTCTTGTACTCCAACGCGCTGCAATAAAGGCCAACATGCCATTTGCCTTCCTAATTGCTTGCAGTACCTGCATACTAACTTCCTGTGTTTCTTGTACAAGGTCACCCAAGTCTCTCTGAATACCAACATTTAATTGTTTCTCACCATTTAAAAAGTATTCTGTTTTTCTATTCTTCCTACCAAAGTGAGTAACCTTATATTTGCCTGGATGAGTGCAGCTCCAACAACACTCAAGAAGCTCGACACCATCTAGGACAAAGCAGCCCGTTTGATTGGCACCCCATCCACCACCCTAAACATTCACTCCCTTCACCACCAGCGCACAGTAGCCGCAGTGTGTACCATCCACAGGATGCACTGCAGCAACTCGCCTAGGCTTCTTCGACAGCACCTCCCAAACCCTCGACCTCTACCAATTAGAAGGACAAGAGCGGCAGGCACATGGGAACAACACCACCTGCACGTTCCCCTCCAAGTCACACACCATCCCGACTTGGAAATATATCGCCGTTCCTTCATCGTCGCTGGGTCAAAATCCTGGAACTCCCTTCCTAACAGCACTGTGGGAGAACCTTCACCACATGGACTGCAGCGGTTCAAGAAGGCGGCTCACCACCACCTTATCAAGGGCAATTAGGGTTGGGCAATAAAGGATGGCCTTGCCAGCAACGCCCACATCCCATGAATGAATTATAAAAAAAATTCCCCACATTATACTCCATCTGCCAACTTCTTGCCCTGTCACTTAACCTGTTTATATTCCTTCGCAGATTCTTTGTCCTCCTCATAGCTTACATTCCCACCTAGCTTTGTATCATCAGCAAACTTAGATACATTACACTCGGTCCCTTCATTTAAGTCATTAATATAGATTGAAAATAGCTGAGGTCCAAGCACCGATCCTTGCGGCACCCCACTATTTACAGCCTGCCAATCTGAGAATGTCCCGTTTATCCCTACTCTCTGTTTTCTGTCCTTTAACCAATCCTCAATCCATGCTAATATATTATCCCCAACCCCATGAGCCCTTACCTTGTGTAACAACCTTTTATGTGGCACCTTATTGAATAGGAACATAGGAACAGGAGTAGGCCATTCAGCCCCTCGAGCCCACTCCGCCATTTGATAAGATCATGGCTGATCTGTGATCTAACTCCATATACCTGCCTTTGGCCCATATCCCTTAATACGTTTGGTTGCCAAAAAGCTATCTATCTCACATTTAAAATTAGCAATTGAGCTAGCATCAATTGCCTTTTGCAGAAGAGAGTTCCAAACTTCTACCACCCTTTGTGTGTAGAAATGTTTTCTAATCTCACTCCTGAAAGGTCTGGCTCTAATTTTTAGACTGTGCCCCCTACTCCTAGAATCCCCAATCAGCAGAAATAGTTTCTCTCTATCCATCCTATCTGTTCCCCTTAATATCTTATAAACTTCAATCAGATCACCCCTTAACCTTCTAAACTCTAGAGAATACAACCCCAATTTGTGTAATCTCTCCTCGTAATTTAACCCTTGAAGTCCGGGTATCATTCTAGTAAACCTACGCTGCTTTCCCTCCAAGGCCAACATGTCCTTCCGAAGGTGCGGTGCCCAGAACTGCTCGCAGTACTCCAGGTGCGGTCTAACCAGGGTTTTGTATAGCTGCAGAATAACTTCTGCCCCCTTGTACTCTAGTTCTCTAGATATAAAGGCCAGCATTCTATTAGCCTTATTGATTATTTTCTGCACCTGTTCATGACACTTCAATGATCTATGTACCTGAACCCCTAAGTCCCTTTGGACATCCACTGTTTTTAACTTTTTACCTTTTAGAAAGTACCCTGTTCTATCCTTTTTTGATCCAAAATGGATGACCTCACATTTGTCTGCATTGAATTCCATTTGCCACAGTTTTGCCCATTCACCTAATCTATCAATATCCCTTTGTAATTTTATGTTTTCATCTCCACTGCTTACAATGCCACCAATCTTTGTGTCATCGGCAAACTTAGATATGAGACTTTCTATGCCTTCATCTAAGTCGTTAATAAATATTGTGAATAATTTAGGCCCCAAGACAGATCCCTGCGGGACTCCACTGGTCACATCCTGCCAATGTGAGTACCTACCCATTATCCCTACTCTCTGTCGCCTTTCGCTCAGCCACTTCCTAACCAAGTCTGTACTTTTCCCTCAATTCCATGGGCTTCTATCTTAGCTAACAGTCTCTTATGTGGGACTTTATCAAATGCCTTCTGGAAGTCCATATAAATAACATCCATTGACATTCCCCTATCCACTACTTTAGTCACCACTTCAAAAAATTCAATCAGGTTTGTCAGGCACGACCTACCTTTCACAAATCCATGCTGGCTCTCTCTGATTAACTGAAAATTTTCGAGGTGTTCAGTCACCCTATCCTTAATTATAGACTCCAGCATTTTCCCCACAACAGATGTTAGGCTAACTGGTCTATAATTCCCTGGTTTCCCTCTCTCTCCTTTCTTAAAAAGCGGAGTAACATGTGCAATTTTTCAATCTAGAGGGACGATTCCTGAATCTAGAGAACTTTGAAAGATTATAGTTAGGGCATCTGCAATGTGCTCACCTACTTCCTTTAAAACCCTGGGATGGAAACCATCTGGTCCTGGGGATTTGTCACTCTTTAGTGCTATTATTTTCTTCATTACTGTTGTTTTACTTATGTTAATTTTATTGAGTCCCTGTCCCCGATTCAATATTAGTTTTCTTGGGATTTCCGGCATGCTATCCTATTTTTCTACGGTAAATACTGTCAATGACAATATCCCCACTTTCAGTTTTTAAGGAGCTAACACTGCTCCTGACTTCCCTCTTTTTCCTAATGTAACTATAAAAGTTCTTCGTATTGGTTTTGATGTCCCTTGCAAGTTTCTTTTCATACTCTCTTTTTGTAGCTCTTACTATCTGTTTTGTGATCCTTTGTTGATCTTTATATCTTTCCCATTCACCAGGATCTGTGCCGTTTTTTGCCTTTTTGTATGCCCTTTCCTTATTTCTTATACTGTCCCTTACCTCTTTAGTTGTCCATAGCTGTTTTTTTTGGCAAGTAGAGTTCTTGCTTCTCGGGGTATAAACCGGTTCTGTATCACGTTAAATGTTTCTTTAAACATTTCCCACTGATCATCATACCACATTAAGATGGAGAGTGAAGTAGTTGAATCCGAAACTAGGATCCTGAATCTAAATAAAGGAAATTACGAAAGTATGAGGTGTGAGTTGGCTAGGATAGATTGGGGAACTTTACTAAAAGGTATGACGGTGGATAGGCAATGGCTAATATTTAAAGAACGTGTGCAGGAATTACAACGATTATTCATTCCTATCTGGTGCAAAAATAAAACAGGAAAGGTGGCTCAACCGTGGCTTACAAAAGAAATTAGGGATAGTATTAGATCCAAAGAGGAGGCATATAAAATTGCCAGAAAAAGCGGCAAGCCTGAGGAATGGGAGCAGTTTAGAATTCAGCAAAGGAGAACAAAGATATTGATTGAGAGTAAACTAGCAGGGAACATAAAAACTGACTGTAAAAGCTTCTATAAATATGTCAAGAGAAAAAGATTAGTGAAGACAAATTTGGGGATGGCGACAGCATGAAGGAGGCTGCAGATGTCCACGACTACATGTCAAGTGACTCTGAGCCTCCATGTGCACTGCTGCTCAGAGAGGTCCAGGAAGCTGAGCCTCAGTCTGTGGATCCTGTGGCGAGGGTAGTGCCCACTGCGACGCATCTCTCTCTGTGGTTGCCCTCCCTCCTGCTTTGCAGGTAGATGTGTCACAGCACTGTGTTGTCAAGCTCCACGTGTCAGAGGTGGACGGCTTGGCCGGCGATGCTGGTGATGTTGTTCGCCCTCTGAGGAGGTCATGACTGCAGCTACGGTGGCCCCCATCTGGAAGATGTACATCTGAGGGGGTCTGCAAGGTAGGTAAATGTGTCTGGACACCGGGGTAAGTGTGCAGGTTTGTGAATTTTATTGTTAGGAGGAGGGTGGTGTAAGGGGTTTTTATTACTGTTTCTCGGGCTTATAATAGGTCAGCCAGTTATGTTTTCCTGAGCTGCCCTGCCCGCCTGTGCGGTTGCGAATCGCTTACCCCTTCCTGATTCTGAGCTGAGGACTTATCGAGTGGTAACAAAGACAGACGAACAGACCAGTGGATTGGTACAAGGAAAACCAATGTTTATTAATAAGAAAACTAAAACTACAAGGTAAACAGTATTATACAGAAGATAAAAGAAAGAAATCGCTATGGATGTAATACAGTCTTACACTTATCGGGGTGGAAGAAAACGGACACATCGAGGGAAAATTCTAAAATCACAAGTTTAGCAATATCCCTTAACCCCCACCCTTATACCTAGCTAGATTTTATTGTGGCGGCCAGAAAATTAATGCTCACCGGTGAAACAGATGAAAAGGCCTGGCCTCCTGCTGCGTTTGCGAGGTTTTTCTGGATGGCCTTCCTTCTCAAGTCTGAGCTAGTGAGCAGCAGGACCCCGGCCACCAGGCGAAGAGAAAGAGAGAGAGAGATACTGGGCAAGCCCCAGTTATACCCTCTTGGTAACAGGTTTTTTTCGTACCTCATCAGCGTGCTTCATTGTTTGATTTAAGCACGAAACGTAAGACAAAGGACCCCATCTCTGGCCCATTTACATTAATGGCCGGTTCCTGTATTGCTGAGTTCCATAACTGCTTTAAGACAAAGGACCTCATTTCTGGCCCATTTACATAATGGCCAGTTCCTGTATCGATCTGTTCCATAACTGCTTTACCATTGTTCCGAATGTACCTTGATGGTTCACCTTTTGTCCTGCAATCACTTCCTGCTTGAATTTTGATGTGTTGGCCGGCCATGTTGATGGCTTGCCTCAGGGCTTGAATGCAACTGTATTGTGCAAGGAAACCTGTCTGAGACACGAAGCCTGACAAGTTGTTAGAGAATGCTGCAGGCTTTTTTTTAGGCCATGAGTCTGACCGCAGCCATTTTGAAAGATCCTGGATTTTTAAAACAGTCACACCAGGGTTTCTTTAATAACTCCAATAAATCTTCGGGGTGGGGGGAACATGTGAATTTTTGCGAATCCCTTCAGTGGTGGAGGCCAAACTTTGTCCAAAGTGACAGAGTGGCCTCCTGCAATGAGTGAGGGTCTCCCCCCCACCCACACCTGTCAAATGGACCTTTGCAGCTGCCACAGGCTGATGGCTGCAACACGTCCATTTGAACTAGGAGTGTTTCCCCCAGTATGGGAAACAGTCCCAGTCAGTTGCAAAATCCCATCCCTGCTAAAATAACAGGTCAATCAGGTCTGTAAACGACCTGAAGTACCTGTTCAATTACTTTAAGTGGTACGCCGCCGGCTTTAATTGCCGGCGGGAGTCCCACATGCGGGGGCTGCACGCGCATGTCAGCGCATCAGTGGGGAACCTGGAAATGGGGCGGGTTGGAGCCGGGCTCCCGACCTGCCCCGGGAATCCCCGATTTTCACAGCCCCCCCGCCACGAACACACCCGATCGCGGGTGCTAAAATAGAGCCCAAGATCTCAAATAGCGTGTTCCCTGTTGGTTCCGTGACACATTGCTCTAGGAAACCATCTCAAATACATTCCATGAACTCGTCTTCCAAACTACCTTTGCAAATTTGATTTGTCCAGTCTATATGCAGATTAAAGTCCCCCATGATTACTGCATTACCTTTGTTACAAATCCTATTATTTCATGATTAATACTCTGTCCAACGGTACAGCCACTATTAGAGGGCCGAGAAACTACTCCCACCAATGTTTTCTGCCCCTTGTTATTTCTTATTTCCACCCATACTGATTCTATTTGCTGATCCTCTGAGCCAAGATCCTTTCTCACCACTGTCCTTACGTCATCCTTTATTATTAGGGCTACACCCCCTCCTTTTCCATTCTGCCTCTCTTTTCTAAATGTCATGTACCCTGGAATATTTAGTTCCCAACCGTGGTCATTTTGCAACCACGTCTCTATAAAGGCTATTAGGTCAAACCCATTTATCTCTATTTGTGCAATTAATTCATCTATCTTGTTACGAATGCTCTGTGCATTCAGATAAGAGTCTTTAATTTTGACTTATTACCATTTTTTCCTGCTTTGACCTTACTTGTTTTTGCACTATTATTGGTAAACTCTCTGTCCCTTCCTGCTGCACTCTGCTTATCTTTACCCAAGTCACTACACTGTTCTATTGTCTTAACTTTTCTCATTAGATTTCTAAATTTCCCCTCAGCAACCTCTTTCCACTGGTGGCGGAGCAATTGTCTGGAGTGCTTTCTGCCCCCAAGTGGGATCAGGATCTTCCTCCTCCTCCTTCCACCGCCAGGTTAAGGGTCTCCAGCGCTGCATCAGAGAACCTAGGTGCCCTATCTGGCTCTCTTGTACCCATTTTCACAGTTCTGAAGTTACCTTGCTGTCTCCAACCAGAGTGCACCTCCCCTTTAAGAGGTGCTGGCTGCCTTTAAGTGGTGTCAGTGAAGTCTGATTTCTCACCCTCCCCAACAGGCTTGCAGCCAATTATCAGCGTGTGTAGCACTGGCTGTACGCCTGGCATATAATGAGCTGCCTGCATAAATTTCACGTTATCATTGTGACATGAAAAAGTGTGTGCAGTGTATGCAATGCTCCCTGAGCACCTGTTTTTCAGTGCAATTGAATTTCTAAGCATCAGGAACATCTAGGCAAAACATGATGATAACATAACAAGGTTTAAAATAATGATTGAGAAAGACGTAAGTAGGTCAAAGATCAAAGTAATAGATTTGAAAAAAGCTAATTTGAGGGGATGAGAATGAAAGTAGGGTAGATAAACTGGAAAAAATGTTGACAGACAAACAAATAGAACAGCAGTGGATAATATTCCAAACGGTGATCAATAGAGTTCAGACAAAGTATATTCCTCTAACAAGCAAGAACAAACTAGCCAATAATGAAACACCATGGATGAATAAAGAGGTAAGAGTAAATTGAAACTAAAGAAAAAAGTATACTCTAAGTACATGGACAATAAAAGAGAGGATGACAAAAGAGAATACAAAGCGGTTAGGAAAGAAGTCAAAATGCAAATAGGAAAGCAAAGAGGAACTACGAGATTAAATTATCAAGGAATATAAATAACAGCCACATGTGTCTACAGACACATAGGGCTCGATATTAGGAGGGAGGTGGGTTGGCAGCGGGGGGTCAACTGGGCATGTGGGTAACGCGCCCAGTTAATTCGGGGTGCTCCGCACGCGATCGCAGCCTAATTGAAGGCACTTACCATGGCTTCCGGGTTTCGCGCTAGAAAGCTGCGCAGCGGGCGGACTGCGCACCCGCATCATAGCTGGAGGAGCCTTATTTAAAGGGGCAGTCCTCCACTGACTGATGCTGCAGAAAGGAGCCAAAATTACAGCATGGAGCAGCCCCGGGGGAAGGCTGCTCCCAGGTTTAATGATGCCTCACTCCAGGTCCTACTGGATGGGGTGAGGAGGAGGGGGAGGACAGAGATCTTCTCCCCGGCAGACGGGAGGAAATGGCCTGCCTCTGCCACCACGAAGGCCTGGTTCGAGGTGGTAGAGGAGGTCACCAGCACCACCAACATATCACGCATCTGCATACAGTGCAGGAGGCGCTTCAATGACCTAAGTAGGTCAGCCGAAGTGAGTACACTTACTCATTCCCCTATACTCCGTCTGCCACATCACTGCCTCCACCCCACATCTCCTTCTGCACTGCCAACACTACTCTATCACATCACTCCTCACACCCACTCAAAGCTCATCCTCATCTTACCTGCACTTACTCACCTCGCCAGTACTCATCCCACCACTACCACTCAACCCAATCCTCATATAATCTCATGGCTCCGTCTCATACTCACCCTCTGATGCATCTCTTTCCCATCAGCCTCACCCAACCTGCCACTACCTGTGCTGCAGCCACAGGGCATGCATCACATATGTGTAGTAGGAAGCATAAGGCAAACGGGTCGTGAGCATGAAGGGGATGCACAAGGGTGTTTGAGGGTTTGTCACGGTTTTTACTTATATTGAATTTCTAATCAACTCACATTACATATTATATTGTCACCACTACTACCACGTCTTTGCAAATCTTGTCTGGTTTGTGCAATAATGCCCTTTCCTGAGGATCACAATGAAGACCCACAACCGATGCCACCCATTGTGTCACTGCAGAGTGGGTGTAGGTGTAGGTGCAGACGACTGAGAGACATCGGCGATGTCCACGGTGGCACCCTGGAAGGATGCGAAGGAGAAGTTGTTGAGGGCAGTGGTGACTTTGACAGCGACAGGTAAGAAGATGGTGCTTGGGCCAGCCAGGAGCAGCTTGGCATGAAGGAGGCTGCAGATGTCCATGACTACATGTCGAGTGACTCTGAGTCTCCGTGTGCACTGCTGCTCAGAGAGGTCCAGGAAGCTGAGCCTCGGTCTGTGGAACCTGTGGCAAGGGTAGTGCCTTCTGCGGCGCATCTCTCTCTGCGGTTGCCCTCCCTCCTGCTGTACAGGTGGATGTGTCACAGCACTGTGTTGTGAAGCTCCATGTGTCAGAGGTGGACGGCGTGGCCGGCGAAGCTGGTGATGCTGTTCGTCCTCTGAGGAGGTCATGACTGCAGCTATGGCGGACCTCATCCGGAAGATGTATGTTTGAGGGGGTCCGCAAGATAGGTAAATGTGTCTGCACAGGTTGAGGTTCCAAGATGGTGAATTTTATTGTTAGGAGGAGGGTGGTGCCGGCCAAACTTTGTCCAAAGTGACAGAGTGGCCTCCTGCAATGAGTGAGGGTCTCCCCCCACCACCTGTCAAATGGACCTTTGCAGCTGCCACAGGCTGGTGGCTGCAACATGTCCATTTCAACTGGGAGTGTTTCCCCCAGTACGGGAAACACTCTCAGTTGGGATGAAAATCCCACCCCTCCTAAAATATCCTACAAATCAGGTCTGCTAACGACCTGAACGATCACATTAATTGCCTTAAGTGGGATCAGTCCCGCATGCGGGGGCTGCGCGCGCATCTAAGCGCGTCACTGGGGAACCCGAAAGTGGGCGGGTTGGAGCCGGGCTCTGGACCCGCCCCAGGAATCCCCGATTTTCGGAGCCCCCCCCGCCACGAACCCGCCGTCTCGGACGTCCAAAAATCGAGCCCATAAATAACAAAAGAAAAATCAGAATAGGGACAGGGCCACTAAGGGATACACAGGTAACGACAGCGAAATGACAGAAATATTGAATAGTTACTTTGCCTCCATATTTACCAGGGAGACTAACAAGGTGGGCAGGACATTAATATGTAATGTGAGTTGATTAGAAATTCAATATAAGTAAAAACCGTGACAAACCCTCAAACATTTAAAATAGAAAGGGGGGAGATAATTGATAAACAAATCAAACTAAGGGAGGATAAGACCCCTGGTCCGGATGGATTGCATCTGTGAATATTAAAAGAAGTTAGGGAGGAGATAGCAGAGGCATTATTACATATGTATAATAATTCACTAGTAAATGGAAAAGTGCCAGAGGACTGGCGGATAGCTAATGTTATTCCTATATTTAAAAAGGGAGATAGAACAAGACAAAGGAACTACAGACCAGTTAGCTTAATATCGGTGGTAGGAAAGATAATAGAATCTTTACTCAAAGATGTAATAGAAAGACATCTAGAGAACGAAAATATAATAAAGAATAGTCAGCACAGATTACAGAAGGGAAAGTCATGCTTGACCAACTTTATTGAATTCTTTGAAGAAGTAACAAAAAGAGTAGAAAAGGGTAATGCAGTAGATGTAATATATTTGGATCTTTCAAAAGGCCATCAATAAGGCACTGCATTGTCGACTCATGGCTAAGTTCAGAATCAGAGGACAGGAGGCAGAATGGATAGCGAGCTGGTTACAAAACAGAATACAGAGAGTAGGGGTTAAGGGTAGGTACTTCGACTGGCAAAAGGTGTGAAGTGGTGTTCCACAGGGATCAGTGCTGGGACCACTGTTGTTCACAATTTACATTAACTTTGGATTCGGATTGGATTTGGATTCGGGAATCGGAAGTACAATTTCAAAATTTGAGGACGACACCAAATTGGGGGATGTAGTTATTACTAAGAAAGAACGCATCAAAATGCAAGAGGACATTAATAATCTTGCAGAATGGGCGTGTAATTGGCAAATGAATTTCAATATAGATAAGTGTGAGGTAGGAAAAATATGGAGGCCACATACTGCTTGATAATAAAAGTCTAAACGGGATAGAGGAGCAAAGGGACCTAGGGGTACAGATATACAAATCACTAAAAGTAGTGACGCAGGTAAATAAGGCCATAAAAAAGACAAATCACACACTAGAGCTCATTTCTAGAGGGATGGAAATGAAAAGCAGAGAAGTTATGTTAAACTTGTATAGAAACTTGAGTAGAGCACATTTGTATTGTGCACAGTTCAGTCCCAATATTATAGAAAGGATGTGAGGTATTGGAGAGGGTGCAAAAAAGATTCACATGGATGATACCAGAACTGAGAGGATATTCTTCTCGGGAATGGCTGAACAGGCTGGGGTGCTTTTCTCTAGAATAGAGAAGGCTCAGGGGTGATTTGATTGAAGTCTTTAAGATAACGATAGGGTTTGATAGGGTAGACGTAGAGAAAGTGTTTCCACTTGTGGGGGAGTCTAAAACTAGAAGTCATAAATATAAAATAATCGCTAATAAATTCAATAGGGAATTCAGGAGAAACTTTTTTAACCAAAGAGTGATAAGAATGTGCAAAGAGCTACCACAAGGAGCAGTTGAGGCAAATACCATAGATGCATTTAAGGGGAAGCTAAATAAGCATATGAGGGAGAAAGGAATAGAAGGGTATCCTGATAGGGTTAGATGAAGTAGGGAGGGAGGAGGATCGTGTGGAGCATAAACGCCGGCACAGACCAGTTGGGCTGAATGGCCTGTTTCTGTGCTGTAGTTTCAATGTAACTCAATGTAACCTATAAACAGCACAGGTAATTGCAAAAAAATCTTCCTAGGAGGTGGTTTACACAGAAGATTTCAATAGAATGTGTGCCACATGTATGTAATTTAAAATATTACTAGTAAATTGCCTATGGTCAGTTGATGAATATACGGTTCTTTTTATATATAATGGTGATGGAATTGGAAGAGAGTCACCTAGTGGCCAGAGTCTGCGGATACATTGTGACTGTTGACATAACAAAGTTGAAAGGGAAATGTTGACATAGCAATTTACAATGATAAATGCTGACAGATGCGTGACCAAAAATCATGATAATTAGGAAATAAAATTTATGGAGAGGAAGTCCTCCTCCATGTTGAGCACCACTTGGATACAGCAAAGGCTATGGGACTCAAAAACATCCTGGCTGTAGCGCTGAAGACTTGTGCTCCATGACAGTATTGGTAGGAAGCACTGAGGGTAGCAAGGGCACAAAACTTACTCTGGGTGGGGGACTTCAATGTCCATCACCAAGAGTGGCTCGGGAGCACCACTACTGACCGAGCTGGCCGAGTCCTGAAGGACATAGCTGCCAGACTGGGCCTGCAGCAGAGGTTGAGCGAACCAAAATGAGGAAAAAACCTACTTCACCTCATCCTCACCAATCTATCTGTCGCAGTATTGGCATCTGACCATGACAGTATTGGTAGGAGTGACCACCGCACTGTTCTCGTGGAGACGAAGTCCCGTCTTCGCACTGAGGACACCATCCAATGTGTTGTGTGGCACTACCACCGTGCTAAATGGGATAGATTCAGAACAGATTCAGCAGCTCAAAACTGGGCATCCATGAGGTGCTGTGGGTCATCAGTAGCAGCAGAATTGTATTCCAGCACAATCTGTAACCTCATGGCCCGGCATATTCCTCACTCTACCATTACCAACAAGCCAGGGGATCAACCCTGGTTCAATGAGGAGTGTAGAAGAGCATGCCAGGAGCAGCACCAGGTGTACCTAAAAATGAGGTGCCTACCTGGTGAAGCTACAACTCAGGACTACATGTAAGCTAAACAGCAGAAGCAACATGCTATAGACAGAGCTAAGAGGTTCCACAACCAACAGATCAGATCAAAGCTCTGCAGTCCTGCCACATCCAGTCATGAATGGTGGTGGACAATTAAACAACTAACTGGAGGAGAAGGCTCTGTAAACATCCCCATCCTCAATGATGGCGGAGTCCAGCACCTGAGTGCAAAAGACAAGGCTGAAGTGTTTGCAACCATTTTCAGCTAGAAGTGCCGAGTGGATGATCCATCTCGGCCTCCTCCCGATATCCCCACCATCACAGAAGCCAGTCTTCAGCCAATTCGATACACTCCACGTGATATCAAGAAATGGCTGAGTGCACTGGATACAGCAAAGGCTATGGGACCCAAAAACATCCTGGCTGTAGCGCTGAAGACTTGTGCTCCAGAACTAGCCGCGCCTCTAGCCAAGCTGTTCCAGTACAGCTACAACTCTGACATCTACCCGACAATGTGGAAAATTGCCCAGGTATGTGCTGTCCACAAAAAGCAGGACAAATTCAATCCGACCAATTACCGCTCCATCAGCCCACTCTCAATCACCAGCAAAGTGATGAAAGGTGTTGTCGACAGTGCTATCAAGCGGCACTTACTCACCAATAACCTGCTCACCGATGTTCAGTTTGGATTCCGCCAGGACCACTTGGCTCCAGACCTCATTACAGCCTTGGTCCAAACATGGACAAAAGAGCTGAATTCCAGAGGTGAGGTGAGAGTGACTGCCCTTGACATCAAGGCAGCATTTGACCGAGTGTGGCACCAAGGAGCCCTAGTAAAATTGTAGTCAATGAGAATCAGGGGGAAAACTCTCCAGTGGCTGGAGTCATACCTAGCACAAAGGAAGATGGTAGTGGTTGTTGCGGGCCAATCATCTCAGCCCCAGGACATTGCTGCAGGAGTTCCTCAGGGCAGTATCCTAAGCCCAACCATCTTCAGCTGCTTCATCAATGACCTTCCCTCCATCATAAGGTCAGAAATGGGAATGTTCGCTGATGATTGCAGTGTTCAGTTCCATTCGCAACCTCTCAGATAGTGAAGCAGTCCTTTTTTTTTATTCGTTCACGGGATGGGGGCGTCGCTGGCGAGGCCAGCATTTATTGCCCATCCCTAATTGCCCTCGAGAAGGTGGTGGTGAGCCGCCTTCTTGAACCGCTGCAGTCCGTGTGGTAGCGAGGGCAGTCACTCTCACCTCACCTCTGGAATTCAGCTCTTTTGTCCATGTTTGGACCAAGGCTGTAATGAGGTCTGGAGCCAAGTGGTCCTGGCGGAATCCAAACTGAACATCGGTGAGCAGGTTATTGGTGAGTAAGTGCCGCTTGATAGCACTGTCGACAACACCTTTCATCACTTTGCTGGTGATTGAGAGTGGGCTGATGGAGTGGTAATTGGTCGGATTGAATTTGTCCTGCTTTTTGTGGACAGGACATACCTGGGCAATTTTCCACATTGTCCGTGCCTGCATGCAGCAACATCCAGGCTTGGGCTGATAAGTGGCAAGTAACATTCACGCCAGACAAGTGCCAGGCAGTGACCATCTCCAACAGGAGAGAGTCTAACCACCTCCCCTTGACATTCAATGGCATTACCATGGGTATTCTGTGGCAAGTGACTCACCTCCTGACTCCCCAAAGCCTTTCCACCAGCTACATAGCACAGGTCAGGAGTGTGATGGAATACTCTCCACTTGCCTGGAATAGTGCAGCTCCAACAACACTCAAGAAGCTCAACACCATCCAGCACAAAGTAGCCCGTTTAATTGGCACCCCATCCACCACCCTAAACATTCACTCCCTTCACCACTGGCGCACCGTGGCTGCAGTGTGTACCATCCACAGGATGGTACACACTGCAGCCAAGGCTTCTTCGACAGCACCTCCCAAACCCTCGACCTCTATCACCTAGAAGGACAAGAGCAGCAGGCACATGGGAACAACACCACCTGCACGTTCCCCTCCAAGTCACACACCATCCTGACTTGGAAATATATCACCGTTCCTTCATCGTCACTGGGTCAAAATCCTGGAACTCCCTACCTAACAGCAATGTGGGAGAACCTTCACCAAACGGACTGCAGTGGTTCAAGAAGGCGGCTCACCACCACCTTCTCAAGGGCAATTAGGGATGGGCAATAAAGGCTGGCCTTGCCAGCAACGCCCACATCCCATGAACGAATAAAAAAAGTGTTTGCCCTATGCAAGATTTTTAATAATATACAGATAGATTACTAGCAGATCACGATTAGTCATAGGATATTGTGTTTTATAATGGAACATTACTGTGATAGGGAAAATGTTAATAGAAGCAAGTGTGCGTTATTCACAAGACTTTTAATAAACTATTAGTCAATCTGCAGTGATGTTGCACACAGGGAGTTAAGACCAAGTGGGGTTAGAGGGCAGGCGATAATTGGACCAGGGTATGCAGATGAAATTCAATCCCCATTTTAAAGTCATACATTCTGTCCTTATTTTAATACAATACTTTGATGTTACGTTATAATTTTTAGTTAAAAGTAAAACTTCCAGCAATTTGGAAATTAGAGTCGAGTTGGTTGGAGCTTATGACTTTCTCCATAGTACAAGCTAAGGAGCTGGGAGATGCAAAACTGAGACTCTACAGCATCACCACTATGGAAGGGTGCATTTATAACGTGGCAAGTTCAAGTAGGAAGTTTCAACTTGCATTTATATAGTGCCTTTATCATAAAAAAAATGGCTCCAGGCGCTTCACAGAGGTGTAATTAAAAAAAATTAACCTGAGCCAAAAGACATCAAAGGTGGAGGTGAGAGAGTGGTTGAGCAGATTGACAATAGCATAAGTATCTTGAGGAATGATAGTTTGGATGTGCAATTGTAAGTGACTTGGGGCAGTTTATTCCGGGGGCAGACGCTTTCAATAAAGTGTGGTTGGCGGATGTGGATGCTGAAGGTTAGGGAACGGTCGAGCCAAGTGTTTCCTTGAGATGACTCAAACGAAACATAATTCCAAACTAGTGACAGATCCCAGATAATCTTGATTTAAAATCAAAAACGATTAGATCAATGTTCTGTAACTTTTACAGCAGCCCCCAAGATTCATTATATTGCACAAGATTGATTAACAAAACCACACAGTTAACAATGCTGTGCTCCTGTTGCAGGTGTGACGTGTGCGAATCCCTACTGGTCCTGCGAGGTGTCAATCAGGGTGACGCAGGGTCTTGCGTCTGTTAGTCTCGCGCTTGCTCCATTGAAACAGACAAGAGCAAACCGATCAGGACCGGTTTGGGCTGGACACGTCGCATAGCAACCCGGCCTCGCTCTATAAAAGGTGGAGGCGCAAGCACAGCCGGTTTTATTCTGTCTGATAGCAGCAGTGAACGGTTAGCGCAGCGCAGGACGACTGTTCCTTTTTTTTTTAAAACGGATTTCTTCGATGGACACAGTCTTCGTAAATGTTTTTTAAGGTAATTTTTTTGTACTTTTAATGTTTTAATACGCGAGCCTTTTGTGCTATTTTTTTAATGTGCCGATATAAATTTGCCACGTGCTACGTGTTAATTCAAAGTGGGGAGGGTGGGGGAAAGAAATTCGATCTTGTTCTTTAAAAATCCTCTTTTTTAAAAAAAAAACGGCAGGAAAAATTAAATTTAAAGGCTTCATCTTGAGTGACACAATCCAATGTGCAGTTGGGGGGTGGGGGAAAACCCCACTGATCTCGAGTTTGAGGCGGTGGGGGGAGTTTGAAATTAATACGTCTTGTATTTTTAGTAACCGAAAAAAGTGTGTAACTAAAGTCTGTGGTTAGTACTGGCGGCTGTAATAAAATACCTTCGGGTGCAGTGAGGATGTGGTCTGGCCGGTCTTGTGGTGTCGGCAAACGGATCTGCGAACTGGCACCGCCCCCTCTTCCCCCCATTGGTTCTCAGGCATGGTCCCCGGCACCGGTGGGGAAACGAGTTCGGCTTTCTCATTGGTCGACGGACATGTCAGTTAAATGATATCCCTCCCCCTCCTCACTGCCGCTGCTGCCCACAGTGGAGGCAATTGGAGGGTAGTGAGTGAGTGAGTGAGGCGGGGGGAGGGACAGACCGAGAGGATTGCATTTGGACACTAGTGCTGAATGGAGTGCGCGTGTCACTGTAGTATGCATTCGTGCTGTACTGTGCAGAGTGCGTGTTATTGTATTCAGGAAAAAAAAAGAGGCTTTGTTTTTAAATTTGTTGTCTGCTGATATTCCGTTTCAGAACGAACAAGTCAGAAAGGCATACAACGGCTACACGGAGAGCCCAGACCTTGCGTTGTATCTTCGAGGGTTTAACTCTGTTGGAAAGCCGCCTTGGCGAGACAGCTGAGTTCTGCTTTTAAATAGATTCCATCTCTTACTTGTCCATGTGGGTATAAATGCTTACCAGTTAATACTATGCAGAATGTATAAATTTGTTATCCTGTATCACTTAGCTTATGACTTTATTTTCAGTTTGTTGCATATTACGAATTCCTGCTTTGTGAAACTTCCTACAAATCTCAAAATGAATGACTTCAGCAATGGTGAATTTGACTTTACTTTCCTTGAGGAAGGATTCAGTGCCAGAGATATCTTAGAAGGCAAAATAAATGCCGTTTCTCATTCTGTAAGTATTAATGTTACTTAATTCTCCTGTGAAGTGCATTGGATGTTTTACTACATTAAAGGTGCTATATATAAATGTTAGTTTTATTAGTTATCCCCCCATGGTGTTGCCACAACCTTTTGCTTAACATCCTCCAGCTGTGCAAACTAACCTTGTTTGCCTTCTGCCCCCCCCCCCCCCCCCAAATTCCTAAGACTTTAGCCTGTTGGGATATTTTTTCTACATTAAAGGTGCTATAGTGTTTTTGACTCTAACATGAGAATTTTATTTTTGTACCTATTTCGATCCTAGGATGACAAAGATGCTTTTTATGTTGCGGACTTGGGTGACATTGTCAAGAAGCACTTGCGGTGGCACAGAGTCCTCCCTCAAGTGACTCCTTTTTATGCTGTCAAATGCAATGATGATAAAGCTGTGGTAAAAACTCTTGCTACTTTGGGTGCTGGATTTGATTGTGCTAGCAAGGTATGCTAATATTCTGAATTCTCTATTCTAATTTAAGCTTCCCACTGTTTAAATTTTTGTGGTGATTTAATACAATAATTCTTTGCAGACTGAAATTCAGCTGGTGCAGAGCCTTGAAGTTCCAGTTGAGAAAATAATCTATGCTAACCCTTGCAAACAAGTGTCTCAGATCAAATATGCTGCAACACATGGGGTGCAGAAGATGACATTTGATAGTGAAGTGGAACTGATGAAAGTAGCCAGATATCATCCAAGCGCAAAGTAAGTTACTGATCAAGTACTACTAAGGAATAATGTAATTTGTGCACAAAATGCTAATGTAGTTTCAAAAATCTTGCACATGGCTTTTCGTGTGGAAATTAGTTGGTTTGAAATATGGCACTTTTATAATACCTTTTTGTAATCAACATCCCAAGATATTTAACTGAGTGGTACAATTAGAAGTTGACAAAGTTTGAACAGAGAATGTGGGGATTTTTAAAGGCAGAGAAGGAAGTAACAAGGCAATGGGAGCTGAGTGTAGGACCCAGGTGGCTGAAAGCACTGCTAACTGGGGTCTGGTGGGAGAGAAGTGAGCAACCAGCTAGTGTCATAGCATGTTGGTCTTCTCTGAATTGTGTAGGGCATTTTAGTAAATAACTACTCTTGACAAATGCTGACTTTTTTAAAAAAAATAGAAATTGTGGAACAGCCTAAGAATTAAGATTAACATATGATTGAGGTCATATCAATCCTATAATAAAAGCAGTGTTTGAGCTTATGCAGAGTTGAAGTGTTCATGTTACATTGGTGCTTTTTGTACAAGGGGGTGGGAGGAGGACTTAAATGTCCCAACAATCCTTTAGATCTTCGTTACTGAGGGAGGGGAAATATCTAATTGCTGGTTGAGACCAGTCCAGTGGAAATATGTAGGATGGCAAGTAACATTTGTATGCTGTATGTAGCTTTCTTTACAACTAGACACTCAGTTTAGTTATTGGCACAATTCTATTGGACTGGGGAAAATTGAGCTTCAGCTTGAAATGGAGGAAATGATCATACTTGACTAAAAATCTTTGCATGGAGGATGGTCACTGGCATTTTGCTTGCCTGGGCAGGTGCAGATTAATTCACTGATATTTAGACAGTTGGTATTACAATCTACATATTATTTGAATAACTTTTATACCATTGACTTTTGTGTTTAGATTAGTTTTAAATTAGATTATTCCAGAATCTCTTAATTGGGCAAGCTGTGCTTTTTCATCTCACTTCTGTCAGGTGTTTTGTCTGACAGATCTTAATTCTAGGATATTGTTTCCTGTACAGGTTTTCATATTTTAGGTTGCCTGTGGTGGTTCATCTACTGGATATTGGATTCTCCTTTATACTGTTTCATTGACACCTTTATCAGAACTAACGTCAAATCCTGGCGTAAAATGCATCCACCTCTTCCTCTGTCCTAGGCTGGTTCTGCGCATTGCTACTGATGACTCCAAGGCTATCTGCCGCCTGAGTGTGAAGTTTGGAGCAACACTCAAGACTAGTAGACTTCTCCTTGAACGTGCCAAAGAGCTGAATATTGATGTTATTGGAGTAAGGTAGATCTGCCGATGTTATCTTGAATTGTACAGATGGCTTGAGTTATGCAATAGTAGATTGTGTAGAAAACAGTACTACAAAGATTTCCCAAATCTTAGTAGCTTGTGGGGGTTAAAATAATCAATGTGGCCCAACTGTAATTATGGTGTAAATGGTTTTAAAGCAGGCAATTTGCTACATTGCATTACTATCAACCACTTTGAATTAATGGCATCTGAATGTTACATGAATACTGCTTCTTTTCTTCCCCTGCCCCCCCCAAAAAAAATCTTCTGTCTGTACTTGACCAGAAGAACCCAGATGTCTAAGTACCTTTTTTGGTAAAAGCACTCCTGTATCACATTGGTTTAAATTTTAGGTACTGACTTATATGGACTAATTTTTTTCTCCCCTGTGAAAGCTTTCATGTGGGAAGCGGTTGTACAGATGCTCAAACGTATGCCCAGGCTATTGCAGATGCTCGTTTTGTTTTTGATATGGGGGTAGGTATCTTGATTTCACCAGTTTTAATGTCTTAATTTTAACACATTAAAGTACTTAAATGTTCATTGCCATATATATAATCTCTCAACTTGAAGTCCAAGTTACTGTTTTGGACTTGTATCCAGACAGTGTTGTTTGCTTACTGTGTCCTCTTAATTTTAGGTTGATTATGGTTTCAACATGTACTTGCTTGATATTGGTGGTGGTTTCCCTGGTTCAGAAGATACCAAGCTCAAATTTGAAGAGGTGAGAAGTGCTGCTGTTTAGTATCTAAGTGAATTTGCCTGAAAATGGATAATATTAACTCTTAATATTTTTAGATTGCAGCTGTTATCAACCCTGCATTGGACAAATATTTCCCTACTGATTCTGGAGTTCAAGTCATTGCTGAGCCTGGTCGGTTCTATGTGGCGTCTGCCTACACGCTTACTGTGAATATCATTGCTAAGAAGGTGGTCTTCAATGAACAGAGTAGCTCTGATGGTAGGTATATCAACAATAGCATAGCCATTTATTGTACAGTTAGGCCCAGAATATTTCTAGCAGAAATTGTTAGGGGTAACAATATTAAAAGGATCACTAACGTATGCTAGAAAGCTCCTATTGGAAAGGTGCAGAGACCTCAATCATATGTTAATCTTAATTCTTAGGCTGTTCATAATGTGGGTTTATGGAACAAATGTCTCCTGTCACAAATGCTGGGAACTTCTGAAAAGGAGCTGTAAGAATTAATAAAGATGCTGATTAAAAATACTGAATTGAGACTTGTTTTTGGCGGAGAGCAAATAATTTCTCTGATCCATAGCTGTTAGGGTTTTAAATTAGCACTCCATCCCCATCATTTGAACCTGATATCTTGACTCCCTTTTTCTTGGTGTTGATCCCTAGTTTGTGCTACATATCCCATTCAAGTAATTAAAAAATGATTACAATATTATACCTGTTGCTTAATGGTATTTTCCTATTTGAAACGTGCTCAGTTAGTGGATCTGTTACTTACAAATTGTTAGACAATGAACAGTATTAAGCATTTGATCTTGAGATTGGCGTACTGTGCTTGTAATGACCACATTGCTTTAATATAGACTGGTTTGTTTGCATCATGCAACTAATATGCAATACTTTTTTTAAAAAGATGAAGATGATGGTGAAAATGACAGAACTCTCATGTACTATGTAAATGATGGAGTTTATGGATCATTCAACTGCATACTGTATGATCACGCTCATGTAATGCCAGTTCTGCTCAAGGTAAGACTTTTAAAATCTTACTAAATTGTGCAAATGTGTATATAAGATGGCATGTATATTAATCTTGATATACTTTTTGTTTAGAAACCAAAGTCTGATGAGAGGCTGTACTCAACTAGTATTTGGGGCCCAACATGTGATGGGCTTGATCGTATTGTAGAACGTTGTGATATGCCAGAGCTGCAGGTTGGAGACTGGATGGTGTATGAGAACATGGGAGCCTACACTGTTGCTGCTGCTTCGACATTCAATGGCTTTCAAAGACCCCAGATCTTCTATGTTATGTCAAGGCCGACCTGGTACAGTATTTTATAGTTTTGAAACTTTTATTTTTGCTGTTGTACTTAAGTTGAGCAGCTTAATTGCCATTGTCACTGATTTTGGTTTGGAAATGGGCACTGTTTTCTAGTTTTCCTACATTTAACATGTACTAATGAAACCAGCATCATTTATAGTTTCCTGCTTGTCATCATCCTTCCAAGAATACTGGCTTATTCTGGGATGTAGTTCTGCAGGTGGAAGTGACCCTCTGGTGTCACATGAGCCTGCAGAATTTGACTTGATATACTTCCAGCACAATTTCTGGTCTGTGCAGCATTTCAATCACTCCATACAGTGCAGTTTCCCTTCTAAATTTGGAACCATTTTCATGTAGTTTATGGTTAGTTGAATGCAGTGTGATTGAATTTTTTTTTCTTCTAGGCAATTAATGCAGCAAATCAAGGAAGGTGATTTTCCCCCTCATGCTGAGGATCATGCTGCTAATACTGTACTGGCATCCTGTGCCTGGGAAAGTGGAATGGAGCTTCTTTGTTCTTCATGCTCATCTGCAAGAGTTAATGTCTAAATTGTTGGATATAATAACTGACCAGTTGGCAATTGTTAGCTGAACTAGGTTTGGGTAATATATTAAATGGCTGCCTTTTGGGACCAGTAACTGATGCAGAATGCTGTGCTTGAATTTTAAAATATCATGAATTAGTTTATGTATGCAACAAAATGGTTGACTAGGAGGTGGGATCACATTCTGAAGTGTTCCTATGGAAACTTGTTTACACTTTTATAACTTTTGTATTTTTATTTGAGCTTGAAATAAAAGATAAAACTTTATTTGGATTTCAATCATTAGTGATGGGTTGATAACTTGGAGTTTGCAAGATGCTCTTTTGATCTTAGCACATTTCACTGCAATGTAGAAGATAGAATGAACAAAGCTGCATCATGTAAATTGTGAACACAAAATTGACTGGGCAGCATTGTGCATTAGTTTAGGGATATTTTTCTAATTTTGCTGTAATGCATTTTATTGGAACAAGTAGCTACTTTAGATGTTGCTGTAAGGATTGTGACTTACTGAATTGTTCCATATAGATTTGGAAATTATTACACTTTTGCCCAACTGTTATAGCTTTTGGAGGTTGGGTAATGCAGAAGATTGGACTGGCCTTTTTTACCTTTTGAAACTTGGCAGATGCTGTGAGTTAAATTGGATGACTGCTTAGTTGGGTGTTGGCTCTAATTCAGTGATAGCACTCTTGCCTGTGTCAGAAGGTTGTGGGCTCATGTCCCACTCCAGAGACTTGAGCACAAAATCTAGGGTGACACTCCTGTGCAGTACTGAGGTGCCATCTTCCAGATGAGATGTTAAACAGAGGATCCTGTCTGCCACCTTGGGCAGACACAAGAATCCCATGGCAGTATTTTGGAGGAGTTTGGGTCAATATTTACCCCTCAACCAACATTAAAACAAATTCTGGTCATTATCACATTGTGGGACCCTGATGTGTGCCAGTTGGCTGCAATGTTTCCTACATTACATTTCAAAAGTACTTTTTTGGACATTGAGGTTGTGAAAGGTGCTGTATTAGTGCAAGCTTTTTTTATTAATACAGTAATAAAAGGAAAATCAGGATAGGTATAGGGCCACCATCAGGATAGGTATAGGGCCACCAATGGATGCACAAGATAAACATGCATTTAATGATTGAAATGGCAGAAATATTGAATTACCTCAGTATTTACCAGGGAGACTAATGGGGTGGACATGACTGAAGAAATCAAGATATCAACCTAGAGGATAAATCCACATGTCTGGCTAGAATATATCTGTGCATACTAAAAAGCTAGAATATATCTGCATACTAAAAAGCTAGAAGAGATTTATAAAAATTCATTAGAAAACTGTATAGTACTAGAGGACAGTTAAATGTTCCTATCCCTTTAAAAAGAACAAGTCTAGAACAATAGACCAGTAAGTATAACAGTAGTAGGAAAGGTAATGGAATCTGTATCAGGGTGTAATGGGGAAAAAATCTAGAAACCAAAAATGTCAGCATAGATTTTAAAAGGGAAGGTTATGCTTGAATAATTGAATTCTTTTGAAGTAACAGTAGACAAGGGTAATGCAGTAGATGTAATATACTTGGATTTTCAAAAGGCCTTTGATAAGGTACTGAAAAGTAGACTCATGACTAAGCTTGGAGCATGTGGAGTTGGGATAAGCAGAATGGATAGCAAATTGGCTATAAAACAGGTTAAAAGTAGTTACTCAGACTGGAAAAAGGTGGGAAGTACAATTTCAAACTTTGCAGATGACACCAAATGGGGGGGGGGTTAAATACTGAGGAAGATTGTGGGGAGAAATTACAAGGCAAGTTATTAAACTTGCAGAATAGATGTGTAAATGGCAAATGTATTTCAATATTGATAAGTGATGGGGTGCATTTTGGTAGGAATAGGGAGGCCCCATACTCAAAGGGTAGAGGGAGCAAAGGGATCTAGGATATACAGTCACATTGTTAAAAGTAGTAATGCAAGTTGACATCATAATGCAAACACAGCACTGGGGTTCATTTCTAGAAGAATAGAATTGAGAAGCAGGGATATTAGAATCATGGGTTACAGCACAGAAGGCCATTGAGTCTGCACCAGCTCTATGCAAGAGCAATCCAGCTAGTCCCACTACACCTCCCTATCCCAGTAGCCCTGCAAATTATTTCCTTTCAAATACTTACCCAGTTCCCTTTTGAAGGCCATGATTGAATCTGCTTCCACCACCCCCTCGGGCAGTGCATTGCCGATTCTAACCACTTGCTGTTTCTTAAATTTTTCCTCATGTCACCTTTTTTGTTTCTTTTATCAATCACCTTAAATCTGGTTCTTGAACCTTCTGCCAATGGAAACAGTTTCTCCATCTCCTTTCAACCATCTCTGTTCCAGAAGAACAATTCTCAATGTTTCCAGTCTATCCATGTAACTGAAGTCCTTCATCCCTGGCCTCTTCTGTGCCCTCTAAGGCCTTCACATCCTTCCTAAACTGCGGTGCCCAGAACTGGACACTATACTCCAGTTGTGGCTGAACTAGTGCTTTATAAAGGTTCATCATGACTTCCATACTTTTGTACTCTATGCCTCTATTTATAAAGCATAGGATCCCATATGCTTTTTTTGAACTGCTTTCTCAGCCTGCCCTGCCACCTTCAAGATTTGTGCACAAATAACCCCTTATCTCTCTGTTCCTGTACCCCTTTCAGAATTGTGCCCTCTGGTTTATGTTGCCTCTCTTCGTTCTTCCCGCTAAAATGTATCACACTGCATTTTTCTGTTACATTTCGTCTGCCATGTGTTTGCCCATTCCACCAGTCTGTCTATATGCTCTTGAAGTCTATCACTATCCTCACTGTTCACTACCCTTCCAAGTTTTGTCATCTGCAAATTTTGAAATTATGCTCTGTATACCCAAGTCATTAACATGTATCAAGAAATGCAGTGATCCTAGTACTGACCCCTGGGGAACACCCCTGTACACCTTTCTCCAATCTGAAAAACAACTGTTTGTTTCCTGTCCCTTAACCAATTCTGTATCCATGTTGCTACTGCCCCTTTTATTTCATGGGCTGCAATCTTTGTTAAGCCTACCGTGTGGCACTTTATCAAATACCCCTGTTGGTCCACTCCCCCCACTCAGGCCTCCTTTGCGTTGTCTGAGAATCTCTGGGCATGCTCTCTTGCTGCTCCAGCTATTCTACTTGTCGTCCTCCACTGCTTCCATTGATAGTGCACCTCACTTTAAAAGGTGCAGGCTGCCTTTAACTAGTGCTTTTAACAGGCAACATATCGTGACTCCTGTTGGTGCGTGCAACCATTCAATGCGTGGGTAGTGCTAGCTGCACGTACAAATGATGTGGATGCAGCACGAATCTCACATTGCCTGCATCGGAAACACTGGGGTGCTAGTTAATTGCGCAGTGACCCCCGCGGCCGGATTCGGAGGTTATCAAATTTAACGCCCATGCTGATTAAGAAAGTTCTCCTGTATACATTTTAGGAATTCTTCACCTGCCTTGCCCTTAACATTGTTTTTTCCCTAGTCTATATTTAGAGTAATTGAAGTCCCTTACTGCTCTATTATTTTTACATTTCTCTGAAATTTAGCTACAGATTTGCTCCTCTATCATCATCTCACAATTTGGGGGTCTATAGTAAATATCCAGCAACGTAACAGCTCCTTAACTCTAACCAAATAGATTCAGTCTTTCAAACCTCTAGTATATCACCCCTCTAGAACTGTAATGTTATCCTTGATCAATACAGCCACTCCTTTCTTTTTTCCTTCCCTAACCTCCTGAATACACTGTAACCAGGAATGTTTACTTCCCATTCCTGCCCATATTTAAGCCAGGTCTGTTATATCCACTAAATCATAACCCCATGTGGCAACTTGTGCCTGCAGCTCATCAACCTTATTTGTAACACTCCTCGCATTAACACGTGCATTCCAACACCATGCTGGTCTGGCGTGACTTTTTTCCTCAATCTAATTCCTGCTCTTTCTACACTATTCTTTATTCTGTTATTATTTGTCCCAACTCGTTTTCTATGCACCGTGTGTCCTCTCCGCTGCTACGTGTGAGTTCCCCTCCCCCTGCCAATTAGTTTAAACCCTCCCCCACAGCACTCGTTAACCTCCCTGCGAGGACATTGGTCCCAGCCCTGTTCACGTCCCTCCTGCACCAGAATTGGTCCCAATGCCCCAGGAATCGGAAGCCCTCCCTCCTGCACCACTTCTCCAGCCACACATTTACCTGCACTATCTTCCTGTTTCAGTACTCACTCACATGTGGCACTGGGAGCAATCCAGATATGACCACCTTTAAGGTCCTGTTCTTTAATCTTTTTTCCTAGCTTCTGAAACTGTCAAGCATCAACCCTTTACCTGTCTGTCATTGGTTCCAACATGGACCATGACCTTTTTCTTACTATTTGTTCATGGGATGTGGGCGTCGCTGGCGAGGCCGGCATTTATTGCCCATCCCTAATTGCCCTTGAGAAATGTAAGGAGTCTTACAACACCAGGTTATAGTCCAACAGCTTTATTTAAAATAACAAGCTTTCGGAGGCTTCTTCCTTCGTCACACTCACCTGACGAAGGAGGAAGCCTCCGAAAGCTTGTGATTTTAAATAAAGCTGTTGGACTATAACCTGGTGGGTGTTGTAAGACTCCTTACATTTATCCACCTCAGTCCATCACCGGCATCTCCACATCATGCCCTTGAGAAGGTGGTGGTGAGCCGCTTTCTTGAACCGCTGCAGTCCGTGTGGTGAAGGTTCTCCCACAGTGCTGTTAGGAAGGGAGTTGCAGGATTTTGACACAGCGACAATGAAGGAACGGCGATATATTTCCAAGTTGGGATGGTGTGTGACTTGGAGGGGAACGTGCAGGTGGTGTTCCCAAGTACCTGCTGCTCTTATCCTAGGTGGTAGAGGTTGGGGTTTTTTAAAATTCGTTTATGGGATGTGGGCGTCACTGGCGAGGCCGGCATTTATTGCCCGTCCCTAATTGCCCTTGAGAAGGTGGCGGTGAGCTGCCTTCTTGAACTGCTGCAGTCCGTGTGGTGAAGGTTCTCCCACAGTGCTGTTAGGAAGAGAGTTCCAGGATTTTGACCCAGCAACGATGAAGGAACGGCGATATATTTCCAAGTCGGGATGGTGTGCGACTTGGAGGGGAACGTGCAGGTGGTGTTGTTCCCATGTGCCTGCTGCCCTTGTCCTAGGTGGTAGAGGTCGCGGGTTTGGGAGGTGCTGTCGAAGAAGCCTTGGCGAGTTGCTGCAGTGCATCCTGTGGATGGTACATACTGCAGCCACAGTGCGCTGGTGGTGGATGAGGTGCCAATCAAGCGGGCCGCTTTGTCCTGGATGGTGTCGAGCTTCTTGAGTGTTATTGGAGCTGCACTCATCCAGGCAAGTGGAGAGTATTCCATCACACTCCTGACTTGTGCCTTGTAGATGGTGGAAAGGCTTTGGGGAGTCAGGAGTTGAGTCATTCGCCCCAGAATACCCAGCCTCTGACCTCCTCTTGTAGCCACAGTATTTATGTGGCTATTCCCCTTCCCCGCACAGAATGTTCTGCACCCATTCAGTGGTATCCTTTACCCTGGCACCAGGAAAGCAACACATCATTCAGGACTCATATCTGCGATTGCAGAAACGGCTGTCTATCCCCCTGGCTGTCGAATTCCCGAAAACAACTGCATTCCTCACTTGTGCCCTACTGTGCAGCCAAGTCTCCTGTGGTGCCGTGGATTTGCTTCTGACTTCATTCCCCAAGGTGTCATCACCCTCACTGGTATTCAATACTGAATACCGGTTTGTGAATGCCACATTCCCAGGGGATTCCTGCAATGCCTGCCTGTTCCTCCTAGTCTGGTGGTCACCTACACCCTCTCCTCCTGAACTCTGCGGGGTGACCATGTCCTGAAACGGGTAATGCACGAAACTCTCAGCTTCCTATATGCACTGTAGTGACGCCAGCCATCCCTCAAGCTGAGAAACTCTGAGCTCGAACTCGAGCAGTTGGTGGCACTTCCTGCATATGTGGTTTTCCAGGACACACGAAGTGTTCTGGAGTTCCCACATGGCACAGAATATGCAGACGATGGGCCCCAGCTGTCCTGCCATGTCAGCTAACAGTTATTTAAAACTGATTAGCTTTAAGGTTATTTAACTGTTTAGCAAACACTAACCAACCAGTAAAGACACTAACCACTAAAAACAATAACAACTAAAATCACTAACCAATAAACTAAATACTTACACTGACTTACCCTCGGCGTTCCCCTTGTGTTGTGACGTCACTTTTTGACGTTGCTTTTTTTTCCCTGTCTGTTTCAGACTCACTGCTCCTTATGTAGCCACTGCTTGGACCTCTCGCGATGTTCTGCGGTTCTCTCCCGCTCCTTATGTGGCCGCTCCTCGGACCTCTCGCGATGTTCTGCCGGTTCTCTCCCGCTCCTTAAGTGGCTGCTCCACAAGGGAGTAGGGGCACAGACCAAGGTGTGATTTGGTGATAAGGGTCGCAACGCCACTGCGGAGGTCTGGATGAGGCAAGTGGTGGAAGACGTAGCCAGGTGGGAAAGCTTCATTAAGGGGGAAGGTGTCATCACCAGTCAGCCAACTTTCCGTCAAGGCCATGATGTCGATACAATCATCCTCGTAAGTTCATGGATGGCAAGAGCCTTGTTCACAAGTGAGCGGACATTCCGGAGGGAGATGCGGAGAGTGGCTGTGATAGTTGATCGACTGGCAGAGTCCATAGGGTCAAGCGCTGGGAGGGGTGAGTGGGATAGGAAGGAGATTGGCAAGATTAGCCCCCAGCGGTCGCGCTGGGCGGGAAGGTCAGTGAGAGAGTAGGATGGGGCAGTTGGGGTTACTGCTCATAAGGAGGCAGGGACGAGTGCCTCCTTGGACTCTTTGGAGGATGCCAGGTGAGGCACAGGGAAGCTGTAGGCTTACTGTTAGGGTGTCAAGCCTGGGATGGCGGCAGGAGAGTAGGAAGGTCAAGGAGTGCTGAAGGGTTGGGATAGGAATTTGGGGGGGCAGGGTACCCGAGGGGAGAAATGAAAGGAGGCATGACGGGGGAGAGAGGGGCCCAGGAGGGGTAAAAAGAAAAGAAAAAAAAGAGGGAAATAGAAGTGATGGGCTTGGGTCTGGCGTGGCAGCCAAAACATGCATACGAATGGACACACGGAAACTCAAGTTACATAGGCATGGTTACGTAGCAAGATTAGGATGGAGATGTCCTGGTAATAAAGGAGACAATAGGAGGGAGTCCAAAGTTAAAGTCAGAGGTTCCGTGGTGGGATAAAGTTGATGTAGACAAGGTGAAGTCAGCTTGGAGCATCGACCAACTGATGGCCAAGTTCGGAGACAGGTGTGGAGGGCGAGTGAGTCCAGAAGCTATTTGAAGGGTAGAGTATCAAAGGACGCACCACTGGAGGTATTCCCGTGGGAATGAAGAGCCAGGAGGTGTGCAGTATCGATCGTGGGGCAAAGTTGGAGGTCGCAATAAGATCCAGAAGTGGTGGAGAAATGGACTTCAGACTAGGAGAGTGAATCTCTGGCCAGGACCCACACAGTAGCAAGTAGGATGGGAGGAGGCTCGTGTGGAACTTAATCACTGGCACAGACCAGTTGGGTGGAATGGCCTGTTTCTGTGCTGTAAATTCCATGTAATTCTATGTACAGTAAGGTCAATGCAGTCACCAGAGTAATAATTGAGGGTGCCATTTGGCATGTTGAAGTTGTGCTTCAAGTGCTCGAATTGACACCCTGCAATATATCGTATCTAGAGCCTCAGGAATTGTGGATGTGTGCTGCCTGCTACACAGCTTTAACTTATAAAAGAGGACGCATCATTGATGCCTTTGAGGAAAAAGGCATCCAAGTTCAGAAGGAGCAAGAGAGCAGTAGCAACCTGACGACAGTGTACAGGAGAACTTATTTCTGACTGCAAGACATTTATTATGTATTACTCAAGCCTTCTCTTGACTTCCACGTCAGGTCAAGGCATTAACAGTCCTGTCTTCATTTTCCCTTCTTATTCGTGCAAGAAATTAGTATATTTTGCCAAATATAATGTTTGCATACAATTTTAATGCCATTATAATTTTATTTTCAGTGTGTGAGTATGTATTCCACATCTCTCAGCTGCTTGGACTGCACGTCTTATACTGCAACTTGGGAAACTTGGCCTGACCACCTTTCTGCCGCTTGTGCAGGCATTAGAGTGGCCTGGGAGGAGGGCATACAACAACAACTTGCACCTATATAACGCCTTTAATGCAGTAAGATATCCCAAGGCGCTTCACAGGAATGACTATCAAACAAAATTTGACACCGAGCCACATAAGGAGATATTAGTACAGGTGACCAAAGCTTGGTCAAAGAGGTAGGTTTTAAGGAGCATTGTAAAAGAGGAAACAGAGGTAGAGAATCGGAGAGCTTAGGGCCTAGGCAGCTGAAGGTACGGCCGCCAATGGTCGAGTGAAGAAAATTGGAGATGTGCAAGACATCAGAAATGGAGGAGCGCACAGATCGTGGAGGGTTGTAGGGCTGGAGGAGGTTACAAAGATAGGGAGGGGTGAGGTCATGAAGGGATTTGAAAACAAGGATGAGAATTTATAAATCGAGGTGTTGCCGGATCAGGAGCTAATGTAGATCAGTGAGCACAGGGGTTATGGGTGAACGGGACTTGGTACAAGTTAGGATACGGGCAGCAGAGTTTTGGATGAGCTCAAGTTTATGGAGGGTGGAAGGCCAGCAAGGAGAGCATTGGAATAGTTGATTCTAGAGGTAGTAAAGGCATGGATGAGGGTTTCAGCAGTGGAGGAGCTGAGGTAGGGGCAGAGATGAGTGATGTTACGGAGGGGGAGGTAGGTGGTCTGGATTGTGATGGAATACTCTCCAGTTGCCTGGATGAGTGCAGCTCCAACAACACTCAAGAAGTTCAACACCATCCAGGATAAAGCAACCCGCTTGATTGGCACCCCTTCCACCACTCTAAACATTCACTCCCTTCACCACCGGCGTACCATGGCTGCAGTGTGTACCATCTACAGAATGCACTGCAGCAACTCGCCAAGGCTTCTTCAACAGCACCTCCCAAACCCGCAACCTCTACCACCTAGAAGGACAAGGGCAGTAGGCACATGGGAACAACAACACCTGCACGTTTCCCTTCAAGTCACACACCATCCCGACATGGAAATATATTGCCGTTCCTTCATCGTCTCTGGGTCAAAATCCTGGAACTCCCTATCTAACAGCACTGTGGGAGAATCTTCACCACACGGACTGCAGCGGTTCAAGAATGCGGCTCACCACCACCTTCTCAAGGGCAATTAGGGATGAGCAATAAATGCTGGCCTTGCAAGCGACGCCCACATCCCATGAACGAATTTTAAAAAAAGCACGGCTCAAAGTCAAATAGGATGCCATGGTTGCAAACAGTCTGCTTCAGCCTGAGGCAGTGGCCAGGGAGAGGGATAGAGTGGATGACTAGGGAACGGAATTTGTGATGGGGACCGAAGACAATGGCTTCGGTTTTCCCAATATTTAATGGAAGAAATTTCTGCTCCTCCATTAATGGATTTCGAACAAGTAGCATGACAAATCAGAGGCAGTGGAGGGGTCATGGGAGGTGGTGGTGAGGTAGAGCTGGGTGTCGTCAGCACGCACGTGGAACCTGATGTGTTTTTGGATGATGTCACCGAGGGGCAGCATGTAAGTGTGAAATAGGAGGGGGGCCAAGGATAGATCCTTACATGCAACTATCCTGAGACAAAATCATCATCTTGACTGCATTCCTGCCATTCCACTAGTACTGGGCACTAACTGCATGGCTAGTGATATGTGGGGTAGCACCCCTAATAAGAACGGTGAAGTCTTGCCTCAAAGTTGTCTACTACTGATCACAAAGCCTATCAAAGCTGGAAGTGATAGTTCTGTTCAATCTGGCACCCCAGGTCTCTGGCAGCTGCCTGAGCATCCATAAAGGAAGTATAGATTGTCTCTGGGGTCTGCTACCACACCTTTCATAGACTGCAGTGCTGCTAAATTTCCCCCACTTGGAAGCATATTCTGCTGGTAGTCTTATCCACTGGAGCCTCCATTTAGAGCACACTTGAGCCCCATTTGCAGCACACTGTCCAAATGCATTCCCCACTGCCTGCACCAATATTGATATTCTGTGAGCATCATTCTTTTAAATGCAGGACTTATGAACTTCAGATCCTGTAGCTCTTCCGCTCAGAGCTACAGATAGGAGGCACACGTGGTTCCCAGCACAAGCAGTCATGCTACGAAACCTGGCTATATCTATGCATTCCTGCAAGCAGCAAGCAATCAAAATTTGCAAAGGCTTCAGAACTTATATATACAAATGTACCTTTTTGAGAGTGCAAAAAAAATCAATTCCTCCACCAAGGACCCCAATGGATAACAGCTGGAACACCCCCGACCACCACCACAAAGAAGTCTTCCATTTATGTTATTATTGCAACCAATTGTTTCTAAAGAGTATAGGACCTTCTAAATTAATAAGTAGAAATGAAGAATCAGGAATTTGCACAAATGAATTTAAGCTTTCCTGTTGCAGTATAGGTTCAGCACCCCCACCTTCCATTTCAATGACACCTAAACAAGTTCACCTATCAGAGAAAGGGCAAGGGAAATCTGGCTGCTCCTCTGTGAAACCAAGCCAGTAGAATCTTGTTAAAGGAGGGGGGAGGGACAGAGGGACCAGCTGCAGGTGTAATCAATTTTTGTGGGGCCAGGATGAGCATTCAAAAAAAATGTACCTGTGTTGTTTTCAGAGCAGCCTCCAGTAGGTCCCTTTAAGGACCAGTGCTTTGGAAGCTTCAGTTCAACTGGGTGAGTGTACACTCCGCCTGGTGGAAGACCAAAATTGCTCTTAGGGTCCTGATTTAAATATATTAATGAGGCGCCTACCTGTTTCGGGCAGGAGTGCTGGCTGCCTAAATTGAGGGCCGCTCCAAAATTGCATCGTGCGGGCCTCAGGCAGTAAGTGAACAGTAGTTTCTTTTTCCTTCTTGCAGCCGCCCTATTCACCCTGAAATAGAATCATAGAATCGTTACAGCACAGAAGGAGGCCATTCTGCCCATTGAGCTTGTGTCAACTCTTTGTAAGAGCAATCCAGTTAGTCCCATTCTCCCGCTCTTTCCCCGTAGCCCTGCAAATTTTTTCCCTCAAATATTTATCCAATTCCTTTTCGAACGCTACGATTGAATCTGCATCCACCACCCTTTCAGGCAATACCTTCCAGATCATAACTACTCGCTGCATAAAAAAGTCTTTCCTCAGGCCACCTTCGGTTCTTTTGCCAATCACCTTAAATCTGTCCTCTGGTTCTCGACCTTTCCGCCAATGGGAACAGTTTCTCTTTATCTACTCTATCTAAACCCATCATGATTTTGAACACCTCTATCAAATCTCCTCTCAACCTTCTTTAAGGAGTTGTAAACAATTTTACAACACCAAGTTATAGTCCAGCAATTTTATTTTAAATTCACAAGCTTTCGGAGGCTTCCCCCTTCGTCAGGTGAACGATGTGAATGGTTCCAGGGATGAGGGACTTCAGTTTCATGGATGGACTGGACAAGCTGGGGTTGTTCTCTTTAAGGAGAACAACCCCAGCTTGTCCAGTCCATCCATGAAACTGAAGTCCCTCATCCCTGGAACCATTCTAGTAAATCTTTTCTGCACCCTCTCTAAGGCCTTCACATCCTTCCTATAGTGCGGTGCCCAGAATTGGACACAATACTCCAGTTGTGGCCGAACCAATGTTTTATAAGGGTTCAACATAACTTCCTTGCTTTTGTACTCTATGCCTCTGTTTATAAAGTCCAGGATCCTGTATGCTTTTTTAACTATTTCCTCAACTCATCCTGGCATCTTCAAAGGTTTGTGCACGTATACCCCCAGGTCTCTCTGTTCCTGCACCCCCTTTAGAATTGTACCATTTAGTTTATATTGCCTGTCCTCGTTCTTCCTGTCAAAATGTATCACTTCGCACTTCTCTGCATTAAATTTCATCTGCCATGAGTCCGCCCATTCTACCAGCCTATGTTCTCTTGAAGTCTATTACTATCCTCCTCATTGTTTATTACACTTCCAAGTTTTGTGTCATCTGCAAATTTTGAAATTCTACCCTCTACACCCAAGTCCAAGTCATTAATATATATCAAAAAAGCAGTGGTCCTAGTACCGAGCCCTGGGGAACACCACAGTATTCCTTCCTCCAGTCCGAAAAACAACTGTTCACCACTACTCTCTGTTTCCTGTCACTTAGCCAATTTTGCATCCATGCTGCCACTGGCCCTTTTATTCCATGGGTTTCAATTTTATTGACAAGCCTATTATGTGGCACTTTACCAAAAGCCTTTTGAAAGTCCAGAAACACAACATCAACTGCATTTCCTTCATCAACCCTCTCTGTTATCTCATCAAAAAACTCAATCAAGTTAGTTAAACACGATTTGCCTTTAACAAATCCATGTTGGCTTTCCTTTATTAACCTACACTTGTCCAAGTGACTATTAATTTTGTCCCGGATTATCGTTTCTAAAAGCTTCCCCACCACCGAAGTTAAACTGACTGGCCTGTAGTTGCCCGGTTTATCCTTACACCCTTTTTTGAACAAGCATGTGACATTTGCAATTCTCCAGTCCTCTGGCACCACCCCCGTACCTAAGAGGATTGGAAGATTATGGCCAGCACCTCTACAATTTCCACCCTTACTTCCCTCAGCAACCTAGGATGCATCCCATCTGGACTGGGTGACTTATCTACTTTAAGCATAGCTAGCCTTTCTAGTACTTCCTCTTTAGCAATTTTCACCCCATCCAGTATCTCAACTACCTCCCCTTTTACTGTGACTTTGGCAGCATCTTCTTCCTTGGTAAAGACAGATGCAAAGTATTCATTTAGTACTTCAGCCATGCCCTCTGCCGCCATGTGTAGATCTCCTTTTTGGTCCCTAATTGGCCCCACCCCTCTTACTACATATTTACTATTTATATGCCTAAAGAAGACTTTTGGATTCTCTTTTATGTTAGCCAATCTATTCTCATACTCTCTCTTTGCCCCTCTTATTTCCTTTTTCACTTCTTCTCTGTACTTTCTATATTCAGCCTGATTCTCACTTGTATTTTCAACCTGATATATATCATACGTCCCCTTTTTCTGCTTCAGCTTATTTGCTATCTCATTCGTCATCCAAGGAGCTCTGGCTTTGGTTGCCCTACCTTTCCCCCTCATGGGAATGTACATAGACTGTACCCGAACCATCTCCTCTTTAAAGGCTGCCCGTTGTTCAATTACAGTTTTGCCTGCCAATCTTTGATTCCAATTTACCCAGGCCAGATCCACCCTCAACCCATTGAAATTGGCCCTCCAATTAAGTATTTTTACTCTAGATTTCTCCTTGTCCTTTTCCATAACTAATCTAAACCTTATGATACTATGATCACTGTTCCCTAAATGTTCCCCCATTAACACTTGACCCACTTCATTCCCCAGAACCAGATCCAGCAATGCCTCCTTCCTCATTGGGCCAGAAACATACTGATCAAGAAAGTTCTCCTGAACACACTTCAGAAATTCCTCCCCCTCTTTGCCCTTTACACTATTACAATCCCAGTCTATATTAGGATAGCTGAAGTCTCCATTTTCACTACTCTATAGTTCTGCACCTCTCTGTAATTTCCCTGTAAATTTGCTCCTCCATATCCTTTCCACTAGTTGGTGGCCTGTAGAATACACCCAGTAGTGTAATGGCACCTCTATAATTTCTTAACTTTAACCAAATAGATTCTGTCCTTGACCCCTCCAGGACATCCTTTATCTCCAGCACTGTAATTTTCTCCTTAATCTATAATGCCAACCCCCTCCTTTTTTTCCTTCCCTATCTTTCCTGAATACCTTATAATACCCAATCCTGCCCTTCTTTGAGCCAGGTCTCCGTTATCGCCACTACATCATATTCCCATGTGGCTATTTGTGCTATTGCAGCTCACCAACCTTATTTACCACGCTTTGTGCGTTTACACACATGTACTCTAAACCCATCGTCGACCTTCTCGTATTCTCTCTTAGTCTGATCCCACCTAATACCGTACTATTTCTTACTCTAATGCTATCTGTCTCTCCCAATCCTGTGTGTACCTTGTTTCTTTCTAACACCCCCCTGCCAAATTAGTTTAACCCCCACCACCCCCAGCACTAGTGAACCTCCCCATGAGGACATTGGACCCAGCTCTACTGAGATGCAACCTGTCCATCTTGAACAGGTCCCTCCTGCCCCAGAACTGGTCCCAATGCCCCAAGAATCTGAAGCCCTCCCTCCTGCACCATGTCTCTAGCCATGCATTAACCTGCCTTATCTTCTTATTTCTGTACTCACTAGCGTGTGGCACTGGGAATAATCCAGAGATTACTACCTTTGAGGTCCTGCTTTTTAATTTCCTCCGTAGCTCCTGAAACTCTAGCCACAGGATCCCATCCCTTTCCTTTCCCATGTTGTTGGTACCCACATGGACCACGACTTATGGCTGTTCCCCTTCTCCCTGCAGAATGTTCTGCACCCTCTCTATGATGTCCTTTACCCTGGCACCAGGGAGGAAACACACCATGCGGAACTCACGTCGACAGTCACAGAAATGCCTGTCTGACCCCCTGACTATCGAATCCCCTATGACTACTGCATTTCTACACTTCATTGTGCCCCCCTGTGCAGTCCTTTGCCCTATGGTGGCATGCTCAGGACTGCACTCCTTCGAGGTGTCGTCACCCTCACTGGTATTCAGTGCTGAGTGCTGAGCAATAGAGAGTGGCACTGAGGGAAGAATCGTCCCCTATTAGTGAATCCATTCTCTGATAACCACAGTCACTATTCATTGCCCCATAACTGAATACCATTCCCTTTTCTGGTATCACAGCAGTGGAATTTACACAAAACCATTAAAATAAGATAGGATTGAGAAATGGCAGTTACATGTAAATATCTAAATACATAATAAACAGTAGAAACACAAAAATGAAGCAAAGTAGAAATAAGGGAAGGCTGGAAGACAACAATAAGTGTTCAGGTACTGTTCATAATATCATAGTAGGTACAGCACAGGAGGAGGCCATTCGGCCCATTGTGCCTATGGCATTTAAGATTATACAATAATTCAAATAATGAAAAACATCACACACAAATCAACGCATGCATTTAGATAATATTTAGCTTAGCACTAAAAGTGATGATCTTTGAATTTTCATCACATCTAGTTGAGATTTCCAAGGTAAGCATTTAAACTACCTAAAAGTACAAATGAAACATGTATTTCAAATGAAACCTGTGAGCACAGACAATAGGTGGTGCTGTTGAAACAGACTATGTCTGTACTCCACAGCTCCTCTATTTAAATAAAAAAATATTAGTAAGTCTCCATGTCACATTCCCTTTTCTTTGAAAGAGAAATTTCCAGTTGCATGACAAAATTAACACACATAAACACTCATAATACAAGAATCATGAAGTTACAAGTTGAAATGTAACAGAATTGGAGGTTTTATCAAATTCACATGGTTTGGTGTGACTTGTTAACGATTTTGTAGCATTTGGAATTTGTCAGTGTGTTCATATAGAGAAACAAAAGATTTCCAGCCATAAGAAAGTATAGATAGATAAAGGCAAAGAATCCAGGGTCTCTACCTCCATGGGATGAATGTCTTCAAATGGAGACACAGTTGCTGAGAAAAATGTCAACGATGGCTAGTTAGTAGGTTTTAATTCTAATTAATAGAGGCAGCTACTTGTGCACTAACTCTTGGTCTACTCGTTACATCTGGCCAGCTTCATTACATCTGATGTCATTGACTTGACTCAAAACCCAATCCGGAGAAGATTTGGCCCCAATGAACTCATTTGAAACAATACTGATGACAGCCTATTCAAGGGCGTGACACTCCAGAAATATTTATATTTACTCTGTCCATGTTTTCACCAATCCAATGCCTCATAGAGCTGCCATCCCAGGCAGTATTACTGCCTGTACAGTAGACTCACTCTTAGTCATTTGGAGCCATGCAACTGTTTGGGACAATATTCCAGTACCTCTGAGCAAAACCCAGGAAGGAGGAAACTGACTGAAAGCCTTGGCAATGGGTGCTAACTGGGTGAGTGATATCCAACTGGGGAGTTGTACTAAGTAGAATGCCCCACAGATGAGTGCTTGGACCCTAACATTTCCAATATACATAAGCAACCTGGATTCTGAAATGCAATGGAAGTTGGTTAAATTTTCAGATGGCTACTAAACAGGATGAGGAGTAGTCAAGTCTGATAGAGCAGCCAAGGAACTACAAACTACAAATACTTACCATGTATAGTCATTGCAGAGCACCAATCAATATCACAAGCAGAATGCTGAGCTATAATGACTGTTGTAGTTAATGGATGTGGTTCAGCTTGGAGACATGTTACTAGTGGTGTCCTCCGGGGATCGGTCCTAAGCCCGCTGCTCTTCATGGTCTTTATTAATGACCTGGACAGCAGTGTTGGGCGTATGGTAAGTAAGTTTGCTGATGACACCAAAATCTGTGCAAGGATTAAGACAGTAGAGGATTGCAATAAAATTCAAAAAGATTTAGATGTGCTAGGGGAATGGGCCACATATTGGCAAATGGCGTTTAATTTAGATATATGTAGTGTGATGCATGTTGGTAGGGCCAACACAGAATACACGTATCATTTGCAGGGAACAATACTGAAAGAGGTTGAGCGACAAAAAGATCTTAGTGTTATTGTGCACAGATCACTAAAGGTTCATCACCAATGTAGAGAAACTGTAGCTAAAGTTAACAAGATATTGGGTTGTATTAATAGAACCAGTTATAAATCAAAGGACACAATTTTGACATTACACAGGTCGCTGGTCAGACTGCGTCTAGAGTACTGTGCCCAGTTTTGGTCCCCCTACATGGTAGGTGATATAGTGGCCTTGGAAAAGGTCTGGATGAGAGCTACAAGAATGATTCCTAGCTTAAAGAACCTCAGTTACTCAGATAGGCTCATGGGCCTTGGTCTATTTACTTTAGGGCAGCGTAGACTCTGAGGTCCATAAAATACTTATTGATCGATTATTCCAGTTTAACAGATTGGAGAGGATCAGGGCACATGAGTTTAAACTACGTAGGAATAGGAATAGGAATAGACTGGATGTTAGGCGGTTCATCATTTCCCAGAGAGTAGTGAGCCTCTGGAATACATTGCCGGCTGGTGTGGTGGGTGCTGACTCTTTGCAGGCCTTCAAGAGGAAGCTGGACCGGTTACTGACTAGGGCAGAGATCGCATCATATAGAAGGTAAATGTCTTTATAGGTAACACTTGGTCCATGTGATCTCCTGAACTAGTTTTGATCACCAGAGGGAGTCAGAGAGGAATTTTACAGAGTAATTTTTTCCTTATTGGCCCTGGATTTTGTCTCTGTTTTTTTACTTCTCCCAGGAGATTACATTGCTGCGGGGGTGGGTGTGAGGTAAGGTGGGGGGAGGTCCAGGGAGGGAAGAAGTGTTTAGCCATGATGGTCCGGCCATCGCGGTGTGGGGCAGGCTTGATGGACCAGCTGGTCTTTTCCTCCCCATCAATTTCGTATGTCCTTAATCAGTATATATATGTCTGAGGTCATTATTCACAACTGTATATTGCTCTGGTCAGGCCCCATCCTAAGTAGTGTGGTCAGTTCTTGTCACAAAGGCACAGGGGAGACAGTCAAACCCTGGAAGTGGTGCAAAAAGTGCCATGAGACTGATCCCTACTGTTAGAGGACTGAGTTATGAGGAAAGGTTAGAAAAGCTCAAATTCCAGCCTTGAAAAAAGATATATGACTCTAAGTGGAATAGAAAAAGTTAATCCAGAGTACTATTTCAAGTTAAATTGGAAGTAAAAATAGACTGCAGGACAAGGGGACATAGATACAAAATTGTAAAAGCCAATTGAGGAAGCACTTGGAATGATCTTCCAGGTAAGTTGGTGGAAACAAAATTTCTGGAATAATTCAAGAAATGGCTAGATGCAAGCGATGCTGGGGATCATAGTTTTCCATGGGAGGATGAGGTAGATGGGCTGATGTCTCCCTCATTTATATTTATCTTTGTGATGTTTGTGATAACATTGAAGCTGAATCAGGAAAAGAGGAGGGAAAATGGGAAAATAGCAAAAAGAAAAACTGGTAAATCTGATTTGATGAGCTAGATGTGTAGTGATCTCTCACCTCGACACAGGGAAGCATCAGTTTAGAAATGTTATGTTTCCTATCACTGCTGTGGGGGAATTAATAACACAACTCCTATGCTCACCAGGAGTCTCTAGTGGCACATTGCCTCAGTTGTTTACAAGTCCCTTTGCTGGATCATTTGTTTTCTACCATGTTTAATTGTGGATTGGGAAAGTTCTGCAAGTGCACCATATGATGCTCCTACACAAAGAGTTGGACACTATAACATAAACTCGGACACACTGCACCTACAGAACTACATGACTATGTCGCGTAACCATTGTTGACCAGCGCCCAGATGCCCAAGGGGCCTTGTACTGAAAATATTCCATGTACAGGCAATTTATGCCCAGCTCCTCTGATCTGGGCATCCTAGCCTTATGCGAGATTACTGAGCATGTTAAAACAATTGCCTTAAAACCTTGCGAAAACTACTCAAAACTCAAACCTTTGTAGCCTTTTTTTGATAGCAAGAACCAGTTTGCCACTTGACTGTGTTGCTCTTTATGTGCCCTGTACAGCTCAAGTTGCTGACATAACGGGCTTCCCCAGCACAAGATCAGTGGAACCCCCAGAGAAATAGGGTAAACAATTAAAAACAACCATTTAAACTGTTGCTCTGGGGGTTTCAAAATTATAGCAGGAGATTGAGAGAACTGAGGAAATTCAAGGCCAATGGTTCTTGAATTGTTTTTATTTTCAAATCAACAAGTTAGTCATAAAATGGTGAATAATTCAAGAAAATTGTACTCCAGCAGTGGTAGTGATGATCAGTAAATTGCCACCACATTCTTTACTCCTATGCTGTGTTAATTTACATGACTCACACTCTGACACAAGTACCAGTCCCAAAGGATTGTTTCATAGCGTAACCCAAGGTCTCTTGGCTGTTTATCAAGTTGACTAATATTAAATTACAGTATTAAAAACAAAACCATATTCTTACCTTGAAAATGAATGCATTATTCATTATTCAACAGAATAATATTTCAGGTATATATGGAGAATGGAAAATCTCTGTTTGATATCATTTCAACTAGGATTACTTTTATGAATACAAACCTCTAACATTTTACAATAATGTGCATTGTGATTTTCCCAATGTTTCTTTATATTGCACCTAACAGTTTGAACTTGGCCACACTGCAAAGAGTTTAGGGCCATAGTTTGCTTTATTTGCTAATTTTACTGAAAAAGCAGAAGTGAGTAAATAGTTGTGGTATGTCAGCTGAAAACACTAACAGACTATTGGCTCAAGTTTAGCACTGCTCTGAGAATTCTCACCACTCCAAAAATGGATTACAAAGATTAAAAGGTGTCAGTTTGGCTCAAAGGTAGCACTCTTATCTCTGAGTCAGAAGGTCATGGGTTCAAGTCTCACTCCAGGACTTGAGCATATCATTCTAGGCTAGCACTTCAGTGCAGTACAGATGGAGTTGAAGATGCTATCTATCTGTGGACTTATTTCCCAACTCAGGTAGATATTGTACCACTTTTTGAAGAAGAGTATGGGAGTTCTTCTGGTGTCCTAGCTAACCTTTATCCCTCAACCACACCAAAACAAATTATCTAGTCATTTATTTAATTTGATGTTTGTGGACCTTGCAGTGCGCATATTGGCTGCTAAGTTTGCCTACAAAGTGATAGTGACTACATTTCAAAAGTAACTCATTGGCTGTGAAGCCTTTTGAGGCGTCCTGTGAATGTGAAATGCGCTATATAAGTGCAGCTTCCTATGCAAAAAAGCCATTTATTTATGCAGCTGAGGAGGATATTCAAGAAATTGAGTATTTAAGAACAGGTCAGACCTTGTGCCAACAAGCTTAAGGAAAAGAAACACTTCAAAGTATTACAGTGACAAAGTGAATAACAAGGAGGTGATTTTTTTCCAAAGAGTATGAGGGCGGCAATCATTAGAACCTTATAGTGCAGCAGCAGAAGGAGAAGACCACCCTGGGACTGCCGACAGCCTAGGCAGTTGGACTACCTTAACAGACAAGCTACTTGGGCATGACAAATGAACAATTCACAAGTAGGCATGGGCTCAGCAGGAAAGTTGTGGCTGCGTTGTGTCACCTGGTCCAAGAAGACTTAGAGAGTTTATTGATCACTTGCACTACACTACCAGTGGCAGTGAAGATCACTATTGTCCTCAATTTTTATGTCAAAGGGACTTTCCAGAATCAGGCATGGTTTTGGGAACCTTATCAAAGTTTAGCCCTATAATTTTTGAGGGAACTAATTTACATAGAATTACATAGAATTTTACAGCACAGAAACAGGCCAGTTGGTCCAACAGGTCTATGCCAGCGTTTATGCTCCATATGAGCCTCCGCCCACCTTGTTTCTTCTCACTATCAATATATCCTTCTATTCCTTTCTCCCTCATGTACTTATCTAGCTTCCCCTTAAATCCACCTATGCTAATCACCTCAACCACTCCATGTGGTAGCAAGTGGTTCTATTTTTAGACATTTTAATAATGTGTGGAATAATTGCTGGCATATGGTTAGGAAATGTGACTATAAATAGCATGAAACTACAAGTACAAATATTCTAACACTGCTAAAGGGACTGACCTATTGATAATGATCCACAGTTTATTTGGAATCAACTCAGCTCAACTTGCATTTATTGTTGTACTCTTGGGTTCAGATGTTTTGTCCTTAAAATCTGGTAAAATTGGTTCTAAAGTTCTTTGATAAGAACTAAAACATCTGTATGTTTATTTCCTATTTTTCACAGTACCAGATATATCTTGGCAGACAGTTACAAGCAAGTGTTGATGAAACCCAAGTTGAATATGGAGGATGATTATATTTAAGGAATATATAAAACCAGGATTTTTTAGAAAAAAGAAAGCAACAAATTATTTTAGATAAGTGCATTCTTAATTATGAAATTTGCAGTTTTTATAAGTTAATTCTGTTGCACCTGTATTGTGAATATAAAAACCATACTAATAGAACCAACACTTCTGTTAGTGTTCTGTTGAAATTGTGAAATCTTACCCTTTCTTTTTACAACAAACTCACAGGGTGTTAGTAATTAAATACATTTTTATATTCAACTACCCCTCCACCGTGACACCAAACTGCATTTGTTTCTGTTGATTAGCCTTTAACTAGGGATTAATGGTCCTTTACAAGCAATTTTTTTGTTAGCACATTCTAGCACAGGAGCAAAAGTTAAAGGCTCTGAAATTATATCAAGGGATACCAGGGGAAAAATGCTAATGCATTTGTTATTTTAGCAGAGGCACTAACTTGGTTATTTCCAAAGGGTTAATACCTCCATTAAAATAGCAGATAGAGGATATTGGTCAAATGCATTAGTGTCTGTTTGCTAGTAACCCATGGCATAATTTCAGAGCCTAAATTGTGGTAAAAACAGGAGATAAGTCCATTACTGTCCTTTTTTATCTGCTTACACACACCTAAACCTTACATACTCAGGAAAATAGAGCCCATAGGGTTTGTCAGTCCATCAAAACTGATTAACAACCTGGAGGTGAGTTAGCACTTTGGTTCTTGTTATCATTTTATAGTTCCAACTGACACTGTATTAAGGCTATGATATTGTATTAAAGGCTGAGACCAAAATTTACATTACAGAATTGCAAGTTTTTAAAGGAGTAAACTTCGCAGCTTTGAGAAGAGGTCCAGGAGTATTAAATAAGCAGAACTAGAAAATAAAAAAGAAGCATGATGAAATTTTTTTAAAAGACCATTAAGAAAGATGTGGAAAGAAAGTATATCTGTATGAGAAAAAAGGAAACATATCGCAAGAGCAAAGACCAAGACCAGAATAATAAGAGGTTCGTGTGCAAAATTAAAGCACATGGGATTGGGGGTAATATACTGGCATGGATTGAAAATTGGTTAACAGACAGGAAACAGAGAGTAGGAATAAATTCGGGGTGGCAGGCGGTGACTAGTGGGGTACCGCAGGGATCAGTGCTTGGGCCCCAGCTATTCACAATATATATCAATGATTTGGATGAGGAAACCAAATGTAATATTTCCAAGTTTGCCGACAACACAAAACTAGGTGGGATTGTGAGTTGTGAGGAGGATGCAAAGAGGCTTCAAGGCGATTTAGACAAATTGAATGAGTGGAAAATACATGGCAGATGCAGTATAACGTGGATAAATGTGAAGTTATCCACTTCGGAAGGAAAAACAGAAAGGCAGAGTATTATTTAAATGGTGATAGATTGGGAAATGTTGATGTACAAAGGGACCTGGGTGTCCTTGTACACCAGTCACTGAAAGCAAACATGCAGGTGCAGCAAACAGTTAGGAAGGCAAATGGTATGTTGGCCTTCATTGCAAGAGGATTTGAGTATAGGAGCAAGGATGTCTTACTGCAGTTATGCAGGGCCTTGGTGAGACCTGGAGTATTGTGTGCAGTTTTGGTCTCCTTACCTAAGAACGGATATACTTGCCACAGAAGGAGTGCAGCAAAGGTTCACCAGGCTGATTCCTGGGATGGCAGGACTGTCGTATGAGGAGAAATTGGGTCGACTTGGCCTGTATTCACTCTAGTTTAGAAGAATGAGAGGGGATCTCATTGAAACATATAAAATTCTGACAGGGCTAGACAGACTGGATGCAGGGAGGATGTTTCCCCTGGCTGGGGGGTCCAGAACGAGGGGTCACAGTCTCAGGATACAGGGTAGGACATTTAGGACTGAGATGAGGAGAAATTTCTTCACTCAGAGGGTGGTGAACCTGTGGAATTCTCTACCACAGAAGGCTGTGGAGGCCAAGTCACTGAATATATTTAAGACGGGGTTAAATAGATTTCTAGACACAAAAGATATCAAGTGGTATGGGGAGAGAGTGGGAATATGGTATTGAGATAGAGGATCAGCCATGATCATATTGAATGGCGGAGCAGACTCGAAGGGCCGAATGGCCTACTCCTGCTCCTATTTTCTATGTTTCTATATTTCTAGGAAGTGAAAATAATGTCAAGGCCGTGCAGAAATATTTAAAAGATATATAAGGAAAATAACAGTAGGGAGGACTTGAAAAAAAGTCAGTTGAAGATTCTAATTTCACCAACGCCATGTCCGCCCAGGAGTAAAATGATAATTTTTCAATTTGATTTTACAGATACAGAATGCTGAACACATTTGTCATTAATAACCATAAGGCCTTAACAAACAAATAACAAACATTTTAAATACCTTCACTTTTCACTAATGTTGACTAGTATTTACTTCTGGCGTGCTGGCCCTCAAATCAGACAAGTATCAACCATAGTCCATTAGCACTTTCTACCAACAATACACCACTTTATGACTCACATTTAGTTGCTTGGTAAAATTATGACCTCAGTCCCTATAAGACTTGCACTACAGTTAAAAACAAATACAGTCTACTCCTGATAATTGAGTCATTTTTTGTGCTAAAAACTGAATCATCCAACAATTTGAATTCAGCAATGCAAAGAACACAGAGAATTGAGTGCTTAACAAAATTGAATATTTAGATAATTTGAAATAAGCAACTTAAATTGAAGGAGTAGACTGTTTGTTCTTTACCGCAAGGCCTAGCTCTGCAAATTGGGCTCAGTATGTGAAACAAGAGTGCAGGTTCATTGAAGTTTTGCTGGTTGTGCTGCTGGTTTATACTTGTGTACAATGCTCACACGCTCACCCCATATGTGGAAACATCAAACACTGCACATTCGCAAACATTTTTGGTATTGTGTTAAAAAAGCATACAGAACAGTCAGCAGGTGGCGCATAATAGATGTGGTGGGTAGTACGGGGGCGAAGAGATGATTTAGTCATGAGAGTTCACATCTCCTTCAAAGTGGCATGTATCCAGCAAGAAAGCTACAGCATTAAGAATTAGCACAGACATAACGTCAGGTCTTGATTAGATTTTCGTTAATTTTGAGTCTGATCAAAATCTATTTGCTATAAAGTTTGGATAAATAAATATAACAATAGAATTCGTGTTTCTCGGTTTATATCTAGGCATTTTTGAGTCTTGAAAGAAAGTAACTTCTTAGGTCTAAAATGAGGTCAAATGCTGCAGGCATATTCAGGAAGTCTTCAGTTTCATAATGCATTCATTGACAAAAGGAAAACCACATATAGAAAAGGAACTCTGCAAGACACAGGAAACCCTTAGAATCGCCCAGAGATGCTGCAAATTAGAAATATTTTTGTTTTTAAAGCTTCAATTTCTCAGAATACGGATAAATATATACATAAAAGGAGCCCATTTTTGCTTCAGTGGTTTTGGTATTGTTATTTTAGTGCAAGAAATGTTCTTTATGCAACCTGTGCCATTTCAACAAATTTAAGCGCATCACGAACAGACTGGATTGTGAACCGAATGGGCATTTGAGAATTTGGTGAGAAATTGAGAATTTACTTTAAAACTTAACGTAGAACTTTAAAACTTTAAAAGCAACTGCGAGTTAGTTAACGGTTAACAGAAACTGCAAGTCACACTGCATCACAGAAGCCAGTCTTCAGCCAATTCGATTCACTCCACGTGATATCAAGAAACGGCTGAGTGCACTGGATACAGCAAAGGCTATGGGCCCCGACAACATCCCAGCTGTCGCGCTGAAGACTTGTGCTCCAGAACTATCCACGCCTCTAGCCAAACTGTTCCAGTACAGCTACAACACTGGCATCCACCCGACAATGTGGAAAATTGCCCAGGTATGTCCTGTCCACAAAAAGCAGGACAAATCCAATCAGGCCAATCACCGCACCATCAGTCTACTCTCAATCATCTGCAAAGTGATGGAAGGTGTCGTCGACAGTGCTATCAAGCGGCACTTATTCACCAATAACCTGCTCACCGATGCTCAGTTTGGATTCCGCCAGGACCACTCGGCTCCACACCTCATTACAGCCTTGGTCCAAACATGGACAAAAGAGCTGAATTCCAGAGGTGAGGTGAGAGTGACTGCCCTTGACATCAAGGCAGCATTTGACCGAGTGTGGCACCAAGGAGCCCTAGTAAAATTGAAGTCAATGGGAATCAGGGGGAAAACTTCCCAGTGGCTGGAGTCATACCTAGCACAAAGGAAGATGGTAGTGCTTGTTGGAGGCCAATCATCTCAGCCCCAGGACATTGCTGCAGGTGTTCCAACCATCTTCAGCTGCTTCATCAATGACCTTCCCTCCGTCATAAGGTCAGAAATGGGGATGTTCGCTGATGATTGCACAGTGTTCAGTTCCATTCGCAACCCCTCAGATAATGAAGCCGTCCGAGCCCGCATGCAGCAAGACCTGGACAACATCCAGGCTTGAGTTGATAAGTGGCAAGTAACATTTGCGCCAGACAGGTGCCAGGCAATGACCATCTCCAACAAGAGAGAGTCTAGCCACCTCCCCTTGACATTCAACGGCATTACCATCTCTGAATCCCCCACCATCGACATCCTGGTGGTCACCGTTGACCAGAAACTTAACTGGACCAGCCACATAAATACTGCGGCTACGAGAGCAGGTCAGAGGCTGGGTATTCTGCAGCGAGTGACTCACCTCCTGACTCCCCAAAGACTTTCCACCATCTACAAGGCACAAGTCAGGAGTGTGATGGAATACTCTCCACTTGCCTGGATGAGTGCAGCTCCAACAACACTCAAGAAGCTCAACACCATCCAGGACAAAGCACCTCACTTGATTGGCACCCCATCCACCATCCTAAACATTCACTCCCTTCACCACCGGTGCACCGTGGTTGCAGTGTGCACCATCGACAGGATGCACTGCAGCAACTCGCCAAGGCTTCTTCGACAGCACCTCCCAAGCCCGCAACCTCTACCTCCTAGAAGGACAAAGGCAGCAGGAACATGGGAACAACACCACCTGCACGTTCCCCTCCAAGTCACACACCATCCCGACTTGGAAATATATTGCCATTCCTTCTTCGTTGCTGGGTTAAAATCCTGGAACTGCCTTCCTAACAGCACTGTGGGAGAACCTTCACCACACGGACTGCAGCGGTTCAATAAGGCGGCTCACCACCACCTTCTCGAGGGCAATAAATGCTGGCCTTGCCAGAGACGCCCACATCCCATGAACAAATAAAAAAGAAAAAATGACAGTTAACAGTCAATCAGCTGTAAGTGATTGTCTGAATGGGGGGTAATTACTGTGAGCTGGACGCTGATAGAGCAGTTGTAACTGGTGTTCTCAAAAGGTATTTAAATTAGAAGGTATCTGCTGAAACACAAGGTGCATCGCAAACAGAGTGGATCGTGAATCGAGTGGGGATTTCAAAATTTGGTGAGAGTGGGAATCTGTGGTAAAGTAGTGGGTGAATTGAAATTAAAATTTAGTTGAAAATTTAACTTAGAACTTTAAAACTTTGAAAGAAATTGCAAGTTAGTTAATGGTTAACAGAGACTGCAAATCAGTGACAGTTAACAGTTAACAGTCAAGCAGCTGTAAGTGATTGCCTGAATAGGGGGTAATGACCGTGAGCTTGAAGCTGATAGAGCAGTTGTAACTGGTGTTCTCAAAAGGTGCTAAATTAGAAGGTATCTGCTGAAGTATAGAGCTGAAGCACAGAGTACATTACAAATAGAGTAGATCAGGAACCGAGCGGGAACTTGAGAATTTGGTGAGAGTGGGAATTAGGTGTAGAGGGGGAAGGAAGTGCTAAATTTTACAAAAAGGAGAAAAAACAAAACAGACTAAAAAGTCATTGGGGGTTAAATTGGACAAAGCTAATAATCGGGTGCAGGTAGCGTGATCCGCGGCTAATCCGCGCCTGCTGTTTCCTGCTTGAGTACCTACTGACAGCAGGCCAGACACGAGGATTCAAGAAAATTTACACTTTCCACCAGCAGGGGGAGCCCCAATCTCTTAAAGGGAGGAGGTCTCTTAAAATCTCTTAAAGATAGCTGGTACCTGTTATTTGCTGAACATAACAGTCTGCTGTCTGCATGGAGTCTGAATGGAGATTGGACATCGCACACGTAAAACACAGATGCGGGTCCCGTCCCTATGTTTACAAACTGTTAAGTTATGTTAAAACATTGAATAAAGGTTGCGCACTACTAAATCCCACATCCTCCAATCTGCATACCAGACCTCACCAATCTGCCAATCTGAGCTTGTACCAGGCCTTGAGAGTGCATGCACCAAGGTTCTCTGCTGATGTACTGGAGGCCTTGGTGCAAGAGGTGGGCAGAAGGAGGGACATCCTATATCCGTGGGAGGGCAAGTGGCCCTCCAGACATATGCCCAAAAGGCAGCGGGGGACGAAGTCAATGCCAGGCGCATAGCACCACGAACATCGATGCAGTGCAGGAAGAAGTTCAATGCTTTGATATGAGTGGTCAAGGTGAATGAGGTCAACTGTCAAATGGCATCTCCTACCAAACTGCACCACTAGCCGCATCCACTGCTCCATGCACTACACCCCCCATCACCCATATACCAAAAAACTCTTTCCATCAGTACTCAACTATGCCAATCAGATACTTCCTCTCACCCTTGCACATTAACCCTGTTGCAAGCCGCCCACCCACAACTCAAAGGGCACACACACTGGCAGCTATTCAACCATGACAGGCACATCATGCAGACACACATCCTGCTTTCTTGCAGGAGAAGGTGGTGCATATCAGGAGGCAGCAAGTGGCAGTGGCATTTAGCCCCTCAAGCCTGTTCCCATTCAGTGAGATCATGGTGGATCTGTGACCTAACTCCATATACCCGCCTTAGCCCCATATCTCTTAATACCCTTGGTTCACAGAAATCTATCAATCTCAGATTTAAAATTCACAATTGAACTAGCATCAACTGCTGTTTGCAGAAGAGTGTTCCAGATTTCTCTCACCCTTTGCGTGTAGAAGTGTTTCCTAACTTCAATCCTGCACGTCCTGACTCTAAATGTTAGGCTATGACCCCTTGTCTTAGTATTCAAGTTTAGGAGACCTCCAAAAACAGTTACAAATGCATCAGTAGCCAGAAGCAATAATCCAGCAACTAACCTGTAGGTTGAATAGCACTGGTGGGTCCTCCAGGCACTCTAAGACATGTTCAGATGGTCATGGTTAAGACAGTATGTTCAGCGGAGTGTTAAGTGCCAAAGTAGTGTCTATCACTTTAAATCAGCATTGCACACTGATTGTATCCATTTTCTCCTTACTTTACATGCTGCTGGCGTTCGTTATTTACACATGCACTACTACTTTTACCAAGATGGCGTCCAGCGCATGTCCCGCTAGAAACGTGCGTGCGCAGCCATGACACCATCTTGGCACTTCGAAAGGCTGCGTAGCGCCGAAACAACAGGTGCTGGTCAGCCCAATTTCTAGTCCAGTATCTGTAAAAAATTATAGACTAAGATATGGCAGAGCAGGTTCTGTGTCTGGACTGCAGTATGTGGGAGTTTGTGAACATTGGGAATGTCCCGAACGAACACATCTCCAGTAGATGTCTCCACCTCGAATCTCTCCAGCTCAGAGTCATTGAGCTGGAGTGCGAGTTGGAGACACTGACACATAAGGGAGGAGGAGGAATATCTGGACAGTTTGCTCCAGACCTTAGTCACACCTCGTAGAGAGGTACAGGATCAGAACAGGGTTGGTGTGACCGATAGTGTACAGAGTAAGGGGAACCCAGGTGAGATAGAGAATGAGGATCTGCAGAAACTAATCCTATCCAACAGGTACAATGTACTTGCTACTTGTGAGGATAAGGATAAAGTCTGTCGGAAGGACAACCAGAATACTGACCATGGCACCCTGGAGCAGGAGGCTGTCTAAAGGAAAGAGGAGAAGCGTGATGTGGTAATTGTAGGGGATTCAATAATTAGGGGGACAGATAGCATCCTTTGATCAGGATCGAGAGTCCCATGTGGTATGTTATCTACCTGGTGCCAGGGTGAGGGACATCTCGAATGGCTTGAAAGGATATTGAAGAGGGACAATCCAGTCATTGTGGTCCATGTTGGGACCAACAACATAGGAAAGAGTAGGCAAGAGGTCCTGTTCAGAGAGAGCTAGGAGCTAAATTTAAAAAACAGGACTTTGAGGGTTATTATCTCTGGATTATTACCTGAGCCATGTGCAAATTGGTGTAGGGATAAACAGATTAGGGAGGTGAACACTTGGCTGAAGGTATGGGAAAGAGGGGTTCCATTTCACGGGACACTGGCACCAGTACTGGGACAGGAAGGAACTGTACCATTGGGACGGGCTCCATCTGAACCGGGCTGGGACCAGAGTCCTAGCGGAAAGGATAAATAGGGTGGGGACAAGGACTTTAGTAAATGGGGGGGGAGGGCTGAGGTGGAAAAGGTGGTATAAATAATAATTCTAAAACAACCGAAAAGGATGAGAGTAGAATGATAGTCTGAAATTATGCTTTAGGCACTACAGGTAAAGGGAAAACTAAAAGATGTAAAGTAATTAAATCAGGAGAGAGAAACAAGAAATGTGTGAGAAAAACAACATTAGAGCAGAAGGACAGGTTAGCATGTGTGGCCCAAATAAGCATTCTTTATACAAATGTATGGAGTATAAGGAACAAATTGAACGAATTGCAGGTACAAATTTAACTTAGAGGGTACAACATGGTAATCATTACTGAGACATGGCTGCAAGACGGTCAGGACTGGGAACTGAATGTACCAGGTTATAAGGTCAACAGGAAGAATAGGGAAACAGATAGAGGGGGAGGAGTAGCCTTAGTGATTAAGGATGAAATTACTTCCATGATAAGAGAGGATATAACGAGAGGTAAGCAGGCATTGGAGACTTCATGGGGAGAATTAAGAAATAGAAAAGGATGTAAGACTGTAGTGGGAGTTGTGTATAGGCCCCTGATAGCAGTTGTGAAGTGGCAGAATGTATAAATGCAGAGATTAGACAAGCTGTAGCAAAGGCAGAGTGGTTTTAATGGGGAATTTTAACTTTCATATAGATTGGGATAAGCAGACGAGCTCATATCAGAAAGGTAACAAATTTCTTGTCTTCAGGACAGCTTTCTGCAACAATATGTCCTAGAACCAACAAGGGGGTAGGCCATATTAGATTTATTAATGAGCAATGAGCCAGATTTAGTTAACGGTCTAACATTGCATGAACATTTATGTAGTAGCGATAATAACATGATTGCGTTCAACATCGTGTTTGAAAGGGAGAAACCCGTCTCAGCTACTAAGATTCTAAATTTAGGTAAGGCTGACTTCAATGGGATGAGACGGAGACTGTCCACAGTAAACCGTGCAAATCTGTTAATGAGTAAAAGTTCAGTGGGAGGTGTTCAAAAAAGAATTTAACGTGATACAGAACCAGTTTATAACCTTAAGGGGCAAGAGCTCTACTTGCCAAAAAAACAGCTGTGGATGACAAAAGAGGTAAGGGACAACATAAAACTAAAAGAAAAATCATACAAAAATGCAAAAAATAGCACAGATCCTGACAACTGGGAGAGATACAAAGATCAGCAAAGGGTGACAAAACAGATAGCAAGAGCTACAAAAAGGGAGTATGAAAAGAAACTTATAAGGGATATCAAAATCAACACAAACATTTTTTACAATTATATTAAGGAAAAGAGGGTGGTCAAGAGCAATGTGGGCTCCTTAAAAACTGATAATGGTGATATTGTAAATGAAAATAAGGAAATGGCGGACATCTTAAATAATTACTTTGCATCAGTATTTACAGTAGAGGAAGAGGATAGCATGCCGGACACCCCAAGGAAACTAATTTTGAATCAGGGACCGGGACTCGCCATAATTAATGTAAGCAAATTAACTGTAATGAAGAAAATAATAGCACTAAAGAGTGACAAATCCCCAGGACCAGATGGCTTCCATCCCAGGGTTTTAAAGGAAGTAGGTGAGAACATTGCAGATGACCTAACTATAATCTTCCAAAGTTCTCTCAATTGATGAACCGTTCCTTTTAGATTGGAATATTGCACATGAAACACCGTTATTTAAGAAAGTTGAGAGAGGGAAATCAGGGAATAATAGACCAGTTAGCCTAACATCTGTTATTGGGAAATTACTAGAGGCCATAATTAAGGATAGAGTTACTGAACACCTTGAAAATGTTCAGCTGATCAGAGAGAGCCAGTGTGGGTTTGTAAAGGGTAGTTCATGCCTGATGAACATGGATTTGTAAAGGGTAGGTCATGCCTGACGAACCTGATTGAATTTTTTGAATCAGTGACTAAAGTAGCAGACAGGGGAATGTCTATGAATGTTGTATATATGGACTTGCAGAAGGCATTCGATAAAGTCCCTCATAACAGACTGTTAGCTAAAGTTGAAGCTCATGGAATTGAGGGCAAATTATTGACCTGGTTAGGAAATTGACTGAGTGGCAGGAGACAGAGAGTAGGGATAACGGACAGGTACTCAAATTAGCAGGATGTGACTAGTGGTGTCCCACAGGGATCTGTGTTGGGGCCTCAACTATTCACTGTATTTATTAACGACTTAGATGATGGAATAGAGAGCTACATTTCCAAGTTTGCCGATAACACAGATAGGCAGCATTGTAAGCAGTGTAGATGGAAGCATAAAATTACAGAGAGATATTAATAGATCAAGTGAATGGGAAAAACTGTGGCAAGTGGATTTCAATGTAGGCAAGTGTGAGGTCATCCACTTTGGACCTAAAAAGGATACATCAGAGCACTTTCTAAAGTTCGAAACATGGAGGTCCAAAGAGACTTAGGGGTCCATGTACTTTGATCATTAAAATGTCATGGACAGGTACAGAAAATAATCAAAAAGGCTAATGGAATGCTGGCCTTAATATTTCGAGGATTAGAATACAAGGGGGTGGAAGTTATGCTACTGCTATACAAAGTCTTGGTTAGACCACATCTGGAGTACTGTGTTCAGTTCTGGGCACCGCACCTTAGGAAGGATATATTGGCCTTGGAAGAAGTGCAGCGTAGATTTACTAGAATGATACCTGGACTCCAAGGGTTAAATTACGAGGCGAGATTACACAAACTAGGGTTGTATTCCCTGGAATTTAGAAGATTAAGGGGAGATTTGTTCGAAGTTTTCAAGATAGTAAGGGGAACTGATAGGGTAGATAGAGAGAAACTATTTCCACTGGTTGGGGAGTCTAGGACTAGGGGACAAAGCCTAAAAATTAGAGCCAGGACTTTCAGGAGTGAAGTTAGGAAACACATTTACATGCAAAGGGTGGTAGAAGTTTGGAACTCCCTTCCTCAAAAAGCAGCTGATACTAGCTCAATTGTTAATTTTAAATCTGAGATTGATAGGTTTTTATGAACCAAAGGTATTAGGGGATATGGGGCTAAGGTGGGTATATACAGTTAGATCACCGATCAGCCATAAGAACATAAGAAATAGGAGCAGTAGTAGGCCATATGGCCCCTCAAGCTTGCTCCGCCATTCAATCAGATCATGGCTGATCTTTGACCTTAACACCACTTTTCCGCCCGATCCCCATATTCCTTTGAATACCTTAGAATCCAAAAATCTATTGATCTCAGTCTTGAGTATACTCAACAACTGAGCATCCACAGCCCTCTAGGGTAGAGAATTCATGATCTCATTGAATGGCGGAACAGACTCGAGGGGCTATTCCTCTTCCTATGTTTCAATGTTATAACCTTATTGATGGTTATATAACTATATACCACTAACTTGAAAAAGTTGGTTTTGCAAATTATGCAAATTCTTATGGATAACCATAGACAAACTTCTTTAAGAAAATGTTTTGCAGATGTAACTTTTTCTCAGTTATGTGATTAAACAAATCTCTATAGGCAACCGGTTTATCCCACTCAAAAATGCTCACAAGGAAGGTGAAAGATTGATTGGTTTGAGTTTAATCTTTATGTGCATTATTTAGCAGTCTGGATTCCATTAGTTGTATGTTGGGATATTCTTTCTCAGTGACATCAAATCATTTATGTGTACTCTTTTTTTCTCAAAGAGGTTCAATTGGACAGACCATCAGAGTGATACGTTGCAGTATATTCTGCAAGAGGTAGATATCAGACAGGGTCAGAAGAGCCCAGTGGTGAGGTCTTGGGATGAGGAAAAAGTCTAGGAGATTAGCTGGATTACTGGGTTGATCAAGAATATAGTTTAGACTGACTGACAATTTATTCAAGCTCATTCAGAATGAGAAAGGGCATGTGTGTTACCTGATCAATAGAAAAAGAGAAGCAAGCTAGTGCTGATTGTAAACATAACATTTATTAAGTTCCTTAATATAAAAAAATGTCCCAAGGCACTTCATCCTGGCATAAGGAAAACAAAATGGATGGCAAGCTAAGTTACAAGGGGCCAAAGTGTGGTCAAAGAGGTGGTTTTAAGGAGAGTCCTAAGGCAAGAAGGAGTTTAGGGAGGGATAGCCAGTGTGAGGCCTAGGTAGCTGAAGGCACAGCCACCAATGTTGGGATGAAGGGAACATGAGCACAAGAGGCTGGAGTCATAGGATGGAGTGTTTGTGAGGGGGGGGGGGGGGGTGGAGGATATGTAAGGTTATTAGAGGTTAGATAGATAGGGACGGATTTAAACACAAGTTTGCAAATTTTAAATTTGAGGCATTGTGGAACCAGGAGCCAATGTAGGTCAGCAAGGACATGGAAGATAGGCAAGTGGGATAGTACAAGAAAGGATATGGGCAGCAGAATTTTGGATGAGTGAAGTTTACACAGTGGAGGATGGGAGGCTGCCCAGGAGAGCATTGGTCTAGTAGAGTCTTGGGATGACAAAGGTATGGACAAAGGTTTCAGTAGAAAATGGACTGAGCTTTGGGTGGAGACAGGCGATGTTACACAGGTGGAAATAGGCGGTCTTTGTTAAGGAGAGGATATGGGGGCAGAAGCGCAGCTCAGGATCAATAAGGATGGCAAGGTTGTAAACAGCCTGGCCCAGCTCAAGACAGTGGCTGGGAGAGGATGAAGTTTGCAGTATGGGCCAAAGACGATGGTTTCAGTCTTCCTAATGTTTCGCTGGAAGAAATTATGGTTCATCTGAAACTGTGTGGTAGTCAAGCAGTCTGCAAGTGCAGAAGCATTGGAGGGATCAGGAGAGCTGGAGCTGGATTATCAGTATATATGTGGAAGCGGACCACATCTGCAAATGATATGAGGCAGAGGAGGGGGTCAAGAATTGAGCATTGGGGGACTCCAGTGGTGACGGTGTGGGAATGAGAAGTAATTGTTAGAAATGGACATCAAGAATTTCCTCGGGGGTTCTCCTGATTGGCCGCTATAACTTCGGTGGAAGATTGGAAGAAACCCCTCTTCCATGTCTATCTGGGGTCGATGCTGATCTTCTGCTGGTTCTATTGGTCGCATGCCAGAACCCCCAAAGAAATTCCAGTGGCTCTAGTTGCAATCAGATGAGCACGAATGCAACAGAGCAAGGGCAGTTCCACAGAGCTGGATAATGGAGGCAAGGCCTTTGGAGGAGGACCGTTTGGTCAACCATGTTGAGGGCAGCAGAGAGGGATGGAGAAATAAGAGTGATTGCTTTTGTTGGAGAAATGTGAGATTGTATGAAGCTATCTGTTCAAAGAGAACAAAAGGCATTTGATAAGGTGCCACATAAAAGGTTGTTACACAAGGTACGGGCTCATGAGGCTGCGGGTAATACGTTAGCATGGACAGAGGATTGGTTGAAGGGCAGAAAACAAAGAGTAGGGATAAATGGGTCATTCTCAGGTTAGCAGGCTGTAACTAGTGGGGTGCCGCAAGGATCAGTGCTTGGGCCTCAGCTATTTATAATCTATTTTAATGACTCAGATGAAGGGACCGAGTGTAATGTATCCTAGTTTGCTGACGATACAAAGCTAGGTGGGAAAGTAAACTGTGAGGAGGACACAAAGGGCCCGGTATTAGGAGAGAGGCGGGTTGGCAGCAGGGGGTCGACTGGGCGCGTGGGTAACGTGCCCAGTGAATTCGGGGTGCTCCGCACGCGTTCGCAGCCTAATTGAAGTTACTTACGCGTGCTTCTGGGTTTCCTGTTCCAGACCTGCGCAGCAGGCGCACTGCGCACCCGCATCACAGGCTGTCAGCAGGAGGAGCCCTATTTAAAGGGACAGTCCTCCAATGCTCCTTCTGCAGCAAAGAAACAATTTTGGAGTACGGAGCAGGCCAGAGGTAAGGCTGCTCCAAGGTTCTCTGACTCCTCACTCCAGGTGCTGCTCGATGGGGTCAGGAGGAGGAGGGAAATTCTTTATCCATCAGATGGGAGGAGGTGGCCTTCCTCCGCCACCAAGAAGGCCTGGCTGGAGGTGGCCGAGGAGGTCAGCAGCAGCAGCAATGTGTGCCGAACCTGGGTCCAGTGCAGGAAGCGATTTAATGACCTAACCAGGTCAGCCAAAGTGAGTATACTTAAGCATTCTCCCACACTCCGTCTTCCTCATCACCTCCACCACCACACAACTCCTTCTGCACTGCCACCACAACGCTCTCGCATCACTCCTCACATCCACTCAACCATCATCCTCATCTTGCCTGCACTTACTCACCGCCCCAGTTCCCATTCGAACACTACCACGCAACCCAATCCTCATACAATCTCATGGCTATGTCTCACACGCACCCACCCATGCATCTCCCTCACGCTCACCCCCACCCACACCAATGCATGCAGCGGGTCACCATGCAACCATCACTCAATCATGCCTCTCTGTGTTTTGCCTTGATAGAAGAGATGCCAGAATGCCCGGGAGAGGGCAAGGACTGGAGGGGGCCCACCACACCAGGTGGTCTTAACAGACGCGGAGCAGCAGGCACTAGATATAAGCCGGACGCTGGAGTGCCTGTCCGTGGCGGACGCCGAGACTGGGAGTGCACAAGCGGCTGGTGACAGAAATCTAACTCAGCACTCATGATAGCGAATGATCTTAGCATCACTTGGCATCTGCAGCACCTCAACATCTGTCCACATGCTTAATATTGCTTTCTGTTCTCTTGCAGGGCCATCTGCGAACGCCATGATGGCGGAGGGCGATTCCTCAGAGGACCTGCCGGCCTCTGAGGGTGTATCTTCACATCTGAGCCAGCCATCCACCAACACAGATACACACACCTTGGTGGGTCCCCGTCCTCACTTAGTTGGGCTTGCACATGGTGAGTCACCACACACGTGAGCACGAGCAGACCTTGGTGGCAGGGGCAGCCGTGGAGAGTCCGCGTCGGTGGGAGCACTCTTCTCCAGGCTCTGCTCAGCTGGACCCAGATGCTGAACCCTGGGGGCCAGCCATGAATAGGAGAGTCGTCGAGGGCAGCAGCACATTGCCGAGGAACAGTTGTCACCTGCACTCTCCACAATCGCGCAGAGGATGGAGGAGTCCAACTCCTGCATGAGTGGAAGGGTGGCACGGGTACAGGAGGTATCTCCGAGATAGTGTCACAGGGATGTGAAGGCATCTCTGAGATAGTGTCGCGGGTAGTTGTGGGAATGTCTGCGATGGAGGGAAGGCTAGCCTCCATCGAGCTTCAAGCACGGCTCAACAATGAGTCCATTCAGGCCCTGACAACGGCCGTTCGGGTTCAGGGTGAGCAACATTCTGCCGCCTTAAACAGGCAGATACCTTACAACTGGCCTTCCAAGGCTTCACACAAGTCCTCCAAACTGTCGTCCAGCAGGGTGGAAGGAGTGATGTGGGCCTGGGCCAGGAGAGGGCTGATGGTGAAAGGGGACATGGAAGTGGGGACGCCACTCAAAGCGCTCCCACGTCTCACCCGTTGCCCCCCTCTCAACCAGTACCCGCAATGCTGCCCCCTCTCCAGGTGGCTGAGTCTGCCCCTGCACAGATGCAGGTGGAGCAGTCTTTGGAGGGGCCCTCACGGGCACCGAAACCCAAAGGGCGTCCGCGCAAAGCATCTCATCGGTCAGGGCATGGGCAAGAGCAACCTGCCACTACCTCTGCTGAAGCCACAGAGGTAGCACCACGTAGGGGTTCCTGGAAACGCAAGGCAAAGGTTTTGTGAGCACAAGGGGGCTGCACAAGGGTGTAAGACAAAATGTCATGTTTTTGATTTACTTTTGTTTGTTTTGCAAAAAAACATAAAATTTTGTTATCACCACTACTGCCACGTCTTTGCAAATCTTATCTGGTTTGTGCAATAATGCCCTTTCCTGAGGATCACCATGAAGACCAACACCTGATGCCACCCTTTGTGTCACTGCAGAGTGGGTGTAGGTGTATTTGCAGGGCTGTTTTGTGCAGACGACTGAGAGATGCCGGCAATGTCCCTGGTGGCACCCTGGAAGGATCCGGAGGAGAAGTTGTTGAGGGCAGTGGTGACTATGACAGCGACAGGTAAGAAGATGGTGCTCGGGCCAGCCAGGAGCAGCTCGGCATGAAGGAGGCTGCAGATGTCCACGACTACATGTCGAGTGACTCTGAGCCTCCGTGTGCACTGCTGCTCGGAGAGGTCCAGGAAGCTGAGTCTCAGTCTGTGGACCCTGTGGCGAGGGTAGTGCCTTCTGCGACGCATCTCTCTCTGCCTTTGCCCTCCCTCCTGCTGTGCAGGTGGATGTGTCACAGCACTGTGTTGTGGAGCTCCACGTGTCAGAGGCGGACGGCGTGGCCGGAGAGGCTGGTGATGTTGTTCGTCCTCCGAGGAGGTCATGATTGAAGCTATGGCGGCCCCCATCTGGAAGATGTACGTTTGAGGGGGTCCGCAAGGTAGGTAAATGTGTCTGCACACCGGGGTTAAGGTTGCGAGTTGGTGATTTTTTGTGTTAAGAGGAGGGTGGTACCAGCCAAACTTTGTCCAAAGTGACAGAGTGGCCTCCTGCAATGAGTGAGGGTCTCCCCCCCCCCCCCACACCTGTCAAATGGACCTTTGCAGCTGCCACAGGCTGATGGCTGCAACACGTCCATTTCAACTGGGAGTGTTTCCCCCAGTACGGAAAACACGCTCAGTTGACCTGAAAATCCTACCCCTCCTAAAATATCCTCCAAATCAGGTCTCCTAACGACCTGAAGTATCAAATTAATTGATTTAAGTGGGATCCCACCAGCTTTAATTGCCGGTGGGAGTCCCGCATGCAGGGGCTGTGCGCGCATCTAAGCGCATCATTGGGGAACCCAGAAATGGACGGGTTGGAGCCGGGCTCCAGACCCGCCCTGGGAATCCCCAATTTTTGGAGCCCCCTGCCATGAATGCACCCACTCGGACATCCGAAAATCGAGCCCAAAGAGTCTGCAAAGGGATATATACAGGGTAAGAGAGTGGGCAAGAAGGTGGCAAATGGAGTATAATGTGGGGAAATGTGAGGTTATTCACTTTGGTAGGAAGAATAGAAAAACAGAATATTTTTTAAATGGTGAGAAATTATTAAATGTTGGTGTTCAGAGAGACTTGGCTGTCCTCATAAAGGAAACACAAAAAGTTAGTATGCAGGTACAACAAACAAGTAGGAAATCAAATGACGTGTTGGCTGTTATTGCAAGGAGGTTGGAGTACAAGAGTAAGGAAGTCTTACTACAGTTGTACAGGGCTTTAGTGACACCTTACCTGGAGTACTGCGTACAGTTTTGGTCTCTTTATCTAAGGAAGGATATACTTGCCTTGGAGGCGGTGCAATGAAAGTTCACTAGATTAAGAGAGTTGTCCTATGAAGAGAAGTTGAGTAGAATGGGCCTATACTCTCTGGAGTTTAGAAGAATGAGAGGTGATCTTATTGAAACATATAAGATTATGAGGGGGCTTGACAGGGTAGATGCTGAGAGATTGTTTCCCCTGGCTAGGGAGTCTGTAACTAGGGGCATAGTTGCAGGATAAAGGTCGGCCATTCAAGACTGAGATGAGGAGGAATTTCTTCACGCAGAGGGCTGTAAATCTTTGGAATTCTCTACCCCAGAGAGGAGTGGATGCTGAGTCTTGAATATATTCAAGGCTGAGATGGATAGATTTTTGGACTCTAGGGGAATCAAGGGATATAGGGATTGGGCGGGAAAGTGGAGTTGAGGTCATAGATCAGCCATAATCTGATTGAATGGCGGAGCAGGCTCGAGGGGCCATATGGCCTGCACCTGCTCCTATTTCTTATGTTCTTAACCTACGTAAGTTTGTGAACAGTAAGGTGTAGATCACAGACTGGTATTGAAACAAATGAGCAGTATCACTTTCCAAACATCTTATATTAATCTCAGTATTCGAGGATTTTAATACCTAACAGAGTTGCTATCCAAAAGCACCTTGATGAGATAAGTAAGAGACCTCCAAAAATCTGAGACTGAAGGTAGAGTAAAATAGTCAGGATATCTTAATGCAAAGGATGGCACCAAAATACAAACCTTTTCCCATCTTGTAGTGAATCCCTTGCGTGGAGGATATTTTTATGTTATAATTATATCTACCAGCAAAGTAGGAAGATCGTTGGCCAATGTTTGTCCCTCTCAAGAGATGGAGGCTTAGTAGAGGAACAAACGTATGTTCCAGAGGTTAGAACATAAGAACATAAGAAATAGGAGCAGGAGTAGGCCAATCGGCCCCTCGAGCCTGCTCCGCCATTCAACAAGATCATGGCTGATCTGATCCTAACCTCAAATCTAAATTCATGTCCAATTTCCTGCCCGCTCCCCGTAACCCCTAATTCCTTTTACTTCTCGGAAACTGTCTATTTCTGTTTTAAATTTATTTAATGATGTAGCTTCCACAGCTTCCCGGGGCAGCAAATTCCTCTGAGTAAAGGAAATTACTCCTCATCTCAGTTTTGAAAGAGCAGCCCCTTATTCTAAGATTATGCCCCCTCGTTCTAGTTTTACCGCATCCACCCGATTGAGCCCCTTCACAATCTTATATGTTTCAATAAGATCGCCTCTCATTCTTCTGAACTCCAATGAGTAGAGTCCCAATCTACTCAACCTCTCCTCATATGTCCGCCCCCTCATCCCCGGGATTAACCGAGTGAACCTTCTTTGTACTGCCTCGAGAGCAAGTATGTCTTTTCTTAAGTATGGAGACCAAAACTGTATGCAGTATTCCAGGTGCGCTCTCACCAATACCTTAGGTTAAATGATGCTCAAGCCTGGATTTTACTACCTTTGCAGCCCATTTTCAGGGTGGTATGTAGCAGGATGCAGAAAATGGGCAGGAGCATTTGCTAACAGAAGGGCAGATACAGTGCTATGCCATCTCCTTCAAGGTCACATGCAGTTATCATACAGCATAGCACTGTCATGACAGTAATTGTCAGCTTATAGTCTGAAACTTGGCTCTACGTCCTAGCAGGCCGGCTACAATACTGACTTATGGAGATATGGTGCCATGGAGGGGCTCAGAGAGCAACCTTCATGGCAACCATTTTATGCAGTGTTACCTCTACTTCAACAGCCACCCAATAATGTGTTGGGTGCTGGGCTTCTGTCATTTGCCTGCAGTTTCATACCTACACCTCAGGTTTCCTTTTTCTTCATTTTTGGCTGTCTTTTTTTAATTTGCTGTCAGGATGTGGATGACACTAGCAAGACTATTTATTGCCCAGCTCTAATTGCCCTGAGAAGGTGGTGATGGGCCTTCTCCTTGAACCGCTGCAGTCCTTGTTGTGTTGGTGCTCACAATGATGTTATGCTGGTGTCCCCAAGAGTTTTAGCATCTGCTTCATGTGTTTCCTTCTTTGTAATTACAGACTTCTTGACATCTATTTATCACTGTTTATTCCTTCAAAAAAATGTAATAGTCATAGATAGGATACTTATTCAGAATACTAGATTACAAAATCTAATTGCAAACAAATATCAGATACAATGAAGTTTTTAACCTCAAAACAATTGAAAAGTAGGATTGACTAACATCTCTTTGGCATTTTTACAGTTGAATTCTTTGCATTTAAAAACAATATAATTGGAAAATTGGACAGTAGCAGCTAATGTGCCCAGTGTGAAGAAACGGAGTGACTGCCCCATTGTACCCATTTACCAACTCCAATCCAGCCTTTTCAGTTGACTATGTAGTCAGGTTCTACAAAGTGCCCGACCTATCATAAATCACAGCTGGGGGTCTGCACACACAACGCAGTTGGTGGTGACACTGCCAAATTCAAAACACACATTTAGATTTTACTTCAACTAGACTGCCAAGTAGAACCAATGAGTGGCGACTAGCTATTTTACCAAAAAGTGTGCGTGTGTGTGCGCGTGCGCGTGCGTGCGGGCAACAAGAAAAGAGAGTCCAAGAAAAGAGAGTCCAAGTGAGAGGTAAGTCATCATGGACTGCTATTGTGCATCTCCCATTAGCTGACTACAGAACACAGTTGACAGAGGAGGGCAGTGTCTCACTCAAACAACAGTATGTGATAGAGGAAAAGAAAACTTAGATGCGTGTGTGCGCGCGTGCGTGTCTACACTTTTTAAAAATGGAACCTTAAAGAATGACAGTTTTCATACAATAATTTTGAAAAAATTTAGTGGCACAAATAGAATTTCTCTATCTGTTGCTACAAAGGAGCAAGATTCAACATCAGACAAATGGTGCTGCAAATTAAAATTTTGCAAAAAAGCCAGATTAACTTTGGCAAACCATTTGGAAAGTCACATTTAGATATTGTAAAAAGCATCTGTATGTAGAGGGCATAAGAAACAAACAATAGTGATTCATTTTCCATGTACGACTCATTTATTATTTTCCATCACTGGCGAGGTAGCGTAACTGAAAGCTCAGTTACAAAATTTAGTGCTGAAATATTGATTGTGGTGTATCTACTACATCCAATGTTTTATGTCAATATTTCAAGAGTAATCAGCTACTCTCCCTCTTGTCAAAAGTTCCATTTGCCTTGGTTGTTGATCAGGGTCACCAACCTTCAGGATTAGCTTGGAGTTTCAAGAATTAAAGATTAATCCTCTGGACAGTGTCACGAGCAACCCAGGAGGAAAATCAGAGGGGCATTTAAAGAGTGTCTTTTTTATTTTCTTTGAACACTTTCATTTATTCATTATAAAAATATTGGAGATGCAGGGGAAAAAGGCTGTTTAACTGGTTGGGCGGTTGGTCATGTGATGAAACTTCTAGGAATACATCCAACATTAGCAACTGTATTGCTGGTACTGGCAAACTAGATCACAAATTCTAGACCAAACGGTGGTAGTTATCCTCAAAACATGCAACATCACTCTACAGCCCAAACCAAAACAATGCTAGTTCTTTGCCCATGATTCAAACCGTTGAAATTCTGCACAAAGCTAACAGAGCTGGTTTCAGCTTGGTAACCTCAAGGCAGAACATTGTGGGTTCAAGCGCACTCCAGGATTTGAGTACGTAACCTAGACACTCCAGTGCAGTATTGAGGGAATGCTGCTCGATTAGAGGAGCATTCCTTTGGATAAGATGTTAATCTGAAGGCTCTTTGTTCTATTGGCTATTAAAAAAGAGGGCTGCTTATAGTGACACCACTATTCCCAGCCAAAATGAAGATGATTGGGTAATTTCCCTGCCAATCACACCTGGAGACCACATTGCTGTAAGTGACTAGGATTGATTTTATGCACATATCCTCCACTCACTGCATTTTGCTGGAGAAATCACCCTGCTTTTATCGGGAGATGTTGCTGTAGTTTCGGTCATGAGTTCTGTTTGCTGTAGTTCGCAGAGACTCTGTTTGCCATTTATTGAGTAAATAGACTTTGTTTGCTGTAAAATAGATTGTTTACTGTTAGTCCTGCCATAAGTCCCACCATGCCTGCAACTCATTGGCTATCAGTGATGTCAATAGACACTGATTAAAGAGACCATAATGCTATTCAAAGAGAGTTCTCTCAGTGTGTTGGCTAATATTCTTCCCTCAACAAAAGCCACCAAAAGCAAACTAGTCATTCATTTCATGGCTGTTTGTGGGACTTGCAGTGCATAAAATGGCTATCATGTTTGCCTATGGAACAGTGATTGAATACAATTAAGTACTTTTTAAGTGCAAAGTGCTTGAGGGCATTTCTGAGGCTTTATAGTTCTGAAAAGAACCTTTAAATGCAGCTCACAATGAGATCTAAAATGCAAAACAGAATGGGGAGTGTAGGTGAGCTGAGAAACATGAAAGATTGCAACCTGGCTAAAATGATCAGTTTTTTTTAAGAAAACACCAAATCCTAATTACGTGAAGATTGAGTGAGCGAAGATATTCAGGTTGGATAAGATAGTGAAAGTATGCCAGCATATGTTGCAAGAGGTTTTGGGTTTTTTTTTTGGGGGGGGGGGGTGGAAGTGGAAGAGGGGAAGGAAAGAGAAAAGAAACTAAAGCACAACCCATGGCAGAGTTAGCATCACATTGATATATATATTTATATATAAAAATATAAAACCAAATAATGTTTGTGTCCAGAGAGATCCATGAATAGCATACAGTATCTGCAGAATAGTTTCCCCCCTCAAACTACAAATATGATGAGCTGAATAGATGAAGCATTCAGTTTCTAAAAAAGTACTGAAAGGGCACAACTTTCAACATGGAAGTGAAGGGAATGGTATTCTATTCAGGGATATCATTCATTACATAAATAAACATAAAATTGATGAGAACTTAATTTTTTTTAATCCAATCTTTGGTACTTTGCATAATACTAAACTCAGATTCCAAGCCAGGAGAGTGGTTAGAAAGTGCATTGCCTTTCAATGAACAGAAATCAGAGGATCATAGAATCATAGAAAATAGGAGCAAGAGTAGGCCATTCGGCCCTTCAGGCCTGCTCCGCCATTCAAAATGATCATGGCTGATCGTCTAACTCAGTACCCTGTTCCTGCTTTTTCCCCATATCCCTTTAGCATTAAAAAAATATATCTATCTCCTTCTTGAATATATTTAATGACTTGGCCTCCACTGCCTTCTGTGGTAGAGAATTCCACAGGTTCACCACCCTCAGTGAAGAAATTTCTCCTCATCTCTGTTCTAAATGGCATACCCCGTATCCTGAGACTGTGACCCCTGGTTATGGACTCCCCAGCCATTGGTAACATCCTCCCTGCATCTAGTATGGTCTCTAGTGAGGTGCCATAAGGACTTTATAAAGTAGACTGATCTATAAATTTTGACAGTGGGTATGGTAGCATAGTGGTTATGTTACTTGACTAGTAATCAAGTAACTTGGACTAATAATCTGGAGTCATGCGTTCAAATCCTGCCAAGGCAGCTGGGGAATTTAAATTCAATTAATTAAGTAAAAAAAAACTAGTATCAGTAATGGTGGCTATGAAAACCCCTCTGGTTCATAGAAAATGGGAGCAAGAGTTGGCCGTTCAGGTCTCCTCCGCCATTCAAAATCATAAGGAATCTTACAACACCAGGTTATAGTCCAACAATTTTATTTTAAAATCACAAGCTTTCGGAGATTATCTCCTTCGTCAGGTGAGTGAGTGAAAGGTTCTCAAATCGCATATCTTATATTAGGCTGGGACACCACCATCACACCAAAGGTGTCGTTGGTGTTCAGACAGGTTAGCCACGGAAAACAGTAGGTCCCAGTATGCTGAATACACATTGTGTCAAATTACACAGACAGAGAGAGAATATTAAAAACAGATAACTTTTTTTTCCCCCTTGCTGGTGGGGTTACGTGTAGCCTTCCCATCAGCAAGGGAAAAAAAATGATCTGTTTTTAATATTCTCTCTCTCTGCCTTTTGGGTCTCTTTCTCACTGTCTGTGTAATTTGACACAATGTGTATTCAGCATACTGGGACCTACTGTTTTCCGTGGCTAACCTGTCTGAACACCAACGACACCTTTGGTGTGATGGTGTCCCAGCCTAATATAAGATATGCGATTTGAGAACCTTTCACTCACTCACCTGACGAAGGAGATAATCTCCGAAAGCTTGTGATTTTAAAATAAAATTGTTGGACTATAACCTGGTGTTGTAAGATTCCTTACATTTGTCCACCCCAGTCCATCACCGGCATCTCCACATCATTCAAAATCATGGCTGATCGTCTAACTCAGTACCTTTTTTCCCCTTGATCCCTTTAGCATTAAGAAATATATTTATCTCCTTCTTGAATACATTTAATGACTTGGCCTCCACTGCCTTCTGTGGTAGAGAATTCCACAGGTTCATCACCCGCTGAGTGAAGAAATTTCTCCTCATCTCGGTTCTAAATGGCATACCCCGTATCCTGAGACTGAGACCCCTGGTTCTGGACTTCCCAGCCATCGGGAACATCCTCAGTGTCTAGTCCTGTTAGAATTTTATACATTTCGATGAGATCACCTCTCATTCTTCTAAACTCTAGTGAATATAGGCCTAGTCGACCTAATCCAATAAGTTCACTAATAGTCCTTTAGGGAAGGAAACCTGCCATCCTTACCCGGTCTGGCCTATATGTGACTCCAGATCCACAGCAATGAGGTTGATTCTTAATGGCCCTCAGTTGTACAATCTCGCTACAAAGAAAATCATAAGAATAAAACCGGATGGACCACTAGGCATCGGACACAACAAAGGCAAACCAAGCCCAGTGTACCCAGCAAAATCCTCCTCACTAACATCTGGGGATTTGTGCCAAAATTGGGAAAGCTGTCCCACAACTAGTCAAGCAACAGCCTGACATCGCCGTACTCACAGAATCATACCTTTCAGTCAACGTCCCAGACTCTTCCATGACCATCACCAGAGGTGGCAGTCACAGTCAGGAGGGAGTGGCTCTGGGAGTCCTCAATATGGACTCTGGACCTCATGGCATCATCAGGACAAACATGGGCAAGGAAACCACCTACCGCCCTCCCTCAGCTGATGAATCAGTCGTCCTCCATGTTGTGCACCGCTTCAAGGTAGCACGGGCACAGAATGTACTCTGGGTAGGGGACTTCAATGTCCATCACCAAGAGTGGCTCAGTAGCACCATTACTGGCCAAATCCTGAAGGACATAGCTGCCAGACAGCAGCAGGTGGTGAGCGAACCAACATGAGGGAAAAACCAACTTGACTTTGTCCTCACCTATCTGTCGATGACAGTATTGGTAGGAGTAACCACTGCACAGTTCTCGTGGAGACAAAGTCCCGTCTTCGCACTGAGGACACCATCCAACATGTGTGGCACTACCACCGTGCTAAATGGGATGGATTCAGAACAGATCGAGCAGCTCAAAACTGGGCATCCATGAGGCACTGTGGGCCATCAGCAGCAGATTTGTATTCCAGCACAATCTGTAACCTCATGGCCCGGCATATTCCTCACTCTACCATTACCAACAAGCCAGAGGATCAACCCTCGTTCAATGGGGAGGGTAGACGAGCATGCCAGGAGCAGCACCAGGCGTACCTAAAAATGAGGTGCCAACCTGGTGAAGCTACAACACAGAACTACATGCATGATAAACAGCAAAGCAACATGCTATAGACAGGGCTAAGCGATTCCACAAACAACGGATCAGATCAAAGCTTTGCAGTCCTGCCACATCCAGTTGTGAATGGTGGTGGACAATTAAACAACTAAACAGGCAGAGGCGGCTCTGTAAACATCCCCATCCTCAACGATGGAAGAGTCCAGCACGTGAGTGCAAAAGACAAAGCTGAAGCATTTGCAACCATCTTCAGCCAGAAGTGCTGAGTGGACGACCCATCTCGGCCTCCTTCCGATATCCCCACCATCACAGAAGCCAGTCTTCAGCCAATTCGATTCACTCCATGTGATAAAGAAACAATTTGGTGCACTGGATACAATAAAGGCTATGGGCCCCAACAACAACCCGGCTGCAACGCTGAAGACTTGTGCTCCAGAATTAGCCACACCTCTAGCCAAACTGTTCCAGTACAGCTACAACACTAGCATCTACCAATGTGCAAAATTGCCCAGGTATGTCCTGTCCACAAAAAGCAGGACTAATCCAATCCAACCAATTACCGCCCCATCAGTCTACTCTCAATCATCAGCAAAGTGATGGAAGGTGTCATTAACAGTACTATCAATCGGCACTTACTCCCCAATAACCTGCTCACCGATGCTCAGTTTGGATTCCGCCAGGACCACTCGGCTCCAGACCTCATTACAGCCTTGGTCCAAACATGGACAAAAGAGCTGAATTCCAAGGTGAGGTGAGAATGACTGTCCTTGACATCAAGGCAGCATTTGACCAAGTGTGGCACCAAGGAGCCGGAGTAAAATTGAAGTCAATGGGAATCGGGGGGAAAACTCTCCAGTGGCTGGAGTTATACCTAGCACAAAGGAAGATGGTGGTAGTTACCCCTGGACATTGCTGCAGGAGTTCCTCAGGGCAGTGTCCTAGGCCCAATCATCTTCAGCTGCTTCATTAATGACCTTTCCCTCTATCATAAGGTCAGAAATGGGGATGTTCGCTGATGATTGCACAGTGTTCAGTTCCATTCGCAACCCCTCAAATAATGAAGCAATCTGTGCCCGCCTGCAGCAAGACCTGGACAACATCCAGGCTTGGGCACATAACTGGCAAGTAACATTCGCGCCAGACAATGACCATCTCCAACAAGACAGTCTAACCACCTCCCCTTGACATTCAATGGCATTACCATCAACATCCTGTGCGTCACTATTGACCAGAAACTAAACTGGACCAGCCACATAAATACTGTGGCTACAAGAGCAGGTCAGAGGCTGGGTATTCAGTGGCAAATGACTCACCTCCTGACTCTCCAAAGCCTTGCCACCATCTATAAAGGCACAAGTCAGGAGTGTGATGGAATATTCTCCACTTGCCTAGATGAATGCAGCTCCAACAACACTAGAGAAGCTTGACTCCATTCAGGACAAAGCAGCCAGCTTGATTGGCAGCCCATCCACCACCCTAAACATTCACTCCCTTCACCACCGGCGCACTGTGGCGGCAGTGTGTATCATCCACAGGGATGCAATGCAGCAACTCACCAAGGCCTCTTCGACAGCACCTCCCAAACCCACGACCTCTACCACCTAGTAGGACAAGGGCAGCAGGCACAGGGAACACCACCACCTGCACGTTCCCCTCCACATCACACACCATCCCGACTTGGAAATATATCGCTGTTCCTTCATCGTCGCTGGGTCAAAATCCTGGAACTCATTACCTAACAGCACTGTGGGAGATCCTTCACCACAGACTGCAGCGGTTCAAGGTGGCAGCTCACCACCACCATCTCAAGGGCAATTAGGGATGGGCAATAAATGCCAGCCTTGCCAGCAATGCCCTCATCCTATGAACAAATAAAAAAGAAGTTGCTTTCAAATTAGGACCAAGAACCCACAAAGTCATCAAGACACCAAGAGTGGATAATACTTGGGCCAACATTCAGAACATGAGAAACTCTATACTTTTTAAATCAAAAGAACTTTATGGGTCAGAGGATTATTACTGCCAGGTCCAAAATAAATGTTAGTTTTCCTGCTGAGTAGGGAATTGTTAGAGTCCATGTGCAAACATGGAGGAGTAAATCTGCCCCTCCAAGGAGTCTCCAAAAATTCCACTGTCTGAAATGAGATCTTCATTTGATACAGTTAATATACATCCGAGGATGAGCCTCTTCTCCACCACCTTCTATTTAATCTCCAAAAGAACATTTGCCCACATCAGAGAATAGTCCATAAACAGAACAAATCAGTGGTTCATCTTGCATTTTCTTTTTACTTCATTCACGGGATGTGGGCGTCACCGGCAAGGCCAGCATTTATTGGCCATCCCTAATTGCCCTCGAGAAGGTGGTGCTGAGCTGCCTCCTTGAAACACTGCAGTCCATGTGGTGAAGGTACTCCCACAGTGCTGTTCGGTAGGGAATTCCAGGATTTTGACTCAGCGATGATGAAGGAACGGTCACAAAAATTCAAAAGAATTGAAATGATAGGAAACAAGGAACAATGCAGTGGGGAGCAAGACCACCACCCACTGTAGGTTATAATCAATGGTTGCACAGTGAGAAGTTTGCTTTTCAAATTAAATATTTGTTTGGGTCCACTGAACTGGTGACACTTCTTGGACGATGGAGATTTAATTTGTATAGTATTACAATTGATTTTATAAATAATCACAAGGTCACTGACAAGAAAAGGTAGGCTTTATTTTGCTACATGTCTCGGCAATAGGCAGATGTTAAGTAACACTGGTGTACACAAGATATGAACTATTGACAGCTGAAAATATAGAAACATTGCAAAAGGATGTTGCAATACATCGGTAACAGCAGAAATACTCATTTCCAGATAACTTGACCTTTACTCCAATAATCCCCTACTGCTGTAAATTTACCATTTAATTCTGCCAACACAACTTGGAAGTTTCTCCTTCCTTACTCAAACCTAAAAACAGATTCTCCTCAATTTATAATAAAAAATTAACTTATTTGTGATCAATATATTTTACATAATAGGCAAATATTAAATGTTCATGACGGTCACTAGTAGTTGACACATGTTCAATCGCTAGTGAGTAACAAGATAAAAATATATATTGTATGAATATATGCTTTGAAATGAAATACATGAAAAGGCTAAATAGCATTACATTAAATATATAGATCTGCCTTCAATATTGAACTACTGTATATTCCACCATAAAGAATTTTTGAAATGCCCAACATTTTTCAAGTGCAAGCAATTTTCCTACAGAATAGAAGCTACAGGCGCTTTCATAAGGTTTTTTAGCTGTCAGCTACATTCATTGTTATTTCAACACCTGGCTATGATCTAGTCTCAAATAAACACTTCCATCGTCGCTCACTGAACTAATAAGTAATTGAAGCTACACATCAGATACATTAACTGCATTCAAAAAAGCTCAGACAACTGCATGTAAACATAACCTTAAACTCTGAATATCTGTGGAAATGCTCCATTGCATGGGAATGCTTCATTTATGTAACTGCAAAAAGCAGAATGCCAGCCACTTTAATGCATGATACAGCAAAATCTGGCAACTGAATCTGTCCACCAAACCATTAGGAATGAGTGAAAGGCATCTGTTGCAAGCTAAGCTTGAATGACAAGCCAGTGGGTCATCATTACTGTCCAGACAAATCTTAGTTAAGTCAGAACTGACTTGCACTGCTGGGATCACATTGTAGTAGTCGAACAATGGAAGGATCACTCTTGGCACCTTTTATAAATTCTTCAAGAGACAGTTTACCTAGAAATAAAATTAAAAATATTTTATGGTTACCTCACAAAATGTAGTACAGACTTTCCAACACTGACATTTTAAAATTCTATCACTAATAGAATTTTGCACTTGCAGTGTTTGTTTTCGGTTAATAACAATGAACTCTTTCATACCACTGAGGCAGATATAGGTGGAGGAAAATCAGATTTTTTTTTTTTTTTAAAAGTGTAGTCCATCCCATTGAGCTTGCTGTCAATTCAATTGCATATTTGCTAATTGGAAAACATTACAATTATTCAGAGCAGTTAAACAAAGTTTAGTGCAGCCAGCTGGATAGGGAAGGTTTACCTCTATAATTTAAGTGTTTACATTAGTTGTAGTGTGCAATTAAGCATGCTGCACAAGGAAATACAAACCAAATTCTAAACCTGCAATATGCCATTTTGGCAACATCACATTTTACTCAAAGATCATTTTAATTTATCTTGTCCATTTAAAAAAGTGTTGCAGATTAAAATGTCACCCTGAAGATGCCAACTATTTGTGTATTCTGCAATTAATTTCTCAGTCATTGCAGGCAGATTGCTTTGGGTTGTTGCCATCTGTTGATGGAACTGTAACAAAATGGTGTATTTGAAATGATATACACATAATAGTCTTGTGGGGAATAGTCAGCCAGACATCTCTGATGATCCATTATCTGGACACAGATGCTATGCTCATAAATAAAGGGGAACTAAAATGTGGCCAATATCATAATTTTATCCTCAAACATTGCAATTCAGGTGCCAAGGCCTCTAAACCTGAACAATCATCTTTGCTGATGCACTGAATTGACAGAAAACAAATTGGCATCCTACCAAATCAACTGAGTGTCCTATTACATTCATGGAAACAACAGTCTCTCTGAACCAGCAGCTCTTCTAGGTTTTCAGCCCAGCTTCACTACGCCATTAATCCTGATTTAAGTTGGTTTGTAGTGGCAATTCTGATTAACCCATCATTCCTTTCCTTCCCTTGTTTAATTTTTCATGTTTAATGTTTTTCTTATCTATATTAAAAAAATCACAGATCTGTATGACTTCCTGTTACCTTTTTCTCCCATTATAAATTCCTATGTCAAAACTTATAATGGTAACTGGCTATGCAAAATTATCACTCCAATTACACCCTCCCACCAATGGAGGCACTGAAGTACCAGTGGCAGGAGGGCATAATTACAGCATGACAAGTTTACATAGGTAGTTTCCACTATAAATTCCTATGCCAACATTTATAGTGGAAATAAAAATGACAGAATACATGACTTTATAATAGGAACTGAATGAAGTTTGTGCACCCTGGTCCAATCAAGTCTGATCCTCTGCTCAAGGCTATACTTGGTCCCAACTCTCCAGGGGTAATATCACAGGAAATCAACTAGTTCATTATTGCTCTTACTTTAAAAAATATCCAAATTTGTTATTTGCCTTTTTTTTGCCTCCTCCTTCTGCCTACTGTGCAATTTGGAGATGGGGGAGTGTGTGTGGCTATAGCAAGTATAGTCTTCTATATAATATATAGACACATACACTCCTACCTCCAAACTGCACAGCAGCAGGAACCATTAGAAGGAAACAAGGTATAAATATAAGTAAGTTGGCCTTTGGAGTTGGTTTTTAGTCAATCCAACAGAATGAAGATTGGCATAGTTGTGCACACAGTTCAATTTCCAATCTCCAATGTCAAAACTGGAAAGGGCTGTTACTGATGGGTTGGCAGATCATGGGACCACAGTGAGTATAGGCTCAATTAGTTGGACAAATATAAACAGTAGACCTGTAAGAAATTAGAAAAGTTAGTTTGAATCCTTCTATAGTAAAATGTAAACAATTTTACAACACCAAGTTATAGTCCAGCAATTTTATTTTAAATTCACAAGCTTTCGGAGGCTTCCTCCTTCGTCAGGTTCACATCGTTCACCTGACGAAGGAGGAAGCCTCCGAAAGCTTGTGAATTTAAAATAAAATTGCTGGACTATAACTTGGTGTTGTAAAATTGTTTACAATTGTCAACCCCAGTCCATCACCGGCATCTCTACATCATATAGTAAAATGAGTTGCTTAACATCCTATAGTGCACATGTGAATTTATCATCATAGAAATAGACAATTAGGAATGCAAAAGGATCATTTGGTCTCTATGTCCCAAATTTCTGGCTCCATCTCATCCCTAGCTCTTTCTACTTCTCCCCTTTTTGGAAATCTCTAGCTTCTTTCTGAATGGTTTAACAAATTCTGTACTCCATCTTTGTATGAATTAATAGAATAAACTGACAACACATGCAAGATTGTTCCATAACTCCATATAATCTTATAATCTCCCCTGAGTTCTTTAATGCTAGTTTCATACCAGTTTCTAGCTTGACACAAGCTACATCATCCCTTCTATAACCATGTATTTGCTCCCTTTCATTTTTAAGAATAATTCTCAGCCTCTTGTGATCAAGAATCATCCTAGGAACTAACCCTCATAATCCATTAATACTTTTTGCATCCATTTCTGCCAACAACCCAAATACAGGCTCATTAATGACAGCATCAATATTAGCACCTCAGTCTAAACTCGTTCTACAAGTGGCTCCTTTTACAATAATTACTTCTTATAGACAAAAAGGACTTCATAACCAACCAGCAATCCCACCCAAATCTTTCTTCTACTCCACCCAATGCCACTGACTCCATGATCATATTTCCTATAGCAACTTGCATTTATATAGCACCTTTGACATAGAAAAACAGCCCAAGGTGCTTCACAGAAGCATAATCAGATAAAATAGACACAGCCAAATGAGATATTAGGAGGGGTGACAAAAAGCTCCAAAAACAAGGCAAGTTTTAAGGAGGGGCTTAAAAGAAAACAGGGAAGTGGAGAGACTGAGGGGTTTAGGGAGAGAATTCCAGAGCGTAGGGCGTAGATGGCTGAAGGCAAAGCAGTCAACGATGGGGTGAAAAAATGCATGAGGCCAGAGTCTGAGGAATGCTGCGAGCAGTCTTAGGGCTGGAGGAGGTTGTAGAGATAGACAGGTGAGGCCAGGATGAGAATTTTAAATTGGAGGTGTTGAGGGACCGGAGGCTAATGTAGGTTAGCAACGGCAGGAGTGATGGGCGAGCAGGACTTGGTTGGAATAGGACACAGGCAGCAGAGTTTTGGATAAGCTGAAGATTAGAAAGGAGAGACAAGTCAGGAGGTAACAAAAGCATCAATAAGCGTTAGAGCAGATAAGCTGAAGCGGGTGCTAAGGCAGGTGACGTTATGGAGGTAGAAGTTCGTAGTCTGTGCGACAGGGAGGATATGGGGTTGGATGTTCAGCTGAGGGTTGAATAGGCCGGGGGTGGGGAGAAGAGAAAGGGGGGGGGGGTGGTGGGGAGAAGAGAAAGGGGGGGGGTGGGTGGTGGGGAGAAGAGAAAGGGGGGGGGGGTGGGTGGTGGGGAGAAGAGAAAGGGGGGGGGGTGGGTGGTGGGGAGAAGAGAAAGGGGGGGGGGTGGGTGGTGGGGAGAAGAGAAAGGGGGGGGGGTGGGTGGTGGGGAGAAGAGAAAGGGGGGGGGGTGGGTGGTGGGGAGAAGAGAAAGGGGGGGGGGGTGGGTGGTGGGGGAGAAGAGAAAGGGGGGGGGTGGGTGGTGGGGAGAAGAGAAAGGGGGGGTGGGTGGTGGGGAGAAGAGAAAGGGGGGGGGTGGTGGGGAGAAGAGAAAGGGGGGGGGGTGGTGGGGAGAAGAGAAAGGGGGGGGGGTGGTGGGGAGAAGAGAAAGGGGGGGGGGGGTGGTGCGGAGAAGAGAAAGGGGGGGGTGGTGGTGGGGAGAAGAGAAAGGGGGGGGGGTGGTGCGGAGAAGAGAAAGGGGGGGGTGGTGGGGAGAAGAGAAAGGGGGGGGTGGTGGTGGGGAGAAGAGAAAGGGGGGGGTGGTGGTGGGGAGAAGAGAAAGGGGGGGGTGGTGGTGGGGAGAAGAGGGGGGGAGGGTGGGGAGAAGAGGGGGGGAGGGTGGGGAGAAGAGGGGGGGAGGGTGGGGAGAAGAGGGGGGGAGGGTGGGGAGAAGAGGGGGGGAGGGTGGGGAGAAGAGGGGGGGAGGGTGGGGAGAAGAGGGGGGGAGGGTGGGGAGAAGAGGGGGGGAGGGTGGGGAGAAGAGGGGGGGAGGGTGGGGAGAAGAGGGGGGGAGGGTGGGGAGAAGAGGGGGGAGGGTGGGGAGAAGAGGGGGGAGGGTGGGGAGAAGAGGGGGGAGGGTGGGGAGAAGAGGGGGGGAGGGTGGGGAGAAGAGGGGGGGAGGGTGGGGAGAAGAGGGGGGGAGGGTGGGGAGAAGAGGGGGGGAGGGTGGGGAGAAGAGGGGGGGAGGGTGGGGAGAAGAGGGGGGGAGGGTGGGGAGAAGAGGGGGGGAGGGTGGGGAGAAGAGGGGGGGAGGGTGGGGAGAAGAGGGGGGGAGGGTGGGGAGAAGAGGGGGGGAGGGTGGGGAGAAGAGGGGGGGAGGGTGGGGAGAAGAGGGGGGGAGGGTGGGGAGAAGAGGGGGGGAGGGTGGGGAGAAGAGGGGGGGAGGGTGGGGAGAAGAGGGGGGGAGGGTGGGGAGAAGAGGGGGGGAGGGTGGGGAGAAGAGAAAGGGGGTGGGTGGGGAGAAGAGAAAGGGGGTGGGTGGGGAGAAGAGAAAGGGGGTGGGTGGGGAGAAGAGAAAGGGGGTGGGTGGGGAGAAGAGAAAGGGGGTGGGTGGGGAGAAGAGAAAGGGGGTGGGTGGGGAGAAGAGAAAGGGGGTGGGTGGGGAGAAGAGAAAGGGGGTGGGTGGGGAGAAGAGAAAGGGGGTGGGTGGGGAGAAGAGAAAGGGGGTGGGTGGGGAGAAGAGAAAGGGGGTGGGTGGGGAGAAGAGAAAGGGGGTGGGTGGGGAGAAGAGAAAGGGGGTGGGTGGGGAGAAGAGAAAGGGGGTGGGTGGGGAGAAGAGAAAGGGGGTGGGTGGGGAGAAGAGAAAGGGGGTGGGTGGGGAGAAGAGAAAGGGGGTGGGTGGGGAGAAGAGAAAGGGGGTGGGTGGGGAGAAGAGAAAGGGGGTGGGTGGGGAGAAGAGAAAGGGGGTGGGTGGGGAGAAGAGAAAGGGGGTGGGTGGGGAGAAGAGAAAGGGGGTGGGTGGGGAGAAGAGAAAGGGGGTGGGTGGGGAGAAGAGAAAGGGGGTGGGTGGGGAGAAGAGAAAGGGGGTGGGTGGGGAGAAGAGAAAGGGGGTGGGTGGGGGAGGGAGGGGCAGAGGTTAAAAAGGATCGGAGGCAAGGGTACAGTGTTTTGTGGCAGTGACCAAAAAGACAATGGCTTTGGTCTTCCCAATGTTTAACTGGATGAAATGGTTCATCCAGGACCGGACGTCAAACAAGCTGACAACACAGAAGCAATGGAAGGGTCGAGAGGGGTGGTAGAGAGGTAGAGCTGGGTGTTGTCAGCATACAAATGGAGACTGGTACAGTGTCTTGAATGATGCCACCAAGGGGCGGCATGTAGATGAGGAAGATGAAGGGGCCAAGGATAGATCCTTAGTGGACTCAAGGTAATAGGGCAGGAGTGAGAAGAGAATCCATGGCTATGATTGGATAGATAAGAGTGGCACCAAGTGAGGGCAATCTCACTAAGCTGGACAACAGAGGAGATGTATTGGAGGATGGTGTCGACTGGGTCAAAGGCAGCAGAAAGATCAAGGAGGAAGTAGTGAGATAGTGCACCAATGACGGTTAATGGATCCTTTGTGATCATTAACCCAAAGCGAGGCTGCAGTAGAAAGTTACTGGCATTAGACAGATTGAATATACAAAAATGTGATGGATGTTAGACCTTATCTCAAGTACTGTTCGATGTACTAGGAACATATTACTATAAGAGGCAGAAGAACAAAGTAGGCCATTCACCCCCTCGAGCCCGTTCTGCCGTTCAATTACATCATAGCTGATCTGTGTCTTAACTCCATCTACCCGCCTTTGTTCCATAACCATTAATATCCTTGCCTAACAAAAATCTATCAATCTGACTTTTGAAATTTTCAGTTGACCTAGCTTCAACAACTTTTTGGGAGGGAGTGTTCCAGATTTCCACTACCCTTTGTATTAAGTGCATTCTGACATCACCCCTGAATGGCCTAGCTTGTTCTGGATCCACCAGAGGAAATAGTTTCTCTCCATCTACCCTATCAACTCTGATCATCTTAAAGACCTTAATTAGATCACCAGATAATGTTTATTCAAGGAAATACAAGCCTAGTCTATGTAACCTGACCTCAATTTAATCTTTTTAGCCCCAGTATCATTCTGGTGAATCTGTGCTGCACCCCCTCCAAGGCCAATATATTTTTCCTGAGGTGCAGTGCCCCAGAACTGGATGTAGTACTCCAGATGGGGTCTAACCAGAGCTCTGTACAGCTATAACATAACTTTCACCCCTTTATCTCAAGAAAGAGGGAGAGACAGCACACAATTCAGAAATTGAAATTGAAATTGAAATTGAAAAAGAGGAATTCAAACACAACTACCTCACCTCATAATGGGCAACATAAGGCATAAGAACAGTTACCAGGGAAGACTGTTGAATCAAATAGTATATGGATTCAAGAGATAACACAAGGTGTAGTTGCAGAAATATAGAATATAAGAATTAATTGAGACAGTAGATTTGAGACCAACCAATAAAAAGGCAGACTTGTTCCAGTGAGAGCTCCTACTTGTGAGCATGCTGTGAAAGATAACTATCAACACACGTAGCAATGCAGACTACAACCTTCCACTCATCTGATCAACTGACAAGAAAATCCACTCAGATAGTAAGCTGCTTGAATTTGATAGAGCTCTACCTATGATCTTATCTGGCCCTAAACATTAGGGCTTATGTTCCTAATATTAAAGTGCTCTAACTTCTGCATTTCTACTCTTCCTTCTTCAAAGTAATAACAAACCAACTTGTCTGATTTTTTTTTTTAGGGCCTTGCCTTTCTCCTTATTCAAAGATAGTGAAACTAAACAGTCTGCTTCAGTGTGTAATGAATGTTCTTCTCCTATTATCAGTATAAATATTCATCCCTTTAACCAGGGAGCTCATACTGGTAGGAAACCACAAACTCTTGCTTATACATCTCACTGCATTCCCATTGTTACGTACCATCGTTGTTTGTGTCCATCTGTCTGAAAATCTTGTCTGTCCGTTTTTCTGGTGTAGATTCATCTTCTGGCATCTTCATCACAGATGACACCATTTTATAAATTGCCTGACACCAAGAAATGGGATTGGTTAGCTCATATTTCATTTACTGTATCAAGGAATTGACAATACTTCAAAACTTTTGAAATGTTTGTGTGGAAGAGCAAGGTGAGGATTGAACATTACATTCAAATACAATGGGTGGACATTGTAAGCTCAAGGAATTACCATCCTTGTATTTTACCATAGTTCAGCAAAGTGATATTTTTCTAATTAAATGTTAAAGACTTAACTTCTAAATGCAAATCAAGATTCATTTCATAGTTATGATACATAAGGTAGCATAACAATTAATGTTCTTTTGGCAGTCATCTCTAAGCAGGGCTTTTTTTGGCAGTGACACAGATTAGGGCATAAACATGGGAGTAGGGAGTACAAAAGCATGCTGCGTGCCAGTTTGCAAGATTTCAAGATTAAAGATTTTATTTTCTCCCATCTCCAGGTCAATTATCTGGAAATTTTGTAGTCCTTAATTATAATAAACAAGGACAGGCTGATTTAAAAAAACTTCAGGAAGAAGCAATAACTAGGGATAGATGGGAATACATGGAATGCACAACTTCATAGTTCCATTTCTCCTCCCAGTATGTCAAGGATACAACAGCACCTTTCCCAATAAACACAAAATTGGAATTTTGCAAGCTTATGCGAGACAGGTTAGTGAAAACAAATTGCTGGGACGTGCACCATTTACTGGACTGTCATTTGCTTCAGTGTGAAGATATAAAGGTCTGAGGCAGAAATATGTTTCTGTAAGTTTTAAACAATAGCTTTTGAAATGCAGTTTATTGTTCAATTATATTTCACAATCCACCAAGAGAAGCACTATTTTAATTTATTACAATTTTTGAAAATGGGTCATTTGGAAGAATTTCCAAGCAACTTCTATTAGGCTTCATCACTGGGTTAATTTGATTTTCCATCTACTCATTACGCTTGTGGTGCGAGCCCTGAGATATTGCAGCTTGCAGAAAAAGCTCAAACACATAGCCCCTCCACCCCAAATGAACACTTCAAGTTCCAGCAGGAAAGAGGGCAAAGAATCATTATGATGTTTCGTTTCCTTGGGAGAACAGTGGTGAAAGAGGAAGAGAAGAAAGCAGAGAGTGGGGGGGGGGGGGGGGGGTGGAAATCAGGACTATGGGAAGCCATCTACTTTTCTTCCTTCACCTACCAGACAAACCATGGAGGCCAACACTGCACTAGCAAATACACATCCTATTTAGTAAAATACAAAACATGATACTTGGTAAAAAGGAATATGGATTGCTCAGTTTTGATGTCACATTAGTTAGTTAATGCTAGTCCACACAACTTCTGGAATGTTGCTTAACATTTCTTTTGAGGTTTTATTTGCCTTCCTCTTCCTCTCTTCCCCACCCCCATTACCAGCCATTTCACTACCAAATAATTAGTCAGCATGTGTTAGCATTTTATGCTCTGTGGAAATAAGCAGGAATGGCATTTGGTAATTATTTTGCCCTGCTTACATAAGTTCCTGTAACTAGACAAGTCCAGAGTGTAACTTTAAGAGGGGACATTGTTGGACAGGAGGAAGGAACCTTTGAATGGCATCTTGGGATTGTTTGAAAAAGGTTATTTAGGTAAATGAGAATCAATTTTAAATGGGTTATTGGGACCTATTTACACCCTATTTAAATTATCTTGGGATTTTAAAATTTATTTCCTAAAATCCAATTCTCAATTCAAATCAGACTAACCTGTACTCCAAGATTGCACTACAAGCTGAACATTGAACAAATTATTGATAGTAATGAAAGAATCTCAACATCCAAGCACGAGATTGCTTCTCAGCCAAGCTGTTACATTATTCAGGTTAGCAAGGAGTTGTTGGCATCAGGTGAAACTGACTAAAGACTATGTAATAAAAGCACATTTCTTTTAGTAAATCACCAATCCAAATTGTTAACCCTATTCTGAGCTACATCTCCTCAGATTGCATTTGCTTAAGTAACAGCAACAGATTTTGCAGTACATTTATGATTTCTGATCAAAGCTCAATTCTTGAACTTGAGAATATAAAAATGCTAATGATTATTTTTGTATTGAGAGTATAGTTGCTCGCTTTGCACAACCAAATCCTGCTCCTACTCCCAAATACTGGAGAGCAGAGAAACGGTAGACTTCTCCCTCTGACCACCCTCCTCTGCTCAATATTCACCTTGTATACCAAATGCAAGGACCTCAGCCCAAAATTGAGATCACCACACTGTCCTCTGGCCTCTTCCCAATCCTGCCCCCACCCAGTCACCGACCACCCATCAAGCTCACCATTGACACCCAATCAACCCATCCCAGCTTCTAACCATTTAACTTTCCCTCCTCAACCACAGGCTCACTTCATCCTCATCTCCGTCAAAATTAACATACCCCCTTCTCAAAAACACCCCCACTAATTCCACACCACCCTATTTACAAGCTTCCCTTTCTATCCAAAGTCTTGGAATGAGTTATTGCCTCTAAACTATGGACACCTCTAAACTATGAACCCATCTCTCCCTGTTCAACACATTCCAATCTGGTTTCTGCCCTGCCTACACCAAGACTGCACCAGTCAAAATTTGCTAACATCCTGTGCGTCTGATGCTGCCCCAATCTTTCCTCATCCTATCCATCTTCATACATGTCTCCTCCATGGCACTATTCCCTCTTGGTTCCACTCATACCCTCTGCAATGCAGACATATTTCCTTTAATGGAATCTCCCTCAGGCATGCACGGTCACTCCACAGTATCGTAGGGCTCCATCGTTGGCTCCTTATATGCTACTCCCCATTGACATCTATAATTAAAGGGATAGCTTCCATGTGCACGTGGTTGACACACTGCTTCACCTCTCCACTTCCACCAACCCCAAAGCTGTTGCTAACCTTTTCATCTGCTTGGTCAACATCAAGTCAAAAACCTCCAGCTCAACAATAGTAAAATTATAATCAAACCTTTGCCTCCTGCCAGCACCTACATATCCTTAGCCTAAATTTCAACCATTTTGGCTGTTATTAAGCCAAAGTCTGAAATGTGGATGTTGGTTTCCTGTCTGAATCTAAACAGAGCTTCCATCCACATTTGATCTGTTGCCAAGACCCTTTTCTTTCACTTTCAAAACACTGCATGCTCCACCCATACCTCTTAAAACCCTAATCCACACCTCTTTCACTTTCAGGCTCAGGTTTCTCAATGTCGTCCTCACCTGCCTTCATTCTCCAGAAACTCCACACTTTTCCCAATGCTACTGTATGGCCTTGCCTCACACCTGGCTCTATTGGATCTCTACGAAAATGAATGACTAAAATCTTTATTTTCACTTTCAAATATTCAACATCGAGACAGATAATCAAAAAATACCTCTCTGGAAGGTTAGTCAAACACTAGGCTAAAGACATTTGTGGAGATACAGGCTGGACCATCCAATCTGTGGATGTCAGATTTCACATGCACGCTGACGACACCCAGCTCTACTTCACCACCACCTCTCGCCCCCTCCACTGCCTCTGATTTGTCGTGCTGCTTATCCAACATCCAAGTACCGGATGAGCAGAAATTTCCTCCAACTAAATATTGGGAAAACCAAAGCTATTGTCCTCGGTCCCAGCCACAAACTCTGTTCCCTAGCCAACGACTCCATCCCTCTCACTGGCCACCGTCTCCGGCTAAACCAGACCGGTCACAACATTGGTATCGTATTTGAACCCGAGATGAGATTCAGACCTCATAATTCGCTCCGTCATCAAGACCGCCTACTTCCACCTCTAACATCGTCCATCTCCGCCCCTGCCTCAGCTCATCTGCTGCTGAAACCCTCATCCATGCCTTTGTTACCTCTAGACTCGACTATTCCAATGTTCTCCTGGCTGGCCTCCCATCTTCCACCCTCCATAAACTTGAGCTCCTCCAAAACTTTACTGCCCGTATCCTAACTCACACCAAGTCCCGTTAACCCATCACTTGTGCTCGCTGACCTACATTGGCTCCCAGTCCAGCAATGCCTCAATTTTAAAATTCTCATCCTTGTTTTCAAATCCCTCCATGGCCTCGCCCCTCCCCATCTCTGTGAACTCCTCCAGCCCTACAACCCTCAGATCTCTGCGCTCCTCCAATTCCGGCCTCTTGTGTATCCCCGATTTTAATTGCTCCACCATTGGCGGCCATGCCTTCGGCTACCTAGGCCCTAAACTCTGGAATTCCCTCCCTAAACCTCTCTCTCCTCCTTTAAGAAGCTGCTTAAAACCTCTCTTTGACCGAGTTTTTGGTCACCTGTCTTAATAGCTCATGTGGCTTGGTGTCAAATTTTGTTTGATAACGCTCCTGTGAAGCCTCTTGGGATGTTTTACTACATTAAAAGCACTATATAAATGCAAGTTGTTGATGCTGTAGTTGGAATTTGGTGCGTTTCCACGAAAGGTAGGGGGGTGGGGGTTGGGAAGAAAGGAGAAATTTGGTGTCGGTGCAGAAGGAAAAAAAAAGTTACTATACAAACAAATTCAACAATTATTACCCAATGGCATACCTGCACAATCTCCAGCATTTCACCTCGGCTAATGTACCCATTCCCATCCAGGTCATACATACTAAACGCCCACTTCAACTTCTGTTCGAGTTTCCCTCGGGATGTGACACTAAGTGCAATTATAAATTCTCTAAAGTCAATAGTTCCATCAGCATTTGTATCAAAGGTACGGAACACATGCTCTGCAAACTTTGAAGCATCTCCATATGGAAAAAAATTTGCATAGATTTTCTTGAACTCCTCTACAGTTAAATGGCCACTAGGGCAATCTTTAAGGAACCCTTTGTACCACTCTTGGAGCTCATGATCTGTGAATTCTGTATTTTCTCGCAGGTCCAGAAGCACTTCTGGACGAAGTTTACTATTCTGCTTTCCCATCCTCTTGGTCTCGAATTAAACCTACATAAAACAGGAAATGAGAGTTAACATGTGAGTGAATTATTTTAACCTGCTGAATAAACAAATTATAGTTAGGACAAATGCATTTACCTTATATCCAAGGCCCTATAATTGGTGTGTCCACCATTCAAGTACCTCAACAGAATTAGATAAATAGCATTGGGGGAACAAAGAACAGAGGAGCAAATATCATTCCTGCGCTCAAAAGTTCAAGGGGTTACCGAAGTAATGGATTAATTTGCCACCTCTATCTATCGAGTGACAGGGGTCTGGCACGGGGAGTAAAAGAAAAGAGGCAAGAGTAAAAGCACTAGGGAAATGGAGTGTGCAACCAGTCCTCCCCAAACAGTCTAATAATCCTTTATCTCAAGAGGACACCCAGGGTACCAGGTCCCATGTTATCCATCAGCTACATGGTATATGAAAGAGGTACCAGTTGACTGGCCACTTACAAAATTCCAAGCTCTTAAAGATATACTCTTTCATGAAGCAACTATGAATCATTCAGTACAAGACTCATGCTTAAGAGTTCTACTGGATAGGATTTAAGAGTAATTTTTCCTCCACAGTTACTATTTGCAAATTGGGAAAGTTAGCATACAATTTATTTTAAATGGAAATTCAAGATGGATAGTCTCTCCCAAATGCAGAAATGAAAATAAGACTAGTAGCCTTGGTCAATGATAATTATACACTAATTTCATTGTCTTAAATGGTCAATCATGATCATGTTTCATAGCATTGATATATAGATGGTCAATAAAATGATTTCATCCTCCCCTACCTTGTAACAGAAGTTAAAGCCATAATTAAAAGCAGGAAAGTTAATACAAGAGTAGATAATGGCTCTCGAGTTTCTGTGATTGCACACAAGTATTGTGGTTCCAACTCCCACGCTTTCAAAGTTGCATAGATTATGTAGCCTCTTCACTCAATTATCTTGAAGGATGTAGGGAGGCAGCACTAACCATCTCCCAAAGGAAAACTGTAAATGCTGAACGTTGGTAACAGGCTCTTAAAGTTGTATATATTTAAACAGCACTACATATTACTGAGGTCAAGTGTTCATTCCTCAACAGGTAGCTGAGATGCAGCAAACTCACTGAGCAGTAGGTATGCATAGAATTTTAGCAGGATCTATCCCAGAGAGCTTTGGGTAGGAAGTGAAAAACTCAACTTTCCATTGTTGGTCTCAGGCCCCTCGGTTACAAATGTGCCTTTTTGGGTAGACGGGAAAAAAGAAAAGGTTGTGTGGAATAATAGCTCAGGGAGGGCCCATACTGCTTTGTTCATCTGCAGCTGAATGTGGAGCACATGTATTACTCAGACTGATATATATCCCACAGGTACTTTGACTGCATTTCTTGTGGAAGAGAGATGCTTTCAGCTGTTCAGCAAAGTCAGATAATACCAGATCTAAACATTATTTACAGCTTGAGAATGTAAATGCTAGGTGAATTTAGTGGAGAACATTGGTTAGGCCACAGTTAGCGTGCCGTGTGCAGTCTGCATTAAAATGACAATATTCCCAATTTTTAGGTTAATAAAACACATTAACAGTGGCGTTAGGTGGGTTCCTAACCCTGCGGCATGCTATTTGCAGTCACTTCATGTACAAGGTTAAGTTTTGTTCGCTTCATTGGGAGGTATCAGTCTGCCCATAGAAACTGCCTTTTCAGTAGGCAATAAAAGGTTTTGGAGAACCTGAAAAACTCCATTCCACACTAATATGAGCTAGTTTGTGTATTTACGAGATAACATTTTAATTGAACACTACCAGACGTTCTCTTTCTCCCTTTTCATCTGTAGGTTCAGATTAGTAAATGAGCAAGTTACATAATTTTTATATTATCCAGTTCTACTGACAAAAGTATTAAGTGTTATTGCATAGCCACAAACTAATACTTCCACATCAGTTAACCATCTGTCTTTAGGAGGTGGTCAAGGCACCATAACTGCTCAACTGCAAAAACCACAACATGTTACACAGACCACAACACTATCCAGTACTGGACAGTCAAATATTGACCTGAAAGCTCTGGCAATACTCTTCCCACAGCCCACTTTGCCGTCGTCTCAATTTCTACTTCCAGCTTTCAGAGCTGTTCATGCATTTGGTGGATAAACCCTTAATTCACCAGTAAGGCAGCAGTCCTTTCCAAACTGCCAAATTTTAACAGGCACTCCAGTGGTGTAAGCAATATAACCAAAATAGAAACAGCAAACTGATAGCCCATGAATAAATTAACCTCTCCTTTCAAACCTGCAAAGACTAAATATATACCACCAAGAAGGAGGGAGGAAATAAACTAAGGAGCAGCCAAGCAGGGATGGAAATTAATTCTTAATTTTATAAGATTGATGCAAGGAGGAAAGAATAGGTGTAAAAGACTGAAAAACAGACGTGGAAGTCAAGCAATGTTCAAATGCACAGCTAATCAGAGTCAAGGCTATGATGAGCCCAAACCTGAAAATTTAACCTATCGAAGCTATTGAAAACTGTGTTGTGGATACTTAAGAAATATGTAGAACTGCATGTGCAGGATATTTCCCCCCCCCCCGCACCCAAACCACCATTTGATGAAGAAATAAGCTGCCAAATGCAGATGTCATCTATCACAACTAGGAACTTATTGGATTTGCAGAAATATTTCAGTCCTTTGTCCCAGTTCAGATCCCCTGAATCTCAGTCGAGGGAGGACAGTCAGACTGAGCCAGAAAAATAAGAGGCCTCCATACAACCAAGAACTGACAGCCAACACAACACTGACTGAACAGCACCTACAATGTCAAATGGATAATATACAAAAACATTTTTAAAGACAGTCTTTTCTCCCCTCCCACATTTTAAAAGTAATTTCTTATGGTCAAACTTCTTAAATACAAAAAAAAAGCAGCAACACATAAAACTGTAAGAAAGCTGAATTTTAACAAGCGTTGATAGCAATTTTAGATTTACTTTTGACCTTGTTGCGATGTAATAAATAAAATTATTTTAGGTACCAATGCTGATCTACATGTAGGTCAGGGATCTGGGTCTGAGTCTGATGGATTGCCTGCTAACTGAAGATCAGGGATCTGGGTCTGCAGACCAAATCACAAACTAATCATTCAAACCATCAATTACTTTTAATATCTTTTTATTTAGATTTTGGGATCAAATTATTGCATGCAACATCACCATTGTTTATATCTGGACCTGCGAGGTTCCATCGTCTTTGTGAGACGTTTAACATTGCACAAAGGGTTTGAATATGCCAGTCCTTACTGCATTACAACCCAAGACATTTACAAAGTGTTTGAATGTTGCTTTAGTAGTTTAAGATTAAAAACAGAAAATGCTGGAAATACTCAGCAAGTCAGGCAGCATCTGTGGAGAAAGAAACAGTTAATGTTTCAGGTCGATGACCCTTCCAGTTCTGACGAAGGGTCATCGAGCCGAAATATTAAATCTTTCTTTCTCTGCAATATTTTGCTTTTGATTTAGTCATTTGTACCCTTCACATTAGCCTTCTGAAACACTCCAATTAATGGCACACTATACTACCCCAATTCTGTCCAAACTTTATTAAAACTCTAATAGAACAAATTAAACTATATATCCAAATTATAACCCAGCACAGTAACTTAAAAATTGAAATACTGTAATTTCCCATTTCAGAACAGATAGTTCCTAAGTTCAAAGAAATTGTTGAGGCTCTTAATAGGATCCTAATACTTTCTGCTGGTGTTACCAAAAGTGCAATAATTCATTTTCCAAAGCTGTGTAAGGAAGCTGAGTGCATCCTGAGGAAAATATTGGGCCATAGTTTGCTGTGGCAGGGCATCTAATGGTATCTGCTGCTAGTTAGACTTGCCCTTATCCGTTTAGGCTTTTAGATTTTTTGGGTGGCAAATTGCTGAAAATGCGAGCTGATAACATCGCAGCGAGGGAAACCGGGCATCTGCGATCTAACTGCTCAGGGCAAGCAACTGTGTATCTCCTTAACCAATCAGATTGCAGGATTGTGAAACAGCACAAGGACGGAGAAGGAAATGTAAGTTAGAGTGGGTGAAATCAATGTTAAATCAGGTACAGAAAGGAAAATAAAGGGAGGGAAAGATTGAATTGAGAGAAAGAGACAAAGGAAAAGTTAAAAACAAATCTAAATTTAAAATTTTACATTTTTAAAATCTCCAACAACTAAAACCTGAAGGAATGAGACTCCGCACTTGTTATAGTTAATTTTCAGTGCCAGAGAGGTTGACTGGCAGTAATTAACACTTACCACGTTGTTAAAAGGGTACTTAGACTTAATTTTCTGTGATGAGTTTAGTTCATATCTACCACGCAAATACAGCAACTTCACAACATTCAATGCATGTTAATGGTGAGGCAGACAGTGAGATGCCGTTTTCGTGAAGCTAACAGTGGAGTGGCGCAACTCTGACAGCAACTTTTGGATATCCACATTTAACTGGGCATCTGCCCCTCGCCTGAAGTTGCTGTAGCATTTGCGCATTAATAATGACGAGTGCTATTAGCCTCACTGTTATTTTGACAGCAAATTCTGGCCCATTATTCCAGAAAGTATTAAGAAAAAAAATGATTACATGAGTGACTGGTAATGGAGAGCACGTTGTGTTTGTTCTTTAATTTAAAGTACAAAAGTTCAATTTCAAAGAAAACTTTAAGCCCTCCCCTTCATGGAAGATTTGAAGCATTTTACATATGTTAATGAGCAGCTCAAGGGGAGCAGCACTGGCAGATGAAGGACAGATCATTCACTACCAGCTTTCTTGGTTTCAAAAAAGGTCCAGGAAAGGGATACAAGGCAAGAATTCAGCTGCACCTTTTTGTAGGGTCTGTAGCCTAGTAATAACTGGCCATAGAACTAAACCAAGAGGTAAGATTTTAACAGTAGAACATGAATCATGAACAGCAGGAATGAGCATTTAGAAGAATCAAACATTCAGGTGACCCAATTCTGTGTATGGAAGTGAGTAGGAAACGCACCTCCACCATAAATGTTTTTACACCAACAATTTTACCTACAAAATACAGTACACCATTTTCTTAAAATCTTGCTCATTACCCAAAGCTGCAATATACCACTAGCCAAGTCATTATTTACAATGTTATTTGAAATATTAATTTATTTGTAAAACTGTAGAAGATGGATGCATGATCTCAGCATACTTAATTTTTTTTTAAAATCAAGGTGTAGATGTTCAGTGCTGGAGAATAGAACATTTTCCCCTCCAGCATCAAGCACACATACAGCACAGCCAAATATAAAAATTTATAGTATCTAGTTACATCTCAAAACTGCTTCACACACAATTGCTTTCCTATACAGCAAATTATGTAAGCAAACATGGCATTTTTTGCACACCAAGATTGTACAAACAGCAATGAGATCAATGATCTGTTAATCTATATTTGGCAGGGGTCATTTGAGGAAGAAATGCTGGCCACAGCATAAGAACTCTACTCTTTGATTCTAAGGATCTTAAAAATCTATCTAGACCACCAGATCAGGCAAGCTGGGCTTTGATTTAACAGATTACTGAAGGACAGCACTTCTGACAACAAGCACTTCCTCATTGCTGCAGTGGGTGTACATACTTCAGCATACATGCCAAAAGTCAACACAGTGACATGCAAGTACAAAATGTGTTGCTGGTCATAGGTGTTTGATTAATTATATAAAATCAGTAAGTCGATGATGCAAATATCCAGGATTTTTCAAACAAGCAAAACATCAAAAAAAATTAAACCTGATTTCTTGCGTGTGAACATTAAGGCTATAAAACTATAAAATGTACATGCTGCAACAGTAGCAGAGCTTTTAACAGAGAAAATGTCTGTATTTATCTTTAGATGCAACTTGTATTTATATAGTGCCTTTCATGTGGCAAAACACTTCACAGGAGTGTAATCAGACAAAAATTGACAGAGCCAAAGAAGGAGATATTAGCATGGGTGACCAAAGACTTGGTTAAAAAGGTAGGTTTTAGGGAGGGTCTTAAAGGAAGAGAGGTGGAGGGGTTTTAGGGAGGGAATCCCAGAGCTTAGAGTAAAATAAATTAAAGCTAGCTTTGGTTAGTTAATCTCAGAGTTCTTTTAATTTTGTGGCAGAGAATAGCCAATACACAAAACTGTCCAAAGAACATCATTTGGGACCAGATGCCTATGCAATAGTAGCCATGATGTGGAGATGCCGGTGATGGACTGGGGTGGACAAATGTAAGGAATCTTACAACACCAGGTTATAGTCCAACAGTTTTATTTGAAAATCACAAGCTTTCGGAGGCTTTTGAAGCCTCCGAAAGCTTGGGATTTTCAAATAAAACTGTTGGACTATAACCTGGTGTTGTAAGATTCCTTACATTTATGCAATAGTAGGCATGTAGTTTAACATGCATGTCAGCCAGAATATAGGAATATAAAGGGATAATTGAAATTAGTCATCCACATGGGACTCTAATCAGAAATTAAGAATGGTTTCTGTTATGGTCAGGTGGCAAAAGCAAATGAATCATTAGCTGGCTAGAAAACTATTTAGTTAAGTACAGTAACTGGTTAATATCAATTGCATGTTGACAACCACAACAACCTGCATTTATGCACAGTGCCTTTAACATAGAAAAGTTTTACTAGGCGCTTCACACAGGAGAATTCAGACAAAAATTAATGCTGAGCCATAGGAGATTTTGGGAGGGATGGCCAAAAGCTTCGACAAAGAGGTGGATCTTAAGGAGGCCTTAAAAGGAGGAGGAGAGGAAGAGGCATTTAAAGAGAGAATTTCAGAGCGTGGGGCCCAGACTGCTGAAGGCACTTGGGGGGGGGGGGGGGGCAGAAGGAAGGAAAGGAAGGGAAGGAGAGAACAGCTGGAGGAGGTTACAGAGATGATAGGTAGGGACGAGGTCCTGAGAGCGAGAGGGTGGAGTTATTGTGTAAGCATTATACTGCTAGTTTCATGCTATGTTTTTCTACTTGGGTGTAACTTTCAAATGTGAATAAATTTGACTTAGTTTTAAGCTTGAACAGAAGGGTCTGAGTGATATTTACCACCTTTTTGAATGGACAGGAATGTGGGGCAGGCATCTCATGCGGTCTGGTACATTATACTGTAAAGGAACAAATCTCTAGTCCCGTGACACCATGCCTTTTATGGCACACAGGAGGGTGCAAATTTCAGTTCAAGAGATATGCTGTCTGCTTACAGAAATCCCAAACACTTTAAAATAGGTCACCTTCAATTGAATGACCACAGAAGAATTAAAATCAGTAATGGTTTGGCTCACAATACATTTAGAATTTTTCAATTTGTTGTAAGGACATTTGCATAAAATGAACTGCTTTTCCAGATTAGCAACGTGCAAAGACATTTTAAAAAAATCAGGTTAGAATTCTTTCTTCTATTAGCATGAACATAGTGTAATAACCCAGTCAGGATTTACATAAATTTAAAAGGTGATGTTACCATGGGATTGTGAAAAAACAAGATTTTAAACAAAATTTTTAATCTTTAAACTGGATCACCCAATATACAGTTAGTGACAAACATTTCTACTGCAAAAACACACACTTTCACTTGTTTAGACATATGAATGTACAATCTTTGTTCATCAGAGCTTGAGGGCAGAAAGCAATGATGTTTAACAATGGACTGTTAATAATGGGAACTTAATTGTGTTTTAATTGTTTCGTTAATGCTCATTCAAACCTATAGGAGGAAAAAATACTTTATTCATCAATTTTGCCTCTCTTTTGGTATGTGGATTCCATAATGTTTTGCTCCATTTGCTGTTTCTAAATTAACATTTCCTACAGCCATTGAAATGCCCAGGTTAACACTGGATGAATAACCAAGAGGTCTATTTTTGGTAGTACTGGTTGAAGGAGGAATGTTGGCCAAGGCAATAGGAAATTCTTCTTTAGCCTCCACCTGGACCACTTCAGTTCAATAGGTCATCTGAAAAGCAGCACCTAAAACAATGCACCACTGCCTCAGTACTGCAATGAGGAGTCAACCTAGATTATGTGCCCAAGTCCTGAAATTGGGCTTGAACCCCCAACCTTTTGACTCTGACAGTGCTACCAGCTGGGCTAAGTGGTACATTTTTTCGAGTTTACTCTTGCCCAAAGTGTCAAAAAATCTAAATTCTCTTCTTTTTTGGGGGGGGGGGGGGGGGGGGAGGAAAGAGAGAGAAAGAGGGAGGGAGGGAGGGGAAAACAAACAGAATTCTCATTAGACCAGTCTAGAAAATAAATCATGTTTTCAGGCTCAAGCTCTTAAGAAATTTCCCATAAACAATTGCTGCAATACTTACTTTCTACTATATTTTCCTGCATTGCAAATGATTACATTATCACACCCATGTCCTACTGCACTTTGTGTAACTTTTTTTCTATACATCAGTCTATACTCTTGATGTTAACCTTTTGGGAGGTGTTTGGTTAGTTAGTTTGTTTTTGCAAGTTTTCCAGGTTGGTACGCAAATAGGCTGAAGTGGGGGTTGAACCCACAAATATTTCAACCCAGGAGGCAAGAGTGCTACTACCTCAGTCAAGTTGACACTAATGCAGTTTTATTCAACTCAAAAGAAGTGCCTCAACCACAGAAAGGCTTGTGCTGAAACCAGTGCTATTTCAATTTTCCATTCAGCCATCTTCTGTGCAAGGCTCACAATTTAGTTCCAAAGTACTGGCAATGTTAATGCTGCGGATCAACACCCACAAGGAATGTTGTTGAAGTTGCTCATTCACTTCACGTAGGACCCTCGCAAGTAGCAAAGAGGAGAAACTTTTAGCTCAACCATCTGGGATGAATTTCAACCCGTATTCTAGAGATGAAAGGAAAATATGAAAACAAGTCCACTCTTCACTCATTTCCAATTAAAGTATACAATTTGAGTGCAGTCACTTGCCATTGACTAACTACACAAAAAAAATCATGACTCAGCACAAAAACTATCTATTGCCAGAGTTAACTAGAATGTAATGTAGGTTAACTGCTTTTCTACATTAAACAAACTAGTCACTGACAGCCTTTTATTGTTTTTAAGCATCCAGGCACTGAATGTTTAGAATCAGTGGGATCAGTTGGGGTCAATGGGGAAAGAAATAAAAATTAAAATTACAATATTTGCAATCAATATTTTCAACCACAATATGCTCTAAATTAACAAAGCATGAGATGAAACAGCCATTTAGTCTGCCACAAATTCAAGGGCTTCTAGAAGTCCAGTATGATTAGGGTTTAATTATGGCTCTGATTACTGGAGCATACATGAAGCCCTAACAACTGAGAAACAGTAACCTGGCAGCCTTTTCGGAGCTGTGCGGCTGGAACTTCAAGATCATCTACAGTAGTATAAATGGAAAAAGCACACGTAAGTACTATAAGTGGAAACTAGAGCAAGAGGTATGGGATTTAGATTTTTAAAAAGGCCTCTATAGCTAGAAGGCACTGCAGAGCTGCTTGATACAGGTATTATTAAAAAAAAGGAAAAACCTCAAATGTTGGAAATCAAATAAAAACAGAAAATGTTGGAACATCATAAACCTGTCTCCTGTTCAGCATGGATGTACAGTGACTTTACATTTTCATATCCTATACTGAACACCTTCTCTTCACTCCACTCACTTCCTCCACATGAAAGGCGTCACTATGGGAAACAGCTCAAGTCCCAACTATGCCTGTGTTTTTGTGGGAACATTATTCAAATCCTACTCAAACTCCCTCCCTGACCTATTCTACTGTTATTCTGGTGGTGCTGACTATTGGTGTTGCTTTGTGTTGTTGCTCTGATCTTGAAAATTTATTAGCTATGTTTCTTCCACCAATCCTTCACATGATAATCTCTAACTCCTCCCTTGCCTGATTTCTCTAATCCTTTGCAATAGGCATCCCACAATCTATTACAAGCCTACCCAACACCCACAACTACTCAGAGTATGCTTATTCCCACTATGCTTCCTGTAAAGATTCATTTGCTTCAATAGGTCTGCCTATACTTGGAATATAAAAGAGTAATCCACAACATGAAAGGGGAAGCAGGTACCCTCAGCCACCACTGATGCTCAAAACTTAAGATTTTCCCCATTATGGCTATAAACACCCTTCCAAGCAAATCTAATGTAGACAACAAGCAGACATGAACAGGAACACAAGTTAAACCCAGAAATGGGAAACAGGTTGCAGAATAGAGTATTCTGAAACTTCAGGAATATCAGGTGATGCTACAATTGATTCAAGTAGTCAAGATATGTGACAGAAAGAAAAGAGATACACATTAAAAAAAACTTAGAAGGGAAGATGAGGACATTGCCAAACTTCACAACTTGGAATTGGCAGTCATCCAACCCCAAATATGTAAAATAGGAAAAAAAAGCACACACTCTTCCAATCAGATGAAAGAAGTGGAGACTTGCATAGCCTGCGAATAGGGTTTATGGTACAGTGAAAATAGAATGACTGGAGTAGATAAATCCTTTGCTTAGCTATTTGTTACTGGTTGGAAAATGGGCCTTGTTCCCTTCTTCTAAAAAATAATCTCTTTCAGAACACAAGAAACCTTGTAATACTGCAACATTGTTAACCCTAGATAGAAAGTCTCGAGATAAAAAATAATCTAAAAATTATCTACAGTTACACAGCTGTTGTAAACATTTGGTTCAGTCTACACTTGACACTAAGGTCAATAGGTTTTATCATTTTGAAGTTGTTTTTCATTTCATGTCAAATGCAGGTATTTTATTTGAAGGTCATTTTTGTTACATCTTTTAGGAAGATCGAAATTCTTCAAAACATTGCAATTTATTCAGAATTATAATCCCTGAACTGCCCACATTCGCTGTCTATTTTCTGGAGCCATTGAGGAATTCAAATATTGAAAATGTGCCCTTTCAGATTTATTGAAAACAGTAAACCTGCAGCTTTTCCCATTGTGCTTTGTTCAACAAGTAGAAACTAGATGCCAATTAAGCATTACAGAAACCCAGAGTTTCCAACTGCCATTCGCTTGCATACAGATCAGTACAACCCCGACTTTCAGTTGTTGCAAAATTCTCCTTGAATATCACTGAGTTAAGTCTGTTTTGTAATTATTCACCAGAGGTGAAATCTTGTTTTGAACCAAGAAGTACATCTAGTATTAACCTGGAGTTAATATCCAAATGCAGTATCATTACATAGAATGTACAGCTCAGAAACAGGTCATTAAGCCCAACAGATCCACACCAGTGTTTATGCTCCACACGCGCCTCCTCCCACCAGTCATCTAACTCCATCATATCCTTCTATTCCTTTCTCCCTCGTGTTTATCTAGCTTCCCCTTAAATGCATCAACGCCTCAACTACTCTTTATTGTAGCGAGTTCCACAGTCTAACTACTCTCTGGGTAAAGAAGCTTCTCCTGAATTCCCTATTGGATTTATTAGTGATTATCTTATATATATGGCCCCTAGTTCTGATCCAGCCCTCTGCATCTACTCTATCAAATCCTTTCATAATCTTAAAGACCTCTATCAGGTTGCCTCAGTCTTCTCTTATAGAAAAAAACCTCAGCCTGTACAATCTTTCCTGATAGGTATAACCCCTCAGTTCTGGTATCATTCTAAATCTTCATTGCACCTTCAGGGCCTCTATATCCTTTTTATAAGAGACCAGAACTGTTCACAATATTCCAAGTGTGGTCTAATCAAGGTTCTATACAAGTTTAATAACTTCTGTTTTTCAGTTCTACCCTTCTAGAAATGAACCAGAGTGCTTTGTTTGCTTTTTATTAAAAAAAAGGGCCTTATTAACCCATGTCGCTACTTTTAGTGAAGTGTATCTTTACCCCAGATCCCTCTGCTCCTCTATCCCGTTTGGACACTTATTTTCCAATAAAGAGGCCTTCTTATACCTTGCTGGTAAGTTTTACAGCAGCTTCCCCCCACCCCGAGTTAGGGAATTGGGTAAAATTAAATTAAATGCTGGGGGTGTAAAACTGCTGTTTAGTAAATTTAACAACATTATTAACTAGACTAAAAACTAAACAAACAGGGGAAGGAGCTGATTCACTGGTAAGCATTTGCTTTTTCTGTTGAGTTTTTTTAACTACTAAACTTAACAAAAATAAATTAAGTCAACACTAATAAATCAAGGCATGGCAGGGCAGCTCACAACCGTCGAATACACGGCCTGTACCATGTGGGAACTCCAGGACGCGTCCAGTGTCCTGGACAACCACAGGTGCAGGTAGCGTAGTCAGCTGGAGGAGCTCGAGCTCCGGGTTTCGGAGCTTGAGCAGCAGTTGGCATCGCTGCAGTGCATCAGTGAGGCTGAGAGCTAGGTGGATAGCATGTTTCAGGATGTGGTCACCCCACAGTTTAAGAGAGTGCAGGCAGAGAGGGACTGGGTGACCATCAGACAGACAAGACAGGTAGTGCAGGAGTCCCGAGTACATCTCACTCTAACCAATATTCAGTTCTGAATACTGGTGAGGGAGAGGGTTCCTCTGAGGAGTGCAGCCAGAGGCAAGTCCACAGCACCATGGATAGCTCAGCTGTACAAGAGAAGTGGGGGGGCGGATGAGGAGGAGAGAGAAAGGAGAAAGGTCAGGAGAGCAATATAGTGATAGAGGATTCCATAGTTAGGGGAGCAGACAGTCGTCTCTGCGGCTGCAGACATGATTCCAGGATGGTATGTTGCCTCCCTGGTGCCAGGGTCAAGGATGTCACTGAGTGGCTGCAGAACATTCTTGGGGGAGGGGGGGGGGTGGAAAAGAGGGGGAAGGTGAACAGCCAGAGGTCATGGTCCATATCAGTACTAATGACAGAGGTAGAGAGGGATGAGGTCCTGCAGGCAAATTTTAAGCAGTTAGGAGAAAGAGATTAAGAAGCAGGACCTCAAAAGTTAGTAATCTCTGGATTACTCCCGGTGCCACGCGCTAGTGAATATAGAAATAGGAGGATACAGCAGATGAATGAATGGCTGGAGAGATGGTGCAGGAGGGAGGGCTTTGGATTCCTGGGGCATTGGGACCAGTTCTGGGAGAGGTGGGACCTGTACAGGCCAGATAGGTCGCATCTCAACGGAGCTGCAGCCAATGCCCTCGCAGGGAAATTCGTTAGTAGGGAAAATGCTAGAGTCTATTATAAAGGATGTGATAGCATGACATTTAGAAAGTATCAACGGGATTAGACAAATTCAAAGGCATTAAGGGATATGGGCCAAAGGCAGGTATATGGAGTTAGATCAGCCATGATCTTATCAAATGGCGGAGCAGGCTCGAGGGGCTGAATAGCATACTCATGTTCCTATGTAACATGGATTTATGAAAGGGAAATCATGTTTGACAAACCTACTGGAGTTTTTTGACGATGTAACTGGTAGAATAGATAAGGGAGAACCAGTGGATGTGATTTATTTGGATTTTCAGAAGGCCTTTGATAAAGTCCCACATAAGAATTAAAAATTAAAGCACATGGGATTGGGGGTAATATACTGGCATGGATTGAAAATTGGTTAACAGACAGGAAACAGAGTAGGAATAAATGGGTCTTTTTTGGGGTGGCAGGCAGTGACTAGTGGGGTACTGCAGGGATCAGTGCTTCGGCCCTAGCTATTCACAATATATATCAATGATTTGGACGAGGGAATCAGATGTAATATTTTTAAGTTTACTGACGACACAAAACTAGTGGGATCGTGAGTTGTGAGGAGGATGCAAAGAGGCTTCAAGGCTATTTAGACAAGTTGAGTGAGTGGGCAAATACATGGCAGATGCAGAATAATGTGGATAAACGTGAAGGAAAACCAGAAAGGCAGAGCATCATTTAAATGGTGATAGATTGGGAAATGTTGATGTACAAAGGGACCAGGGTGTCCTTGTGCACCAGTCACTGAAAGCAAACATGCAGGTGCATTTAGGACTGAGATGAGGAGAAATTTCTTCACTCACAGGTGAACCTGTGGAATTCTCTACCACAGAAGGCTGTGGAGGCCAAGTCACTGAATATATTTAAGAAGGAGCTGGATAGATTTCTAGACACAAAACGCATCAAGGGGCATGGGGAGAGAGCGGGAATATGGTATTGAGATAGAGGATCAGCCATGATCGTATTGAATGGCGGAGCAGGCTCAAATGGCCTACTCCTGCTCCTATTTTCTATGTTTCTATATTCGTCAAACACGATTGTTCTTTCACAAAACCATGTTGACTCTGCCTAATCATATGATTTTTTAAGTGCCCTGTTACCACTTCCTTAATAATGGATTCTAGCATTTTCCCGACAACGTCAGGCTAACTTGCCTGTAGTTCCCTGTTTTTTCTCTCCCTCCTTTCTTCTTGAATAGCGGATTGCTCCCTTCCAATCTAGTGGGACTGTTCTAGAATCTAGGGAATTGGAGGATCACAACTAATGCAATCTATATTGAAATTAATTTGCCAATTAGACATCCATTCTGCAAATTTATTAATGTCTTCCTGTATTTTGTTGCAGTCCTTAGTATTAACTATACCCCCAATTTGGTGCCATCTGCAAATTTTGAAATTGCACTTCCGATTCCAGAGTCCAAATCGTTTATGTAAATGGTGAACAGTGGTCCCAGCACCGATTCTTATGGAACACCACTTCCCACCTTTTGCCAGTGTGAGTAACTATCTTTAATCCCTACTCTGTTTTCTGAATTGCAGCCAGCTTGCTATCCATTCTGCTACCTGTCCCTGACTCCACATACTCTGACCTTTATGTCAAGTCTACTATGTGGTAGCTCATCAAAGGCCTTTTGAAAATCCAAAATAGATTACATCCACTATATCACCCTAGTCTACCCTTTGTTACTTCAAAGAATTTGAATACAGATTTTAAAAAACTGCTAGGTAATAAGCCATCACACTAAACCCATTCCATTAAAACTAACCCAATAATTAGCAATGTTGATCATCCCAAGAGTTAATAAGAATTCATCCTTATTTTATTACTGAATATTGAAAGAATTACTTCAAGTTCTGAAAAGGCTGTTTCAGCTATGCAGAGCAATCACAAGATAGGTGAAGTCTTCCTGGACAACATAATGCTGTGTATGCTAATCCTGATTTCAACTGCTTAATGTGTTAGAGATATAACTTAATTGAACAAAGCTGTGAAAAGCAAATGCTAACTAGGCACAATGCTGTAAACATATTTGCCTTATAAGGACAGAATTCTAGTACCGTAGTAAAGCATCTGTGCCCAGTTGGTTCAGTTTAAATCAAAATGGTTTATCACCGTGAGAATGTTAGTCTTTGGTTCAACAAACTATGCAGAAATGCAATGCAAAGTCCCCATCTTAAAAAGGTACTCAATAAGCTATACGCCACATGAACAAAGTGTGGATACACCCATACAAAGACCTTGGAACAAAATAATTGTTATGGGACTAAATAGTAAGCCGAATTCATTCCAAGTTTTGGGCAAAGTGAAGTTTCTCTTTCAAAGCTGCCTTTGACACATATGGAAAAGATACTCTGAAGCTAATCAAGATTATTTATAAGTGGTATACCTTCATTATTGTAAATTTTAAGGTATAATACCCAATATATGCTGCGCCCACTTTTTTTTTTAAAGCAAATTTTTATAAAATGTATCCATGTATAATAGTGTTCTGTGGAAGGGAGGTGAGCCTTTGCCTGACCAATTACTAATAATTATCAGTTTCTATATAAACAATGAGCATAATTTATAACATGAATTTAAAATAAATAATTTTTGACTAGAGTTTCTAAAAGCATGTAAATGTGGAAAATTTAAGTGTTTTTGCCGTTTGTATAGTTTAATTCACATGCTCACTTCAAGCAGTTTAATGAAGGTTGATCTCACCTCGTCTCTTGCAATGGTTTTTAATTTTAGTATCCAAGATTCATCCCCAATTCTTTTTTTTTTGGGGGGGGGGGGATTTTTAGTCTGAGATTCATTGTAAACCATGAGGCCTAACCATTTCAAAAGTGAGAAAATGAAATGCATCTATTTTTAAAATATTCAAGGTACTGATTTAAACCACAGGAGAGGGTCACAGTTTAACAGGGGTGAAATTATGAAATTTAGCACAGCTTCTTTAAAGTCAGAGTGGCTTGTAAATCCTTCAACCACTGTAGCTTTATTTTTTGTATAAGATGTAAAATGAAAACTGTTGTAAAATACTTACAACTTTCTGCACATTTACAGTAAACATCTGCAGATCCCTAAAAAGGAAAATCTGTTCTTCTCACTGAAGCAATAAGTCTGAAGATTCCCTCAGGAAATGGAATTCTTTCACGTCATCTTTATTTTTCATGTTCACAAAAAGAGCTGACTGTAAGGACAGTCACAGTCAGCTTTTGCCAACAAAAAATGAACCTGAGAATAAAATTTTTTTTAATTCACTTTGCATCTGCTGCAGTCATACAGCAGCTGGTGCAAAATGTGCAAGACACTACCTCAAGACTATATTACACTGCTCATCAAAGTCATACAACAACAACTTGCATTTACATAGCGAAACATCCCAAGGTGCTTCATAGCAGTGTTATCAAACAAAATTTGACATTGAGCCACATAAGATATTAGGACAGGGGTCAGAGAAGTAGGTTTTAAGGAGAGTCTTACAGGAGGAGAGGGGGGTAGAGAGGCAGAGAGGTTTAGGGAGGGAATTCCAGAACTTAGGGCCTAGGCAGCTGGAGGCACTGCCGCCAATGGTGGAGTGATGAAAATCGGGGATGCGCAAGAGGCCAGAATTGGAGGACTTATAAAACAGTCTACTGAAGAGTACACAATGGTAAAGTAGGTCAATTTTACTTCCCTTTCAGAGTTGCTTAGAAGTACCTAACCTCTGCTCAGCAGGAGTTCAGCTGTGATCAAGAACTCATCATTCCATAGTAGAGTATGTGTACACAATAACCAACTCCACCACAAGATTAACAGGAAACACTGCATTTATTTTTCTTCTAACCAAAGCATCAGACTACAGAAAGTCACTTTCTTTTCTCACTACATTTCCCCCAATTAAATAGCTGTATTTTTATAGTAAGCAAATACAATGTAGGATTATGTCTGCTTTGCAGTAAACCTGCATTATGTCCTTACTTCACTAAACATACTTGGAAAAAAAAAGTACAGCACATCTTTTCGAAAAGATTGGGGGGGGGGGGGGAAAAAGAGGGGGAATATACATTTAAAGTCTGCGGGAAAGAAGTTATGCAGACTTAGTAAGCAGGGTAAGAATTTTACATTAAAGAACTGGCATATTATGAAGTCCAGGTTCAATTCAATTTCTAAAAATCGGAGTTAGGACAATTTGGCATTTGTCTGGACTTCTCCACAGGTGCGATCTGACCTGCTGGGTGTTACCAGCATTTTTCAGTTTTTGTTCTTGGAAGAAAATGTTTCAAGTAGGTGGAATAGTCTACTTAAATCTAAATTAGTGAAACTATGAATGAATATTAAGACAAGGCACCCTATTAAAATGTTTAATATAACTTGCTATTTTTGGGTCGATTACTGCAATATTAGATTTTGTTTCAATAAAACAGGAGTATATAAACAGACATCCACCCCAAGATGTAAAAATCATAAGGCATAGTATAAATATTTAAATTAACCGCAATTATACCTCTGCATCATGCTTTCTAATTAACATACAGAAACAAGAAAGTTATTTTGGTAAGATTCACCCAATATTGCAATTGTGACAACTGCAATAAAACAGCCATGGTCGACAAAAGAGGTAAGATAACATAAAACTAAAGGAAAGAGCATACACAAGTGCAAAGAATAGTGCAGATCCAGGGGACTGGGAGCAAAGGGAGGCAGAAAAGATAGTAAGAGCTGCAAAAAGAAATACAAAAAGAAACTTGCAAGGGATAAGATGATTACAACAGTTTTTACAATTATATTAGAAGAGAAAGGATAGTCAAGGTTAATGTGGGCCCTTTTTAAAAAAGATGTGGGTAATATTGCAAATGAAAATAAGGAAATCGCAGACTTTTGAATAATTACTTTGCGTCAGACTTCATAGTAGAGGAAGAGGATAATATACCTGACATTCCAGGGAAACTAAAAAGAATCAAGGACTGGAACTCACTAAAGTTAAGATAAGCAAGAAAACAGTATCAGAAAAAATAATGGCACTAAAGACTGTCAAATCCCCAGCACCTGGTTTCCATGCCAGGGGTATAAAGGAAACAGGTGAGGAAATTGCAGATGCTTTAGCCATAATCTTCCAAAACTCTCAATTCAGGAATTGTCCCTTTAGATTGCTAATGTCACTCCATTATTTAAGAAAGGTGAGAGATAGAAACCAAGAAATTATAGACCTGTCAGTCTAACATCTGTTGAGGAAGTTATAGGAATGTATAATTAAGAACAGAGTATCAATCCATTTTGCACTGTTTCAGCGAGGGTTTTGGTAGAGCGGCACAAAGTCCCAGGAAATGATGATGCTGCATGAATAATGGCTTAACTTGAAAAACTGGTCATACATTTAATTTTGGAAATTCAAATGGTTAATAATCTTTCTATAATGCTGCCCTGAAAACTAAGAAAGCCCATAAGTCCTGGCATTTTCAAAGAGTTAAATCATCCTTAAAACAATCTATTAGGTACATCGAAGAACTGAGTCAACACCAAAAACATGTCCATGACGACCATAAACTGAATTACATAAGAAATAGGAGCAGGAGTAGGCCACACGGCCCATCGAGCCTGCTCCACCATTCAATTAGATCATGACTGATCTAACTCAACTCCACTTTCCTGCCCTATCCCCATATCCCTTGATTCCCTCAGTGTCCAAAAATCTATCAATCGCAATCTTGAATATACTCAACGACTGAGCAGCCACAGCCCTCTGGGGTAGAGAATTCCAAAGATTCACAACCCTCTGAAGAAATTTCTCCTCATCTTGGTCCTAAATGGCCCACCCCTTACCTTGAGACTATGACCCCTAGTTCTAGATTCTCCAGCCAGCGAAAACAGCCTCTCAGCATCGTCCCCGTCAAGCCCTGTAAGAATTTTATACGTTTCAAAGAGATTACCTCTCATTCTTCTAAACTCCAGAGTATAGGCCCATTCTTCTCAATCTCTCATTGCACAACCCTCATCCCAGGAATCAATCTAGTGAACCTTCATTGCACCCCCTCTACAGGAATGAAATCCTTCCTTAGGTAAGGAGACCAAAACTGTACACAGTACTCCAGGTGTGGTCTCACCCAGGCCTGTATAATTGCTGCAAGACCTCCTTACTCTTACACTCCAACCCCATTGTAATAAAGGCTAACATACCATTTACCTTCCTAATTGCTTACTGTACCTGCATGTTAACTGTGATTCATGTATAAGGACACAAATAGCATGTTACAAATGGTTAGTGTAGTGGCTTTCATTACCTACTGATAAATAATACAGGCAGCCCACCACTCAGGCTGACTGTTGGACAATGAGGTGCAACAGAAATTGGAAGCACTATCACAATACGAAGAACAAAATGTTATATAGAGTATGCCACTTCCCTGCAACAAATAGTGAAATGAAGCCAGATATTACTAGTTCAAGTGCATATGGTGTAACTGCCTTTTTGTTAAAGAATTTGTTTTGAGCATACAAATGTTAAATCCAACCCCAACTATAGGGGCATCTGCCACTGCAAAGGAAAAAATTTCTAAACAAACCCACAAACTCCACTTGTCACCCACCTCGAACATTTCAAAGTAAAATCCAAGGGGAAAGTGGTAAAAGTTGAACTTCACTCATGGTGTGTGTTGTCATTGATACATGTCTTGTAACATGTTCCAGCTTATGTCAACAGTGCTCGTGAATTGATTATTTCTTTACAAGACAGAAAGTTATCTTCCTTGATATTACAAAGCTGCTTAACCATCTTTTGTTTTAAAACAAAACTTTTACCCTTGGAAATAAAAAAAATTCCTATTTACACTTAATCAGCGATATAAAACATATACAACAACTTGAATTTATATAGCGCCTTTAACGTAGTAAAACATCCCAAGGCGCTTAACATACAACTCAAGTAACACTACATTTCATTTTTGTGCACTACACATCAACTGGCTATTTTAATAACATTAATTTAGCCACGGGTCAATATTAGTACGTGGCCCATATACACACTAAACCATATTTTATAGTCACCATAAGTCTCAAAATTATAATTCAGCTAACGTGTACATTTCTCACATTTACATGTAAAATATTTCAAGTCAGTAACCTAATAGGAACACAAAGGAGGCGCAGAAGTAGTTTCAGCATGAATCTTCCTTCACCTCTCTCTTTCCCTCTTCACCCCCCACCCCACAAAAAAAACATGAAGCAATAGTACACTAAATTTTAGCCTAATTTTCCCTCTGCTTGCTAGCAGAGTATTTCAGTCTTCCGCTCTTCAAGGAGTCACTCATAACTCGAGGTCAAACAGCTCTAGGGGAAATCTCACAAATTAGGATCTTGTTAAAGTCTCTGAAGGCAGTCCGTAGATGGTTGAAGAAAATTCAATACCCCATTGGTACTGAACATCCTCTGATCAAATGGTTTTCTTGGAGTTGCTCCGCAGTGTTCAGCAGAGGTCACTGGGTAGCAACCAGGAGCAAAAATAGCAGATTTTTCCCTTCCCGAGCAACAATTGGAATGCATTCATAGGTGCATGGCAGTGTGGGGAATCCAACCCAGCTATTTTAAAAAGCAGTTGGATTGGAAAGAAAAAAAAAAATCTAATTTAGAGTGAGACGGTGTTAAATTCATTCTCATGTCCTCTAATTATGTATTTGTAAATAATTTAACCTCAAGATAATAAGAGGTCACCCATAGTCATGGCAATAAGAATGAACCCACACATCCATGGAGCATATAGTATAACTACGAGATATTCTGAAAGATCTCATCCTTCCTCACCATCAGGCCAAATAATTTAGCCAGTTCTCAGGCTACAAGCTCAACTATTCCCACCACAAAGCACATCTACACACCCAAACAGGTGTAGCAGCCTATCCATCTCTCCATTGAAGAGCAAGCCTCCCTTTGCTGTCTCTTTCAGATACTGTAATCCATAATCGCTGCTCATTAGTTCAGTGACCTTAAACATATGTGAGACATAGAACCATAGAAAAGATACAGCACAGAAGGGGGCCATTTGGCCCATCATGTCCGCGCCAGCTTGAAGAACAACCAGGTGCCCATTCTAATCCCACCTCCAGCACCCGGTCCGTAGTCCTGCAGCTTACAGCACTTTAGGTGCAGGTCCAGGTACTTTTTTTAAAAAGTGAGGGTCCCTGCTTCTACCACCAATTCGGGCAGCGAATTCCATACACCCACCACCCTCTGGGTAAAAAAAGTTTTTCCTCATGTCCCCTCTAATCCTTCCACCAATCAGCTTAAATCTATGTCCTCTAGTTCTTGAACTCGCCGCTAGGGGAAACAAATACTTCCTGTCTACTCTACCTGGGCCCCTCAATTTTGTACACCTCAATCAAGTCACCCCTCAGCCTCCTCTGCTCCAAGGAAAACAACCCCAGCCTATCCAATCTCTCCTCGTAGCTGCAATTTTCATGCCCTGGCAACATTCTTGTAAATCTTCTGTGCACTCTCTCTAGAGCAATTACGTCCTTCCAGTAATGTGGTGACCAGAACTGCACACAATACTCCAGCTGTGGCCTTACCAGCGTTTTATACAGTTCCATCATTACATCCCTGCTTTTGTATTCTATCCCTCAGCTAATAACGGAGAGCATTCCGTATGTCTTCTTCACAACCTTATCTACCTGTACTGCCACCTTCAGGGACCTGTGCACATGCACTCCAAGGTCTTACTTCCTCCACCCCTCAATATATTCCCATTTACTGCGTATTCCCTTTCACTGTTTGCCCTCCCCAAGTGCATTACCTCACATTTCTCCGGGTTGAACTCCATTTGCCACTTTTCCGCCCACTCCACCAACCCATTGATATCTTCTTAGTGAAGAGGATAGCTGTAGATGCCATCAACTGCATGGCCAATTTTTGTGTCATCTGCAAATTTGCCAATCATGCCCCCTACATTCATGTCCAAATCATTAATATATACCACAAACAGCAAGGGACCCAACACTGAGCCTTGTGGCACACTACTGGAAACGGATTTCCATTCGCAAAGACATCCATCATCTTTTACCCTTTGTTTCCTATTACTGAACCAGACAGGGAGGTGACTTGTAATATGCTTGCAGTAGTCCCAACTCTCCATTCTGGAAGGCAGGTTTTAACTTCCTCATTTTTAAGCACTACTACTAATGGGGAACCTGTAACTAAGCTGCCTATCCACTGGTGCTAGGGCATGGAAGAAAATCCCACCCTACTAACTCCTTCAGAGATCTGGAAGGGGGGGGGGGGGAAAATCAGCAGCCCAGAAACCTGTTGCATCGCTGATCTCAACAGCCTGGAGGGAAATCCACACTGCATTGAAGGTGCCTTGGTTCAGTCGATCCACTCCCCACCATGATGCAGAAGCAACCTGCCAGTGTTTTCACGAGGAAAAAAAAATTTACAAAAACAGGCGCGATTTTCCACAAAGACCGAATTATGTCGTCCTACTAACTTGCTGGTAAGTCTCACTTCACGCAGAACTTTTTTTTGTTACCTCCAGTACACCACTTGCACACTGAAATCCAATGCAAACTAACCCCATTATATCTCTGAAGCACACAGCTACCCTGCAGATACATCTCCCTTCATTTGATATCTGAAGCTGTGCAAGACTAAGTTCTGGGATCTTGAATTGCTATACCTACTAAATAGAAGACAAAAGTAAGCACTGAATTATAGAATGGTTACAGCAAGAAGGAGGCCATTCAGCCCATCGAGCCCGTGCCGGCTTTGTAAGCAGTCCAGTTGGTCCCATACCCCCCCGCTCTTTCCCTGTAGCCCTGCACTTTGTTCCTTTCAAGTATTTATCCAATTCCCTTTTGAAAGCCACGATTGAATCTACTGCACCAGCCTTTTAGGCAGCACATTCCAGTTCATAACTACTCAGTGCATAAAAAAGTTTTACCGCATTTTGCCTTTGGTTCTTTTGCCAATCACCTTAAATCTGTGCCATCTGGTTCTCGACTGTTCTGCCAATGGGAACAGTTTCTCGATTTACTTTATCTAAATCCTTCATGATTTTGAACGCCTCTATCAAATCTCCTCTCAACCTTCTCTGCTCCAAGGAGAACTGCAGCTTCTCTAGTCTCCCAAATAACTGAAGTCCCTCATCTCTGGAACCATTCTAGTAAATCTTTTCTGCACCCTCTAAGGCCTTCACATCCTTCCTAAAGTGCGATGCCCAGAATTGGACACAATATTCCAGGTGTGGCCAAACCAGTATTTTATAAAAGGTTCAACAACTTCCTTGCTTTTGTACCCTATGTCTCTGTTTCTAAAGCCCAGGATCCTACATGCTTTTATAAACCGCTTTCTCAACCTGTCAGATTTGTGCACATATACCCCCAGTAGTCTGTTCCTGCACCCCCTTTTGAATTGTATCATTTAGTTTATATTGCCTGTCCTCGATCTTCCTGCCAAAATCACTTCGCACTTCTGCGTTAAATTTCGTCTGCCACATGTCTGCCCACCAGCTTGTCTATGTTCTCTTGATACACCCACCCACCCACGGGGAACACCACACCACTGTGTACCTTTCTCCAGTCCGAAAAACAACCAACCATTCATCACTATGTTTCCTGTCACTTCGCCAATTTCATATCCATGCTGCCACTGCCTCTTATTCCATGGGCTTCAATTTTGTTGACAAGCCTATTATGTGGCACCTTAACATACATCTTTTGAAAGTCCATAAACACATCAACCACATTGAGTTTTTTTGATGAGGGCAATCAAGTTAGTTAAACATGATTTGCCTTTAACAAATCCATGCTGGCTTTCCTTTATTAATCCACACTTGTCCAAGTAACTTAATTTTGTCCTGGACTATTTTGTTTCTAAAAGCTTCCCCACCATACAGGTTAAACTGACTGGCCTGTAGTTGCCAGGTTTATTCTTACATCCTCTTTTGAACAAGTGTGTAACATTTGCAATTCTCCAGACCTCCGGCACCACCCCCATATCTAAGGAGGATTGGAAGATTATGGCCAATACCTCCGCAATTTCCACCCTTACTTCCCTTAGCAACCAAGGATACTTCCCATCAGACCAGGTGACTTATCAACTTTAAGTTCAGCTAGCCTTTCTATTATTGCCTTTATCAATTTTTAACCCATCCAGTGTCTCAACTACCTCCCCTTTTACTGTGACTTTGGCAGCATCTTCTTCCTTGGTAAAGACAGATGCAAAGTATTCATTTAGTACTTCAGCCATGCCTCTGCCTCCATGTGTAGATCTCCTTTTTGGTCCCTAATCAGCCCCACCCCTCCTCTTACTACCCGTTTACTATTTATATACCGATAGAAATCTTTTGGATTCCCTTTTATGTTAGTCACCAGTCTATTCTCATTCTCTCTCTTTGCCCCTCTTATTTCCTTTTTCACTTCTCTTCTGTACTTTCTATATTCAGCCTGGTTCTCACTTTTATTATCAACCTGACATTTGTCATACACCCACTTTTTCTGCTTCATCTTACTTTCTCTCTCTCTTTCGTCATTCAGGGAGTTCTGGTTTTGGTTGCCCTACTTTCTCCCCCTCCCCCCCCCACCCCTCATCGGAATGTACCTAGACTGTACCCAAACCTTCTCTTTAAAAGGCCACTCATTGTTCAATTACAGTTTTGCCTGCCAATCTTTGATTCCAATTTACTCAGGCCAGATCTGTTCTCAACCCACTGAAATTGGCCCTCCTCCAATTAAGTATTTTTACTCTAGATTGCTTCTTGTCTTTTCTATAAGATGCTCCACTTGACCCATTTTATTTCCCTAGAACTAGATCCAGCAATGCCTCCTTCCTCGTTGGGCCGGAAACATACTGATCAAGAAACTTCTCCTAAACACACTTCAGAAATTCCTCCCCCTCTTTGCCCTTTACACTATTACTATCCCAGTCTATATTAGGATAGTTGAACTCCCCCATTATCACTACTCTCTAGTTCTTGCACCTCTCGAATTTCCCTGCAAATTTGCTCCTCTGTATCCTTTCCACTAATTGGTGGCCTATAGAATACACCTAGCATAATGACGCCCCTATTGTTTAACTCTAACCAAATAGATTCCATCCTTGACCCTTCAAGGATATCCTCTCTGCAGCACTGCAATATTCTCCTTAATACTGCCACCACCACCCTCCTCTTTTCTTTCCTTCTCTATCTTTCCTGAAGACTTTGTATCCAGGAATACTTAGTACCCAATCCTGCCCTTTTTTGAGCCAGGTCTCCGTTATCGCCATGACATCATATTCCCTTGTGACTATTTGTGCCTCCAGCTCACCAACCTTTTTTGCCACACTTCATATGTTTACACACATGCACTGTAAACCTATCTTGGACCTTCTTGTATTCTCTCTGTCTGATCCCTTAATGCTATCCTATTTCTTACTATAGTGCACCTCGTTTCTCCTTTCTAATGCGACATCCTGGTGTCTATCTCCCTGCCAAATTAGTTTAAACCCTCCCCCACAGCACTGGTGAACCTCCATGCGAGGACATTGGTCCCAGCTCTGTTGCGGTGCAACCCGTCCATTTTGAACAGGTCCCTCCTGCCCGTGAACTGGTCCCAATTCCCCAAGAATCTGAAGCCCTCCTTCCTACACCATGTGGGTGATCCTGGTCACCTCCACCTGCAGCAGGATGAGATTAGAAACTTTCACGTCTACTTCACCTAGGACAAAAATTCCACCCAATACAGACAGATGAATGCGGTTACAAATGCAGCCAAATTTAAGCCCGACCCTGCCTCCAATCAGAGGTTCTGGAGACTAAAACTTGCCATACCATCTCCCAAAACCTAAACCTATGCTTAAACAGCTAACTCCCAGCAGGGTAAGGAATTCCTGGCACTCATTGCTAAAAAGAGTACAAAGTACACGCTCAGTCTACTTTTGAAGTACTAATTCAGAGTGACTGATGCTCAGTCTTGCAGCAATTGGATAAGTTCCTGTGAATAAATTTGAACATGCCCTCATTTTATATTTAGTTTCATAAAATACAAACTATTTCAATGTATGATGGTCAAGCCTCCCCTACCCCCAAAAAAAGGCACACCAAGGAGATTCAAACAAAAGTAATGGTTTTACTATCCAACTTGATTGACTTTAGAACAAGGGAATTAAATGGTTATGCCAAAAGTCAAAAAAGACATCTACATATTTCAAGCCAATATCATCCCATTAAAATAATTTTTAAAATGTTCAGCTCTTGCAAGGAATAGGCAATAACATCGTGGAATACTGTTGTTACTGTAGGAACGAACATGAGCAGGTCACATATAATGATGCATACAAATTTCAGTTCCACTATGTATGTTGAAGCTACAAAATAAATAGTTTGTTCTTTAGTGTTTGATTACCCTGGCAGTACTAATACACAATTGGCAATGAGAATGTTGAGGAATAATCAAGTCAGTGATGAAGGGGACATTGTGTCCAATGAATTGGGTAAATTCCCATGTTTTGATATGAAGGTGACTTCCACACACATGGCTAAAGATGGATGCAGTGGATTAGAGTGTTCAAGTTATACTTGGCTGCCCGAGGAGTCAAAGATGAGCAGAAGGCAGCTCTACTTCCACATTCAGTGCGATTGGCGGTGCTAGAATTCTTAGTCACTTTGGTCTAATGTGTGAAATGATCAGTCAAGACAACAAGGGTGCCCTTGTGGGGGTATGAGGACATCCTAAAGAACATAAGATATAGGAGGAGTAGGCCATATGGCCCATCGAGCATGCTCCACCATTCAATAAGATCATGGCTGATCTTCCACCTCAACTCCACTTTTCCGCCCGATCCCCATATCCCTTGTTTCCCTTAGAGTCCAAAAATCTATTGATCTCAGCCTTGAATATACTCAATGACTGAGCATCCACAGCCCTCTGAGGGAGAGAATTCCAAAGATTCAACCCTCAAGAAATTTATCATCCTAGTCCTAAAATCAATCCCTTATCCTGAGACTGTGCCCCCTAGTTCTAGACTCTCCAGCCAGCAGAAACAGCCTCTCAGCATCTACCCAGTCAAGCGCTCTCAGAATCGTATGAGTTTCAATGAGATCACCTCTCATTCTTCTAAACTCCAGAGTATAGGCCTATTCTACTCAATCTCTCCTCATAGAAAAACCCTCTCATCCCAGGAGTCAATCTAGTAAACCTTCATTGCACCCCCTCTAAGGCAAGGACATCCTGCCTCAGGTAAGGAGACCAAAACTGTACACAGTACTCCAGGTGAGATCTCACCAAAGCCCTGTACAATTGCAAGAAGACTTCCTTACTCTTTTACTCCAAGCCCCTTGCAATAAAGGCCAACATATCATTTGCCTTCCTAATTGCTTGCTGTACCTGTAAGATAACTGTGACTCATGTACAAGGACACCCAAATCTCTCTGGACACCAACATTTAATAGTTTCTCACCATTTAAAAAATATTGTTTCTCTATTCCTCCTACCAAAGTGAATAATCTCACATTTCCCCACATTATACTCCATCTGCCACCTTCTTGCCCACTCACTTAACCAGTCTATATCCTTTTGCAGACACTCTGTCCTCCTTCCAGCTTACTTTCCCACCTAGCTTTGTATCGTCAGCAAACGTGGATACATTACACTCAGTCCCTTCATCTGAATCATTAATATAGATTGTAAACAGTTGAGGCCCGAGCACTGATCCTTGTGGCATCCCACTAGTTACAGCCTGCCAACCAGAAAATGACCGGTTTATTCCTACTTTGTTTTCTGTCCTTTAGCCAATCCTCAGTCTATGCTAATATTACCCCAACCCCATGAGCCCTTGCTGTCTTGACCAGTTATTTTCCTCCTTAGGCCAATGCTCCATTTGGGAGGCACACTTTCCACCAGTAAGAGGGGGAAAACAATAGAGCAGTGCGTGTGCGCCGATTGAGACTACAGGCATTTAACTGTGTTGATAATCAAATAACTGATCAGTGCCAGTCTTCCACACTGAGATAGAACTCTTGGGAGAGGAACCATGTTGAGCATGGACAAATCATTAGGAATACGCAGGGCTCACGAGCAAGTGAAATGGGGAATTAAGGTTATGGATGCAGGAGCCAGGAATTAAGGCAGCTGACTGGGGCAAGGCCCAAGGAACTTAGGAGCAACCCCGGAGGGGACTCGTTTTGCATGTAACAGAGAAGGACATTTTGTGAAAGGACCTGAATTGTCTGGCGAGGGGGAAGAAATGCAGGAATTGCAGGGAGGCTGGCCACTTCACAGCATGACCAGGAAACTGAAAGTTGGGCACAATCTTCAGGGTAGGCAATAGGGGTGTAATTGGGTCAGGAGTGTTGCCAAAGTAAAATCAGCCTACACACTTTCTGTTGTTGAAGCAGGCCTATATGACGATGGATGTGGTGATGTAAATCTGGGCGATGTTATGGTGCATCGCTGATCGGTAGTGGTGTTTCATGTGACCTAGTTACAAATCCACATGGGAAGCCTTGAAGGATAGCAGGATTAAGTGCAGGACCAATAAATGCACAAGGAAGCTGTTTGCGTATGGTATGGCAAAGCTGCTGAAAGTGCTAGGGACTTGTGGTGCAGTTTTGCAATGCAAAGCGCGAGGCTGAGTTTACTGTAATTAATTGCAAGGCATGCTGTTATTGGGTCATAAGACGGTGGATAATTAAATACTTTATAGGTTTGACTGTTGGTGAAATCCATGAGGTTCAGGAAATTTTTCACTATAATTGATAAGCTGCAGAACTTCTAAGACTACACCTGTGTTAAGCCAATAGCTCAGCTGCTGAGAAAACTTCAGTTGTCGCGACGAGATGGATGCAAAGCTGGATCCGTTTTTAAGCTGACGACATCATTGAGCCAGTAAATGGTCCGAGTCCACAGATTAGTCCTTTAGTTATGGTACCCAAAGATGGGGATGATTAACATGCACCATGATGAGAACATCATCCACTTCTGACTCTGGAGGAAATAGTCGAGGGATTTTAATGGTAGTAAAGGGTTTTAGACTTCAGTTAGATCTGAAATGGGGCTTCCATCAAATTGAGCTGGCATCCGAGTTGGGATTTACCACCACATTTATAATGGACTGAGGACTTTTCCTAAATGTTTGACATTTGAAATTTCTAACATGGCTGAGCACAACAACTTCAATTTACATAGCTCTTTTAACCTCGTAAAATGTCCCAAGGTGCTTCAAAGGAACGTTATCAGACAAAATTTGACACTGAGCCATGTGAGATATTAGGACAGGTGACCAAAGAGGTAGGTTTTAAGGAGTGTCTTAAAAGGAGGAAAGATGTGGAGAGCATCAAAGCAGCATTCATACTGTGCTGTCCAGTTGAGGGAATAGCAACACTGCAGACGATGTGATTGTGCATGGCAGGAATGCGAAGGTAGATGAACACCTTTTTGTGGTGCTGAAGAAATTAATCCAGACAAGTGTGGATTCTGACTGATTGAACTGACATTCTTTGGGCACTGATTGACGTCGGGAAAGATAGGGGCAGTTAGGAGTGCAGAAGAAACCCAAATCTACGTTGGATGTCTGGAGTTTTCTAGTTTTGGTGCAGTATAGCTACAAGTTTTTTTTCTGATTTAGCGATGGTTGCAGAACCATTACAGCAGCTGACAAGGAAGAACATGCTTTATCGCTAGGGTCAAATGCAGCAGGACACTTGACTGTCAAGTTTACTGGTCAGATCTTTGCATCTTTGGCGTATCTCGACAAAAACTTTAGAACACGATTCATGGCAGACCCGGTGCTGACGCAAGAACAGGATAGAGTGCAGAGAGCCATCAGTTATGAGAGTAGGAGCCTGACTGATGTGGAATGATGTTATTCGCAGACGGAAAAGGAGGTATTAGCTATGGTGTGGACATGCAAGCACTTTAACACTTATGTTTTTGTCCTGAATTGAAAACAGACCACAAGCCAGTGGAGCACATTTATTTCAAAACGTCAAAGGTGTCAGTTAGGGTCTGGCGAGTGTAAGCACATGACTTCAAGCTGATTGATAGGCCTGGTAAGCAAAACATTGCTGATGTGTTGTCTAGGTTGAGCCCACAAGTCCACTAAGGAAAGAGAATGTTTCCTAGCTGAGGAGGTACGGGTAATTGCTGAGCAGGCGATGGCAGTTGTTTGTGTCCACGGCAAATAGAAAGGGCATAACTGATCGGCCATGCATCCAATCTGGACGTTGGGACGAAAGCCACTATCCACAGCATCGTCCCGAAAAGAACCGTGCGCGCTGGGTCAATTGGTCACCAGAGGGAACTGAATTGTCATCCCATGGACTTTACAGCAGCAAGTCTTGATGTTGGTACACAAAGGACACCAAGGGATGGTAAAAATGAAGAACCGACTGAGGCTCAAAGTGTGGAGGCCAGGAATCACCAGCACATGGAATGGGTGTGCAAACATTGCCATATGGCGGGACCTATTTTTCCATTGGAACTGTTGGGGTGAAGCAGGCTGCCAAGCAGATAGTAGCAGGATTCGGCAGCAAGTCTTACAGGACCTCTACCAAGTGGTGAGCATTTGCTGGTAGTCATGGGCTATTACAGTACATCTTTTGACGTCAACATTTTGAAGGGAAGTACAGCAGTGAACATCGCAAGGACAATGAAGCAGATCTTCGCGACGTATGGAATACCGCTTTCACATAAGAAATAGGAACAGCAGTAGGCCATAAGGCACCTCGAGCCTGCTCTGCCATTCAATATGATCATGGCCGATCTTCTAACTCAACTCCCCATATCCCTTAATGTCCAAATATCTATCGATCTCAGTCTTGAATATACTTAATGACTGAGCATCCACAGCCCTCTGGAGTAGAGAATTCCAAAGATTCACAATCCTCAGTGAAGAAATTTTTCCTCATCTCAGTCCTAAATGGCCCACTCTTTCTCTTGAGAATATGACCCCTAGTTCTACACTCTCCAGCCAGGGGAAACAGCCTCTCAGCATCTACCTTCAAGCTCTCTAAGAATTTTATACGTTTCTATAAGATCACCTATCATTCTTCTAAACTCCAGAGAATATAGGCCCATTCTACTCATTCTCTCCTCATAGCACAACCCTCTCATCCCAGGAATCAATCTGGTGAACCTTTGTTGCACTCCCTCTAAGGCACATATATCCTTCCTTAGGTAAGGAGACCAAAACTGTACACAGTACTCCAGGTGTGGTCTTACCATTGCCTTGTAGAATTGCAGCAAGGCCTCCCTACTCATACTCCAATTCCCTTGCAATAAAGGTTACCATACCATTTGCCTTCCTAATTGCTTGCTGAATCTGCATGTGAACTTGCTGTGCTTCAGATAGAAGGACAACCAAATCCTTCTGACTACCAACATTTCTTAGTCTTTCATCTTTTAAAAAAAAATTCTGTTTTTCTATTCTTCCTACCAAAGTGGATAATTTCACATATCCCATTATACTCCATCTGCCAACTTCTTACCCACTGTCTCTAACCTGTCTCTCCCTTTGCATCCTCCTCACAGCTTACTTTCCCACCTAGCTTTGTATCGTCAGCAAACTTGAATACATTACACTCGGTCCCTTTATCTAAGTCATTGATATATATTGTAAACACCAGAGGCCCAAATACTGATCCTTGTGGCGTCCCAGTAGCTAAAGTCTGTCAACCCAGAAATGACCCGTTTATTCCTTCTGTTTCCATCTGTTAACAAATCCTCAATCCATGCTAATATATTACCCCCAATCCCATGAGCCCTAACCTTGTGTAACACCTTATTGCATACCTTTTGAAAATCCAAATGTACTACATCCATTGGTTCCCCCTTATCTACCCTGCTAGTTACACCCTCTAAAAATTCTAAGATTTGTCAAACACTATTTCCCTTTCATAAAGCAGTGCTGACTCTGGCTAATCATATGATTTTCTAAGTGCCCTGTTACAACTGCCTTAATAGATTCTAGCATTTTCCCTACTACTGATGTCAGGCTTACTGGCCTATAGTTCCCTGCTTTCTCTTTCCCTCCTTTCTTGAATAGCAGGGTTACATTTGCTACCTTCCAATCCATGGGGACCGCTCTAGAATCTAGGGAATTCTGGAAGACCAAAACCAATGCATCCACTATCTCTGCAGCCACCTCTTTTAAAACCCTAGGATGTAAGCCATCAGGTCCAGGGGATTTGTCAGCTTTTAGTCCCATTAATTTCACCAGTACTTTTTCTTTATTCCCCATTATAATTTCTCCTGTCTATGCCTCTAAGGGACCCATGTTTACTTTTGCTACTCTCTTCCTTTTTACATACTTGTAGAGGCTCTTTCAACCTGTTTTTATATTTCTTGCTAGTTTACTCTCATTCAATTTCTTAGTCATCCTTTGCTGATTTCTAAAACCCTCCTGATCCTCAGACTTACTCCTTCTTTTGGCAACATTTTAAACCCCACCTTTAAACTAATACTATCCTCAACTTCTCGAGTTAGCCATGATTGGATCATTTTTCCTGTGGAATTTTTATTCCTCAAGGGAATGTATACTTGTTGAGCATTATGAATCATTTCTTTAAATATTCAGCATAGCTTATCTACCATCATATCTTTTAATCTAATTTCCCATTCCACCTTAGCCAACGTGCCCCTCATACCAACATAATTGACTATTTTTAAAATTAAGACCCTAGTTTTGGACTTAACTACATCACATCGCTGTGAACCAACAATGGTTGAAAGAGTTTAAACAATTTTGGAAGAATATGGTATGGAATATCAAATTACGACACTGGACTGACCATAGGCTAATGATCAAGTGGAATGGTACAACGATGGTAATGAAGGTGTTACAAATGGCACAGGCTAAAAGGAAAGACTGGAATGCAGGAAATGGTATCATTTATATTGGTCAAAAAGGTAGGTTTTAAGGAGCATCTTGGAGGAGAGAGGCGGAGAGGTAGGCAAGATTGACATTAATCCAGACAAGTGAGTTCTGACTGCCTGAATGACAGGTGCGACTCCAGAGGTAGGCGATCAGGCAAGAAACCAAGCCAGAAACCAAGCCGAACAGAAATCACTGTTGGGAAGTGGAGGGGGGGGGGGGGGGGGGGGAAAGAGAAAAGGAAACTGCCCAGCTGGAACATTGTGACCAGTCATGTCCTGCTTGTTTGTTGAATATCTTGTTTTTGATGTGATATTGCTGCTAAATAATTAGTTTTTGAATAAAATCTTTAAATGTGTCAAAGTTTGCAAACCTTTTAACAATTTCTAAAGTTTACAATAGTTTAACTCAAGTTTTTAAACAGTTCCTAACATTTATTATTTTTAATGAAGGAGTAGCAGAAAGAATAGACAAAAGTAATGCAGTAGATGTAATCTATTTCGATTTTCAAAAAGCTTTCGATAAGGTCCACACATTGTAGGCTCATGACTAAGGTCAGAGCACGTGGAGTCAGGGGACATGTAGCAAAACGATAGCAAGTTGGCTACAAAACAGGAAACAGAGTAGAGGATTAAGGGTAGCTACACAGACTGGCAAAAGTTGAGATGTGGTGTTCCACAGGGATCAGTGTTGGGACCACTGTTGTTCACAACTTACATTAACGATTTGGATTTGCAAATCTGGAGTACAATTTCAAAATTTGCAGGCGACACCAAATTTGGGGGGGGGGGGGGGGCGGGTAGTTAATACAAAGGAGGAATGCATCAAAATGCCAAGAGGACATTATTAAACTTGCAGAATGGGCATGTAATTGGCAAAATGAATTTCAATATAGATAAGTATGAGGTGATGCATTTTGGTAGGAAGAACAAGTAGGTCACATGCTGCTTGGATAATAAAAGAGGCTGAATGGGATAGAGGAGCAAAAGGATCTAGGGGTAGCGACACAGGTTAATAAGGCCATAAAAAGGCAAACCAAACACAGGTTCATTTCTAAAGGGGTAGAATTGAAAAGCTTTATTAAATTTGTGCAGAAGCTTGGTTAGGCCACACTGAGCACTGTACACAGTTTTGGTCTCCATACTGTAAGAAGGATATAGAGGCATTGGAGAGGGTGCAAATATGATTCACAAGGATACCACCAGAACTGAGAGGATATACTTATCAGGAAAGGCTGGGGCTCTTTTCTCTAGAAAAGACAAGGCTGAGGGGTGACCTGATAGAAAGATAATGAAAGGGTTTGATAGGGTGGATGTAGAGAAAGTCTTTCCACTTGTGGGGAGTCCAAAACTAAAGGTCATAAGTATCAAATAGTCGCTAATAAATCCAATAGGGAATTCAGGAGAAACTTCTTTACCCAAAAAGAGTGGTAAGAATGTGGAATGCATGGAGTAGTTGAGGCAAATAGCAGAGATACATTTAAGGGGCAGCTAGATAAGCATGAGGGAGAAAGGAACAGGAAGGTATGCTGATAGGGTTAGATGAAGTAGAGAGGGAGGAGGCTCCTGTGGAGCATAAATGACAGCATACACCAGTTGGGCCGAATGGCCCGTTTTGGTGCTGTAGTTTTGATGTAACTCAATATTGATATATTCTTGTAAATACTTGCTCAAACTTAGAGAGAGATTAACATTGCAAACACTAATTTTTAAAAAAGGTTTCTCAGGGTCTAGTTAACAATTTGTTGAAATGTCCAAGTATAGTTTAACTTTTTCAGGCAACATTTATAATTATTTGTAACAATTTGCATTTTAAACTTGTGAAACATTTTTGTAACAAAACTGTCCTTGACGTTGAGAGCGGTGTCCCACACTTCTGGTCGCGATCTCTGCAGGGACGCTCACTGGGTAAAAGTCTGAGCCACAAGCCGTGCTCTAACTGCCCTGTCCCCTCGAAGCGATGCCTCCTGTGGACGTGCCATGACCCTTGGCTCCGGCTCTCGTGCTACAGCACCTTCTGCTTCTCTCCGGGTATGTCAAGATCCAGCCCTTCTGTTATGGTGAGGTTGTGCAGGGCACATCACATGACAACTATCCACACTACCCTCTCTAGGGAACATCGGAGGACATTCCCAGAGGGGAGAGATACAAAAGGGTCCAGAGGGGCAATTTTTTCACTCAAAGGGTGGTGAGTGTCTGGAACGAGCTGCCAGAGGCAGTAGTAGAGGCGGGTACAATTTTGTCTTTTAAAAAGCATTTGGACAGTTACATGGGTAAGATGGGTATAGAGGGATATGGGCCAAGTGCAGGCAATTGGGACTAGCTTAGTGGTATAAACTGGGCGACATGGACATGTTGGGCCGAAGGGCCTGTTTCCATGTTGTACACTTCTATGATTCTATCCAAGCACCTGAGGAATGCTTCGTCACCCCGCTAGTCCTCACAATCACCTGCCTGTCACCAATTATTCATCCTCCCACTGGGCCCCAAGCATGTATCTAATGACTGAGTTGTGCACAATGAATGCATCGCAACAGGCATTCACGTGCTGTGCGTTCACATGCAAGCTGTTGAGGGAGTGGTAGCCCTTTCTGTTCATGTAGCGGTGTGGGTTCTGAAGGGAAGTCTTCAGTGCAATGTGCATTCTGTCAATTGCACCCAGTGCTCCGGGGAACCCAGCAACCCTATAGAAGCTTAACGGCCTCTGCCTTTGCTCCACCACAGACATTCCAAACCTGATGAGCTCCCCAGGCCTACCCAACAGGGTATCAGTTACCTGCCAAATGCCCCTTGACTAATCCTGCATAGGTCCTCCCTGGATGCCTGGAAGTTGAGGGGCATGGTCACCTTAATTTCTACAGTTCAGGATCTGCTGCATATGGACCGGGGCTTTAAGTCATCTCGGAGCAAGTTGCACAGTCGGCCTATGGTCTCCTTGGTAAAGCGCAATCTCCTGGAATGTCATTCGAGGCCTATACACTCTCCAGACCAGATGCTTTCATATGGTGTGCTGTATTCTCTAGGCCTCCCAGCTTTGGTTCGTTTCCTCCATTATATATTATAAATCAAGGGTAGAGCCAGGAAAAGTGCCATTTTTGTTAAAATAGATTGTAAAATAGCTGTCTGTAGTAACAGGATGAGAATGCCTTCAATGCTTCCTGTAGCAGCTGTTTTGTACCTGCTTCAGGTGACTACAATTGCCTGTGCGCCTGAAAATCTGCTCACAATTTAAAAAGAGAGCCTCCGAACAAGCATAATTGCAGGATACTAGCATTTATAACTGGCTGGGGCCAGTTATAAGGGCAGAGATGCATTCGGGTAGAGGGAATCGATAGATGATCGTAAAAGGTCAAGGAAATTTGGGCATATTGTACTTACACCCAAAATCTTTTAGGCCGCGTATTTGCTTTGCATCTAGAGACATGTGCAAATTTATGCCTTCATTTGACATTTTGTTGACATTAGGGACTACCCATATTACTCAAAATTATTTTTAAAATCCGATTGCGCTATCTTTAGACAGCTTAAAAAATGCTAAATGTTCATTGAATGCAGTTCAAAGAGCCCTAGAGGTTAGATTTGATAGAAGCACTAAAATTAGATACCAATTATACTGTCCTAAATTAATCTCAGAAATATGTAGACAAACTTCAGATAGATCTATAGAAGGTGACATTATTTTATCCCCAACTGCAAGTTTGAATAAATGATTTCATTAAAGTAGCTGGGGCAACTGGGCACAGATACGCACCAAACTTGCAGTGACCAAAACAGAGGCAAGATTCACAACAGTGAAGATTCTGCATTGACAAAAGGAGCTGGTTTATGATTCTTACTGAAATCAACAATGGCTATGTGTAGCCAAGGACCTAACTAAAAAACACATACACAACAACATTAGTTCATAAACAGGTCATTTTCTTGCTCAATATAATGGAATTTTATTTCTGAAATAGTTCAAAGTTTGTAAAAACAATGTGACCATGCACACCTGCCATTTCTTGAATTGGTCTTTGTTTAAGGGTAACAAAAATAATTACATAGGCTACAATTTATTTCTACAGAAACAAAATAGTTGGAAGTCAAAGCATCATTTCTTTCAACCAAAAATGCTTTTACTAAAAGATAAGCAACACAGCATAATGAGCTATTTTTAGACTTATGAAAATCCCAGACTAAGGATGATGCAAGTCAGCTTGGCCAAATGAAAAACACAAGAATGTTGACTAAGTAAATATTCATTCATGTGAACTATTCCCTCCACTGAATTATTTATACCCCTAGTAATGTACACTAAACTTCCACTTCAGTCAATCCAAGTTGAAGTACTATGCCATTTGAGCATTCAAAATAGATTTATTTGCACTCTGTTCACTATAAGCCAACAGCAGAACATTAAAAAAGAAACCCATCTGAAAAATGACTGCTTAGAAACTATGATAGTGGTTAGTAATAAAGTGAAATGTCTGAACCAAGTTTTTCCATTGTCCTTAGATGTGGCTTTTCATTGTACTCCACCCTGACAAAGTACAAAAATGTCAAAGTAATTAATTGTGCACGTGAATCTCTATGCAAAGTGGTTTTCAACAGTAGAGCTCTACAATAATCAAGTCCTACAAACAAGCAGTGTAAAAGTGAATGCTTTCTTTCCCTTAGTTACTTTTCCCCTCCACCTACTGTTTTCATGGCCAATTTTCATCACCACATGAAGACATTCATCCTGTGCTGAGATATAGTACCTCACTCAAGGGACCATTATTGAAGAAGGAGCCTCAGCAGTGAATCCTGATTATTTAATTGCAGCAAGCATAAATCAACATCTATACTTGTACATTTCTAGCAGTGGTCTCTGGACAGCAATGAGAAAAACCCCAGCTGATTTTCTCCTCCTTACCTAAAGCGTGCTGTGATCAAGTGTAGTGCCCCTACCACCTTGGCCGAGATCAGCCAACCCAGGCAGAAATATAAACCTTTCTGTTTCGCATGGCTTAGTTACTCACTGGCTAAGCTCAAGTGAGCCTTCAGGAGGGTTCCCCCACCAAGCTAATTACTTCTGTTTACTACTTTTAGCTTCTTCAAACCCTCTCCCTGCCTGACTCATCATTGCGTCAAACATAATAGATCTGCATTCAAGTCTCTGCTGCGCTATAACTGGAGGTATATAATGAATTATGGCAAACTGAATTAACTAGCACTTAACTCCTCTGTCCTTTTAGCTTCTTCAAACCCTCCCCCTGCCTGACACACATCATCACCCTGCCAAACACAAAATAGATCTGCACTCAAGTCTTTGCTACGCTATAACTGGAGGTTAAAGGAACCTGAGTTAACATGCACTCAGCTCCTGTCCTTCTACCCCAAATTCACCGGAAGTGCCTAAAGCTCATCAGGAGGTAAGAAAATTCTCTGGTGCATTTGCAAAGCATGAATTTATCTGCTACCACACATGCTTGGTAACCCGTGTCTCTAAAAAAAGGGACAGAACAGCCATCTGTTAAGGTCAATTGAATACTGGCAATTTGAACTAAGTATCAGAATATTGACTCATTCATTACTACATCAGAGTGTCACAAAATAAATTTCCTGATCACAAGCTTCAAAGCCCAAGGACAGCAATCATCTGCACTGAATCAGGTGATGAAATGTCAGGTTTTTTTTAAAAAGAGAAAACAAATTATACAAAAACACCAATCTCACACTGGAGAACCTGACATACCAAGATAAAACAAAAAATTCCTTGCGTTCTTCCCTGCAATTCCTATCAGTGGGGTTACATTTCAGCCTGTTCTAAATTATTTAGGATTTCTTTTCACTTTATAAAGGATTCCTAAAAAAAAAATCTATAGTGCATTTTCATTACTTGTTGACACTTTCAGCTCCATAACCACTATAAAATCTAATATTTACATTGCACCATGTAGATTTTTTTATATATAAATGACTTGTAATAGAGAAAATATAGATTGCATCAGGTGGGATTAAAAAGCCAAGGATGCAAATTCCACACCACAATTTACATATTTCTTTTGCCACACTTCCTACAAAGAGAATTCTTGATGCTTTTGTACATACAAAAGTAACTAAGATTCAAACCTTAAGCATTGGTGTCCAGCAAACTGGTCTTCTACAACGTTAAACCTTACATCATGAAAAGAAGCCGAGGTTGTGTTTTTAAATGTTACATTTTATGCAGCAGTTTCAAGTAATTTGTGCCAGGAAATGATTCCCTTACCAGTTAAAGTAATGTGTATGTCACCTAGGGTTACCAACTCTGGCTAGACATATTTCTGGAGGTTTCATTACATGATTTCACACCTCCAACTGCTTCACCCAGTCAAATGCCCTCCACCACCCCATCCCCAACTAACAAAAAAAAGTGTTCAATGAAAAAAAAAATGAACGTCCCTATGATTTCTCTCCCAGGTCGCTTGCAGCAGTGCCCAAGAGATTAATCTTTAATTCTCAGAGACTCCAAGATGATCCTAGAGGATTGGTAGGTAATCCTAATGTAACCGAATGCAAAATTAACACAAGAACCCATGTTTTTTTTGGATTTGTACTTCAAGGAACACTGACTTTTTAAAATCTGTACAACACGAGACAAGAAAGCAGTGTAATTTTACCATTTCTATTGTTATAAGCACCGATTTTTTTGGGGGGAGGGGGGAGAAAAAAAAGAAAAAAAAGAGAGGCAGACACCGAGAAAGGGGGCAACTTTGTAAAGTCACAGAGCAATGAGACTCCGTCCTGGCTCTCCGCTCAGGTGGGCTTCCACATCTCAGCTCCACTGCTGAAACTGCACTCCAGGCAGAAGCCCAGCAGTCCCCTCCTCCAAAAGAAGGGCAGTGAAGATCGGAGGGACAGCTGCAGTCGCTCCACTTCTGGCATTGATCTCGGGGGCTGAGAGCAGTTCACACTCTTATCCACGCTCTCTGCCACTGCTTATAAAAGCTTGTTTACTTGTTAGAAAATGATAAAAAAAACTGTCAGGATATTGCATTTTATCACAAGTAGCTTCAAATATAAAAGCAGCAAAGTACTGCTGTAGTCACATAGATCACTGGTCAGACTTCATTAGGAGCACTATGTTCAGTTTTGAGCTCATCACTTTAGGAAAGATGCACTGTCCTGTGTTTTAAGGTATTTTAAAATACACTAAATAAATAGGCTTAGTACATTGAAGGCTGTCCATACTTTGCAAGTGTCCGTTGTTTCAAAGTACCTCTTATCTTTTACAATATAAAATATTTGGGACTGTCTTGAAGTGTCCATATTTTACAGTTGTCTGTCATTTCAGTATCCATAGGACCAGGTTTCACTGTAGACAGCAAATAAATTTTAATAGCTTAACGTATTAAAAAGCTGGAAGTGTGAACTGCTGTAAACTATTGAAATCCATTTACTATCATGTATCTATCATATTATACTCACATGCAAGTCCTAAAAATTCTAGCTAAATATCCATTCCCTGTCCCGCCCACACCAAAAAAAATCCACTTTAAGAGGGTTTACATCAGTTTCCATCCATCCTAGACATGTTGATGTTGATTGGGGTCACTGTCCATCATGGCCAGTGAATACATTGCTGTGCTTGTGGCAGAGGGGGGGGGGGGGGGGGAAGTATAAGAGTCCTATTTGCATTGAATGAGTCAGTATGATCATTTTCATCAACTCAATTTGAATCACACCAACAGGAAATATTAAGTAGCCATTTTGTGCAAAAAAAGCTACTACTTGCTATAAACACAGTATTGAAGAGTCTACTCCTGAATTCTCATCTTTTCTCTTTACAGATGCAGACAGACATGCTGTGCATTTCCAGCATATTCTACAATGAGAATAGATAAAGGCACAAAATTAAATATTTAAAGTCCGCTTCCTCTCATTTTATATACCTTCAAGTCACAGCCGACCAAGAGAACTAAAACCACACCTCACATTAATTGGGCATGAGCTGATCACAAACCATAAGTTTTACTTTTAAAAAGTCATTGAATACACAAAACATCTATAGTATTGAATTAGCAGGTAGTTCTAATTTCTACAGACTATCCAACCATAAATTAGGACTAATTATTACCTTCCTCCTGCACAATATTTTTGTATCAAAATCCAATCCCCAGTCCAGAGGATGGATGGGTGGCCATCTTCTAGTATCTCTTCAGCCAATTTCCAGATGGTGTGTAACTGGTCCTGGTCTTGGCTACTTGTTGATGGCATGGCCGAGACTGGGATCTCACTAGATGGGGACTCAAAGGACAGAAGCCTATATTCCATCACTATGACAAAACCCATTGACACTTCAATGTTCCACACCACTTGGTTTCACATTATAAAGGGACGTATTTAAGTAAACTATTTTCTCACATCTCCAAAATGAAAACTATGATAGTTTTGGCAACATTGTTACATGAACTGTTAAGATCTATTTGCAACGTCTGAATTGCCACGTCCATATAGAACAGAATCAGCTGGATAGATTTTCAACTTGCCGCCCACGCGTAAATGAAACTGGAAATGAATGTTGGGTAGTTTCAATATGGCTGTGGATCAGCCGCCCATAGTTTTACATTCGGGTGGCAAGTTGAAAACACTTGATCTCCAATTTTGGTGAAGTATTAGCTGCTAAGCACAGACAAGCAAACTAATAATAAAAAAAGGTTAGGAAGTGCTAAAATATGTTTTAATTGAATCTCCAATATCGACCAATTTCTAAACCAAAGAATTTAGTTGTGACATTTCCCTTCTTTTTTTAAAAAAATGTTGTTGCTGGGAATTCTATTCCTTCCCCACCCACCGAAGATCTAATGCAACTGGATTTGCCATGGATGTGCACAATTTTAAAATAACAGCCTATCCATATAGTTTTAAATTGGTTTTGAACAAATTGCTAATAAATTTGTTGAGTTTATAACTTGCCACATATCCTGTACAATTTCCTCTTTTTAAAAAAATATAAATGTATGGCTGATAACTTCACTCAGGAGTTACATAATGTATCAAGTTAAAAACAAAAAAAAATCCACTTATCTTGAAGGTAGCATGCCTGATGGATTTTATTTTTCCTTCTTCAGGATTTGAAAGTTGAAAATTCTGCTTCAAAACTCAATCTCTCAGACTCTCAACATAATTCCAGCACATGACAAAATCTCAAAGGCCTGATGCCCACAGTGAATCAAAAATCTATTTTTTGTAACTAGGCCATTAAGCTTTACAATTTATTTTTGGTAATATTCAGGTGGGGCATCTAAAGTGAAGGCAAAGTATAAAATATTTTGGCTACAGGCAATTGTACTTTACAGTCAGTCAATATGAAAAAATATACTCACTTTCAACAGAAGTGCATTGTCCACAAGAAATTATGACTTTTTTCCCTGTTTCAGCACTTAACGCTCAAAAATTAAATTATAAAATTATGCTGAGCAGAACAGTGCCAGACACCAGTGACATTGGACATGGAACTCCATCTGTAATCTCCTACATCAGGGTTGTTGATCTACACTCAGAAGAGTCAAGCTGCAGCCAGATACCCCCTCGCATGGGAAAACCGGGAGCAAAGCCATCACCAGGATACTCTGGTTATAGCAGTTGGCTGGCTCAGAGCAATGTTGGCAAGTAGCTCACAGGATAGTTTGACTATAAATTGTCACACAACTTTGGGGAACCACAAATAAAAGTTTTTAAAATTAAATTATATAAAAGAAAGAGGATTTATATCCAGATCCATAATGGAAGTTCTGAACCTCCTGATGAGGGTCTAATCACAAAAATTAGATGATTTGGGCCAAATGGGTTTTGACCCCAAAAAGCTGTTACAATTATTAATCTACGATATAAAACTCAATTCATCATGGACTTTGTTTTTGAGATGCATTACCCTAAAATCCTGTACACAAACTATTAATTTCCACTATAAAACCCACATATTTGTGCGTACTTTGGTGTGCAATTTAGGCAATCTTCTCAGTCTTTAGAACTGGGCTAAAATTATAGGGTTAGCAAACATTCAATTTTCATATAAACAAGTGAGATTAAACTGATGACATTTGGATTGTTGAAACCACTAGTTGCAGCATTTGGGAAATGAGGTTATAATTTTTTTTTTAAATAGAGGTGCTACTGAATTAAAATGTTAGAATACCTTGAAAAGAATCTCCAACTTTGTAATATACTCAATTATACGATTAGGTTGGCTGAGTTAAAGTCCACAACGATAGGAAATCCTATTACGTCTTGGTGATCCATTATAGTGTATTATGTTATTTATAACATATCTAATTTAGCAGGTTACCACATAGCCATTATTCACAAAATAGAAGTTATTTCTATTTTTATTTTAGTTAAAAATGCCTGAAGGTTTGAATCACTATGTAGTCAAATTTCTCATTAATTTGGCATTGCAAAATGAGCACCAGGTTTGCTCATACTACAAATAATAAGTCCACAAAGGTCAAATAGTGGGCATTCTATTCAATTGCCAAAAATGGTTAGGAAGAACCTTGCTTACATTAAGGCAGGTATAAACCAACTTTACACGAGTTCAGATACTGCATGGTACTTAGTGGAAGCTGTGTCACTATCCATAAACAGGATATAATAAACTATAAGTTCTAGAAATGCTGATTACATACTTTATACACAATATTTTAAAAAGCTGTGTTATACACATCCATTCCAAATTTGAGCAAGTCCAAACATCTGATCTCAACTGACCAGACTGTAGTACAGTATCTGAATTTGCTAAAACTGTACTCAAAACTACAAAACCCGTATCACTACTCTTGGGATTGCTATACCAAGATCAAAACCTTGCAATGCAGCTTCTTTTACTTCACCATTCCAGAGACAAGTCCACCTTGATCAACTGTTATGGAAAGTGAATATTCATTTGTACCTGGAAACGTTGTATTGTAGATAGGAAAGTAAAGCCTTTTCTTTGTAGCACTTTTAGATTTTGTTTTGATAAAGCAAATATTTATTTTTAATACCACCTGTAAAAATGTAATTTCAATATGGAGATAATATTTTACAAGAGGCTGTACAATGCAATTTATTTCCAAGTGAGCTCAGCAGGTAACTGGAGAACAAAGTCAGGATCAATGTGGCATATCCCACAATTCATTCATTTATACCATAGCAATTAAACATCTAAGAGATGCAAGGGGTTCAGAGTAAACATGTTCCCACAAAGAAAAAGGATGAGACTGCCAAATCTAGAGCCCCTGGATGACAAGGAACATACAGGGCAAGATAACACAAAAAAGGGAAGCTCGTGTCAGACACCAAGAGCTCAATACTGCAGAAAGCCTAGAGAAGGATAGAAAGTGCAGGGATGAAATTAAAAAGGAAATTAGGAAAGCAAAGAGAGGTCATGAAAAAATACTGGCAAGTAAAATTAAAGGAACACACAAAAATGTTTTATAAATTCATGACGATCACGAGGAAAACTAAGGAAAGAGTAGGGCCTATTAGAGACCAAAAAGGTAACCTATGTGTGGAGGCAGATGTGGGTATGATTCTTAATGAATACTTTGCGTCTGCCTTCACAAAAGAGGGGGACAATGCAGCGATTGTTGCCAAGGAGGAGTGTAAAATATTGGATTGGATAAACAGAGAGAGGAAGTATTAAGGGGATTAGCATCTTTGAAAGTAGATAAATCGCCAGGCCCGGAAGAAATGTATCCCAGGCTGTTAAAAGAAGCAAGGGAGGAAATAGCAGAGGCTCTGACCATCATTTTCCAATGCTCCCTGGCTACAGGCGTAGTGCCAGAGGATGGGAGGACTGCTAATGTTGTACTGTTGTTTAAAAAGGTAAAAAGAGATAGACTGAGTAATTATAGACCAGTCAGTCTAACCACAGTGGTGGGCAAATTATTGGGATCGATTCTGAGGGACAGGATAAATTGTCATTTAGAAAGGCACAGGTTAATCAAGGACAGTCAGCATGGATTTGTTAAGGGAAGATAGTGTCTGACTAACTTGATTGAATTTTTTGAGCAGGTAACAAGGAGGGTCGATGAGGGCAACGCAGTTGATGTAGTCTACATGGATTTTAGCAAGGCTTTTGATAAGGTCCCACATGGCAGACTAGTCAAGTAAGTAAAAGCCCATGGGATCCAAGGGAAAGTGGCTAATTGGATCCAAAATTGGCTCAGTGGAAGGAAGCAAAGGGTAATGGTCGAGGGGTGTTTTTGTGACTGGAAGGCTATTTCCAGTGGGGGCCCACAAGGCTCAGTACTAGGTCCCTTGCTTTTTGTGGTATATATTAATGATTTGGACTTGAATGTGGGAGGCTTGATCAAGAAGTTTGCAGATGATACAAAAAGTGGCCATTTGGTTGATAGCAAGGAGGAAAGCTGTAGACTGCAGGAAAATATCAATGGTCTGGTCAGGTGGGCAGAAAAGTGGCAAATGGAATTCAATCCAGAGAAGTGTGAGGTAATGCATTTGGGAAGGGCAAACAAGGCAAGGAAATACACAATAAATGGGAGGATACTGAGAGGTGTAGAGGAACAGAGGGACCTTGGAGTACATGTCCATAGATCCCTGAAGGCAGGACAGGTAGATAATGTGGTTAAAAAGGGATACGGGATACTTTCCTTTATCAGCCGAAGCATAGAATACAAGAGCAGGGAGGTTATGCTGGAACTGTATAAAACATTGCTCAGGCCACAGCTTGAGCACTGCATACAGTTCTGGTCACTACATCACAGGAAAGATGCGATTGCACTAGAGAGGGTACAGAGGAGATTTACGAGGATGTTGCCAGGGCTGGAATTTTAGCTATGAGAAAAGATTGGATAGGCTGGGGATGTTTTCTTTGGAACAAAGGAGGCTGAGGGGGGATTTCCACATTCACCTGACGAAGGAGAAAGCCTCCGAAAGCTTGGTGATTTTCAAATAAATTTTTTGGACTATAACCTGGTGTTATAAGATTCTTTACATATGTTTCTATGAAGCTTTAATTGCTTAGGCCTGTTTGAAGTATAATTTTGAAGAATCGTTTAAATTCTATCTTAATTGGATCTCTTGTTCTGTCCTTTCTGCTCCACCCCTCCCCATCCCTCGTAATTGCTCACTGTCATGCAATCTCCTTCAGCCAAGGGGGCTGAGTCACTTGGTGCTGCTTTTTCAAAGAAAAATTGATACAACTTGAAGTAGAAAATGTGCTTTCAAAAAGTATGAACAACTTTTCTCCCTTTTTGCTTCACATCTCAACTTCATGTGGTGTTCTTCACCCAGCAGCCTAATGGAGAATAGAACATTCCTCTTTAAAATGTGGAATGGGGGAAATAAACTTTTACAGTGAATTAGGAATCCACCCTTTCAATTTTGATTTAAATTCAGCTCAAATTGGTGGAATTAAAGACCTCTTTGTAAAGGTCTAATATAAATGGTGCCAATCTCAACAGAGGTATAGCATAAACATTTCAAAAGAGGCCAGAATGGCTGATATGGGATTTGGAAAAATTCAGACTAGTCCAATAGGAGAAGCTGTCCTGAGGTTGGTGTTTAGGTATACTGTGGGAGCACAGATGAAGCAGCTTTAATCTGGCCTATGGTGTAACTGACTTGAGTGCTTGATACTAACACTGGATACCAAACATAGGGCATTCCCTCATACCAACATCCTCATCTTAACAGGCATAAAAATTGAAAATTATGCTTCCAAGAACTCCTGGGATTTGAACCTAGTTGTAAAGCAAGTATTTTGCTGTCCATCTAGTACTACCACACTACACAATAGGTGTTACACAATCTAAAATTAAAATCATACAGCAACTAAGTGCAGCCTCCATTCATTTAATTTGACATTCTGCAGGATACTCGTGTACGGTGGGATCTTAAAACCCTCCCAGCATAAAGGACTATAGGCTGGTATAAAAACAGCCATGGAAGAAGCGTTCATGCGGCTCAAGACTGTTAATCAACCTGGAAATTCTTACACTACTTCATAATTATTCACCAAGGAGAGTGTGAAGATACAAAAACATTTAATTTGATTGCAGTTAGTTTACAAATTTCTGTCAGGCTTCTACATTGTTGACTGTGAATTCACTGACTGAAGTGCAAGATGTAGGGTAGCATCAGATTCAACCTAAATATTTTCAGTTAAGCTAATACTGTAAACAAAATGCACATGTAGGCATTCGTTACCTGTGAGAAGAGCTCCCTACCACGAATCAGTTTTGAACACTAAAAATAACAAAGCCAAATAGCCAGTTTTGAGCTCCTAAAGTAAAATCACGTACAAACTGTACACTGGTAAACAGCACTGGCAACGGACACTCTGGAAACATTGTTTATGCCATTGAAAGTGTTAACATCCTTGTGTGTTCTAATAATTTAAGCAGAGACCACCAGCAAATTCCTTCAAGCTCATCAACTAGATCTATGGATCTAATACTTGGTTTGGACCCCTAGAAATGTAATGAAGGAAGCAAGCGCAGGCTTTGTACCAGTGCTTCACACTGTACCTCTGCCACAGGCCCGCTATAGTCAGCGAGCTTTGTATTTCATCCGTGGATTACTGTACGTCATCTTGTGAAACCAACAGTTATAAAAGTGTGAAACATGTTAGTGATATTTTAACATACTGTTTTAAAGTGCAGCAACTTCATTCTCCTTCCAGAATACATTTTCTTTATAATTATTAATCTCTGATAAATAGTGGTCATGTAATTGTACTTAAGGGAAATGACCTTAAACTACTAAAATCAGGGTATCGTTTTTTCTAAACCTCAGGGAAACGTTGAGCTTAGAATACACGATACTTTTTATAAAAATGTATGCTACTTTATTGGGTCATTGCGAAGTAGATTTTTCGCGTTATGTCCAATAAAGCTGGAAAGATGTACATTTAGACGCTCAGATTCCAAAATGCAAAACGGCGCAAATAAGCGTTTCACTGTTAACTCTATACACGGGTAATACAGCTGTCAGCGAGCGAGATCAGATTTTCTTTTAAAGAGGAATTTAGAACACACGCTGGTCCAACCCCAATGCCCATCTCGCAAACAGTCACAAGCCACAGCTCAGCTTTCTAGCAATAACGCTCATGACTGCGGAATCAGTTGGTTAAAAAAATTACGCCTAGCGGAACCTGAAAAGTCAATACACTTTTCAATAAGGGTGAATTCTTTAAATCTAAATATTTGTTACCACCCGCCCCGTCCAGAAAAAAAAAGTTTGCAAAAAGCAGAATCTTGTCGACGCTTTTTTTTTTGTGTTGCGATTAATTTACAGTCTAAAATGATTTAAATGCTGCTCCTGGGAACTGGGGATGAAAGCTTTAGACACTGTTTCGCTTGAAAAAAAAAAGGCACCCCGGCCCATTCTGCACTTTTTCGCGGACCCCTTCACGCCTGCAGCCCGGTGTGTGGAGCCGCGACTACAATTTACATGTTACAATAACAGGTCAGGTAGTTGCACTGTTGTTTCTCGGTCTGCAACCCGGCTCCTTCCCGCACACACACACAGCACTCACCGTCTACCCCCAGAGGGCTCTTTGATTAGCTTTTCTTCGTCACCTTTACTTTGTAGGTCCGGTCGTCAAGAGTTTTGGAAATTATATATCTTATTTAAAAGTATCTCTTGGTGACTCCTTATTTTTTTTTAAAAAATGATACAAGAATCAACTTTAACCAAAAAGGAACCGTTAAAAGGTAAAAGCAAAATAAGTTTAGTCTAATACGGTATTTTGGAAAAAAATAAAAGCTCGCAACAAATGTGTGTCAGTAAACATTAGTTGGCTGCAGGAAGACCTGTCCCCTCCGGCAGCTGTTCCCATTTCAGGCAAAAAGATTAAGAGCCGCCGCACGACTACTATGTAACCTTTTTTAAGGGGCATCCCACCCACCCACGGAAGGGGGGAATTTCACACACTGCAATCCGTTTCCTCTTCATCATGGTGCAATCCTCCCACAGCATATAATCTACTGCAATTACTCAGCACCTCTTGTTTTTTTTCAAAGAAAATGCACATATATTCTCATACGTCAAAGTAAAAGCACTTGAGCAATCAAACTCCCCCCCCCCTTTTTTTTTACTTAGCACATTCCTGCCTGTCCATGGTTCGCTGAGTGGCAGGAAGTGAAGACAAATTAAAGGCCTGAATCGATGCTTGAATCTACACAAGTTTAAGGATTTATTCGGTGCAGCAATAGCTTGACTCCCTGTCTTTCTCATTAGATAACTCCTTTAACTAGGTCGGGGGGAGGTTACATATTTGTTTGAACACCAAATCCACACATTACAAGACGCAATATTTAAAAAAAGAACTTCCTTACTGCCGCTGTGTTTTACTGTATTGTTATAGGAGCGCTCCTTAACACTATTACACCAGAAGTTTTCACTTTTCCTTATTGGATTATAAATGCTTAGGGTACAACTTAAAGAGGACCTACTCGTGCAATGTGCTATGGGATAAGCATTGGTGCGTTTCGATCTATAGAAAGCAACTCCTGAGAACAGCGATCAAGTTATGTTATTGATACAAAAGTGCATTTGGTATTTTTCGCTATTTAATATCTAAAGTAAGATGACATGTCTCACAACAACTGCAGGTCATATGATTTGGTAATATATTTCCAAACGTAGTCAGATAGTAGAGCAGTTTTACACACCAGAAATCTCTCCTAATAAAAATAATTTTTGAGTACTTATTTCCAGTAAACCGAAACCATCATCTATGTTCTTTTCAGCCACAGTCACTTACCCGCTAATGCAATAGTTAAAGGTGTTTTTTTAAAGGGTAACTTTTTACAGCGGTCCTATATACTGGGTGACCAGCAATCTGCTTTAGAGTTACTGCAGTCAATAATGCTTCCATATTAACTGAGGGATCAAAATATTTTGGAGTCAGATGAATGAATTCCAGCCAATCAAAGTCAAGATTTGTTGAACACATGAGATCACTCACGCAGGTCAATAGCAATAGGACAAATACAAAGACTAGTCTACCAGTTCTGACGAAGGGTCATCAACCTGAAACGTTAACTCTGTTTCTTTCTCTACTGATGGTGCCTGACTTGCTGAGTATTTCCAGCATTTTCTGTTTTTACTTCAGACTTCCAGCATCCCTAGTATTTTGCTTTTGACAAATAAATTATACCATGGGTCATAACCACTGGGCTGGCGGTGGCTAAGGGGGAAGTGCTCCCGACTGTGGGTTGTGTCCCCCTTTTCATTGCTCTGATGTACCTCTCCACACTACTTTGCACCTCTACATTATATTTCCATTTTCATGTAAATGCAAAGCAGTTGATGCAAAAACAGAAGTATAATTCAGGGGTTCTGATGACAGGTCACCGACCTTAAACATTAACTCTGTTTCTGTCTTCACAGAGGCTGCCTGACCTGCTGAGAGTTTCCGACATTTTCTGATTTCATTTCAGATTTCCAGCATCCGCAGTATTTTGCTTTTGTTTTAGAATATAATTCAGATGTCAGATTGGCGATCTCGCACCTAAATGCATTTAGTCAAAGGAGAAAAATTGCCTCCACTGGGTAGTTTCACTTACCTGCTACTGCATGCAAGTCCCAGCCTGCCTTGGTTTAGCTGTACACCAGCAGAAGCTAATAGTCAAATAATCAAAGACCATCACTGAAGCGGTGTTTTCCTCAAAGAGCCCATCCTTTTACTGTGAACTGTCACTTTCATCCACTCCACTATCTATCAAGTTTCGATGATGAGTTTGCAGCGTGCATGAACATTCATGCGTGCAAGCGTTATTATACAGATGACCAAGAAACCAGCAATCAGAGCGCAACAAATTCACCTGAGTGAAGGAATAACTTCTATCCAACAAGTACCTACCAGTCTCAGGCCAATACATATAGTACGACTGTACTCTTATTTACAGTTTATCAATGTCCAAATTCACAGACTATATAAACACCACTCATTTGATTTAAAAATGTAACCTTTTTGATATATGTCACTCTTAATAGTGATTTAATAGAGGTGTTCAAAATTATGAAGGGTTTTGATAGATAGAGTAAGTAAGATAGATAGGGTAGATAGGGAGAAACTGTTTCCAGTGGCAGGAGATTCGACAACCTGAGGACACAGATTTAAGATAATTGGGAAAAGGACCAAGGGGGAGAATATTTTTTTAAGCATTGAATTGTTATGATCTGGAATGCACTGCCTGAAAGTGTGGTGGAAGCAGATTCAATAGTAACTTTCAAAAGGGAATTGGATATATAATTGAAAATGAAAAATTTGCAGTGCTATGGGGAAAGAGCAGGAGAGTGGGACTAATTGGATAGCTCTTTCAAAGAGCCGGCATAGGCACGATGGGCCGAAAGGCCTCCTTCTGTGCTGTAAGATTCTATGATTCTATTCTATTAATAACTATAGGCAAGAGTTTAAAGGTACTGGTGTAGCTGAGGCTTGATTTTGCGATGCTTTGTGGGTTGTGAAAGTAGGCATGCAGGTTCCAGCATCTGCTGTGCTATGTGCTAGATGTTGCGGCAAAGAAAATGTCCAGTTTTGAGGAGACTGCTCTGAAGTATGAAGCTAGCTGTGTTATCCTTGCTAAATTAACTTAAACAGGTCCCACACTGGGTTTCACATTTTTTTGCTGGCTCCTCACCCATAGTGCTGCTTCATCATATAAATGGGTGCATGAGTGCTAATGATGCCTGGCCTATGGAAGTAGACTTCTTAAATCTGCCAGAGGCACTGAAGGACAGGGGCTGGAATTGTGGGTGCCATGAGTCAGTCAAAGGCTGCTAACTGCCCATAACGCATCAACAGAACTTTCCAGAGTGGGGACACAGGTATGGTGGCTATTCTATGTAATACAGTATAATTTGTTACTCATAATTTTCACATGATCAAAAATATACTTGAAATCACTATCAGAACAAGAATTTTTTTAAATTGTCAATAATAGTTAAATAACTGAAAAAACAATACGCATGTTTCTCCTGTTCCCAACTGCTCTACCACCACACCACCATATAGTAAGAGTTTGAAGTAAATACTTTTGAGTAAGTAAATCGAGAGCCTAAGTAGACCGATCACTTAAACAGTTGCAATATTCATTTTCATTTTTTTTCCTCCAATTTTCTCCTCTCCTGTAAACATTGACTCATGCAGAGGTTCGCGTCTACAAGTGCTGGCAACTTGCTTGTACCTCACTCAAGCGGCCACTCTCCGTATGGGGTCCTGGATAGTGAATTATATCATTACTTCATGTGGACTATCACAACCAAGACTAGTCTTGTCCTCACTTAACGTGCATAGAAAATGAAAACGATCTGGGAGTCCTGATTGACGATAAATTGAAGCTATCGCAACAATACTCAGTGGTAGTGAGTAAAGCAAATCAGATGTTGGGATGCATTAAAATATCAATATTGAGTGGAAATAGTAAGGTAGCCCTGCCACTTTATAAATTATTGGTGCGACCGCACTTAGAATACTGCGTACAGTTCTGGTCGCCACAATACAGAAAGGATATTACAGCTATTGCAAGTATACAGAAGAGAGCAACCAGAATGATTGAGGGGATGGAGGGATTGGATTGTGAGGATTATGAGAAGCGATTATGTAAATTAAGCATTTTTTCACTGGAAAACAGGAGGTTGAGAGGTGAAATGATTGCTGTTTCTAGGATTCTCTTTGCTGCTTTTTCACCTTGTCCAGAGCAGTAGAGCCCGAGGACATGGCCTGTGCTTGAAGGGGGGTAAATTCAAAATTAATCTGCAGACACACTGGTTTAAATTTTAACCCCCAAGAACAGGTGGATTGGGGGCGAGTGGGGAGGTTAAAGTAACAGCTTTTTGGGGGCATGACCACATCCGGGCTCCAAACTGCCCACTTTTGGGTTTAACCCAGGCAGATCTGTGTGGGCAGCAGACAGGAAGTCCCGCCGCCACTTAAAGCTGGCGGGCCCATACTTAAAAGGGCAATGTACCTCATTGGAACACTTGAGGGACTTAATTCTTGTGTATTGGAAAATTAAAATGAATTTAACCTTACCTGTTCAGGTTTCCAATCGCTTCCGATTCACATCAGGTGAAAGCAGGTGGAAAGGGCCGGATCCATGAGGTGAGTGCCTTTATTGCACTGCTTGTGGGCCGGGAGGAGCAGGAGCACTTCTTCCAGGCCCAACAAGCTCATCTGGCCGATAGGACACTCGTGATCGTCCGCACCCCCCCCCACCCCCCAATGGTGGACCCCCACCTACCTCCGACTCTTCATCCGACCTCCATGGACCTCCGATCTCCAAGTGCCGGCCCATCTGATCTCCTCCCTGGCCCCCCGATCTTCTTCCTGGCCCCCCCCGATCTCCTCCCCGGCCCATAATCCCTCCCTCCCTCCTTCTGAATCCTGGCTGCGGCCTGTCAATCAGGCTGGCTGCCAGGCGTGAAACCCAGAAGTAAAATATATTGGCCTCATTAAGCTCGAGACTGAGATTTGCCAACTTACCTTCCAGGTTTCGCACCCAAAAATCTTCCCTCTCCCCCTACCCCCCACCTACCCCCCCCCCTCCATCCACCCCTCCCCCCCTCCCCACCCTTCCCAGCTCAAAGTGAAAATTTTGCCCATTATTTCAGTCAGCATGTGGTAAAACTATGGAACAGGCTCCTTAGGGAGACAATGGAAGCAGTTAGTATTGATTAATTTAAATGCTAATTAGATAGATTTCTTTCAGAAAGTAATATTTTGGGATACAGTATATGAGTAATTTGAGACATGACATATGGTAAGTGTAGCCTGCTTGGGAGGAACAGGTGACTTTGGACCTATGGTTCACAAAGCTTTCCACCACTGGGGATTTCCTTGCCTTGTGTCTGGGTCTATTGTAGACTAAATGAAAGAGATTGATTGCCACGATTAGTCAACAACTCCATTATTGTTGTATCATGCAACTACCAGGATGGTAGAAGGCAAATGAGATAGACCTTGGTCTTTTTTCATCTAGTAATTCCCATGTTCCTATGTTTAAACCCTTATCCTGGACATTAGAAATTTCAGTTATAAGGAAAAAAGATGATTAAAATTTTCAGAAATTTTAGTTTAATCTCGGCAGTGGGTCAAACTTTTAGAAACGATAATCTGGGACAAGTGTGGATTAATTAAGGAAAGCTAGCACGGATTTGTTAAAGGCAAATCATGATTAACTAAATTTAACTAACTTGATTGAGTTTTTTGAGGTAACTTAGAGGGCTGATGAGGGTAATCTGGTTGATGTGGTGCATTTAGACTTCCAAAAGGCATTTGATAAAGTGCCACATAATAGACTTGTCATCAAAGTCCATGGAATAAAAGGGGCAGTGGCAGCATGGATATGACATTGACGAAGTGACAGGAAACAGAGAGTAGTGGTGAACGGTTGTTTCTCGGACTGGAGGGAGGTATACAGTGGTATTCCCCAAGGGTCGGTAATAGAACCATTGCTTTTTTTGATATATATTAATGACTTGGACTTGGGTGTCCAGGGCACATTTCAAAATTTGCAGATGACACAAAACTTGGAAGTGTAGTGAACAGTGAGAAGGGTAGTGATAGACTTCAAGAGGACATAGACAGGCTAGTGGAATGGGCGGACACGTGGCAGATGAAATTTAATGTAGAAAAGTGTGAAGTGATACATTTCGGTAGGAAGAACGAGGAGAGGCAATATAAATTAAAGGGTACAATTCTAAAAGGGATGCAGGAACAGAGAGATCTAGGTGTATACGTGCACAATTCGTTGAAGGTGGCAGGGCAGGTTGAGAAAGCGGTTAAGAAAGCATACAGGATCCTGGGCTTTATAAATAGAGGCATAGAGTACAAGACCAAGGAGGTTATGCTGAATCTTTATAAAATACTGGTTCGGCCACAACTGGAGTATTGTGTCCAGTTCTGGGCACCGCACCTTAGGAAAGAAGTGAAGGCCTTAGAGAGGGTGCAGAAGAGATTTACTAGAATGATTCCAGGAATGAGGGACTTCATTACGTGGATAAACTGGAGAAGCTGGGGTTGTTCTCCTTAGAGCAGAGAAGGTTGAGAGGAGATTTGATAGAGGTATTCAAAATCATGAAGGGTCTAGATAGAGTAGAGAGAGAGAAACTGTTCCCATTGGCGGAAGGGTCAAGAACCAGATGACATAGATGACACAGAAGAACCAAAGGCGACATGAGGGAAAACTTTTTTACACAACGAGTGGTTGTGATCTGGAATTCACTACCTGAGGGGATGATGGAGGCAGATTCAATCGTGCTTTCAAAAGGGATTTGGTTAAGTACTTGAAGGGAAAAAATTTGCAGGGCTACGGGGATAGAAACATAGAAACATAGAAAATAGGAGCAGGAGTAGGCCATTCAGCCCTTCGAGCCTGCTCTGCCATTCAATATGATCATGGCTGATCCTCTACCTCAATGCCATATTCCCGCTCTCTCCCCATACTCCTTGATGTCTTTTGTGTCTAGAAATCTATCTAGCTCCTTCTTAAATATATTCAGTGACTTGGCCTCCACAGCCTTCTGTGGTAGAGAATTCCACAGGTTCACCACCCTCTGAGTGAGGAAATTTCTCCTTATCTCAGTCCTAATGTCCTACCCCGTATCCTGAGACTGTGACCCCTCGTTCTGGACCCCCAGCCAGGGGAAACATCCTCCCTGCATCCAGTCTGTCTAGTCCTATCAAAATTTTATATGTTTCAATGAAATCCCCTCTCATTCTTCTAAACTCGAGTGAATACAGGCTGAGTCGACCCAATCTCTCCTCATATGACAGTCCTGCCATCCCAGGAATCAGTCTGGTGAACCTTCGCTGCACTCCCTCTATGGCAAGTATATCCTTTCTTAGGTAAGGAGACCAAAACTGCACACAATACTCCAAGTGTGGTCTCACCAAGGCCCTGTATAACTGCAGTCAGACATCCTTGCTCCTGTACTGAAATCCTCTTGCAATGCAGGGAAACATACCATTTGCCTTCCTAAGGGCGGTGGAGTGGGACCAGCTGGATTGATCTTGCAGCAAGCCTGCAGAGACGGGCCGAATGGCCTCCTTCCGTGCTGTAACCATTCTATGATTCTATGCAGGGTCAGTGGTTGTTGGGTATTTCTCAGGATGGAGGTGGTCCAGTACTTCCTTGTGCTGGTTCATGAAGTGACTCTGTAACTGCTGGTCCTGCACACTCTCTGGAAACATCACGATTCATTTGAACGGGGCAGCTGGGATTGACAGATGTGGTCTTGCCCTGAGAGATAGTTTCATCATCCATACCAACTGCTGCAGTTCCCCTGCTGCTAGTCACTCCCTCTACAAGGCCTGATTGTTGAGGCACTGTCTCTTTCAAATTGATCCCCCGGCATGTTGAAACTGGACTAATGAGACAGCTGCATATGGAAGCTCAGGATTTCTATAGCCACAGTGAAGGCATTTATTAGAAAATCTACACCTGGGTTCAGGACCTTTGTCACTGGGGATTCCACTGCAGGTGGCACTGGTGTGGCTACCCTTTCCAAGCTGCTCTGACGTTCATTTAGCAAGTCAAACATCACTTCACAGATGTGATGAATTGACTCCTCTATTGTCATCCTCAGACTTTGCATACACTGAATTGACTGCATGAAAAGCTCATGCTCAGATCTAAGACATTGGGGAAGATTTTCTTGTTGCTGTACCTGGGACTATTGGGTCACCTAGGTGCAGCAAATACAGGAAAACTGAACACATGCTCCTGATATAGCCCACCCAATTTTCTGTCCGTTCATTTAAATGGGTGAAAAATCGGGCAGGTTTTCTTACGGGTGTGTGATCCTCCCTGGCTGATTTTCTTGTATTCGCTGTGCCCAGGTAATCCAATAGTACCAGGTTTAAGAACGGGAAAATCTGCCCCTTCATCTGTATGAAGGCCCCATGACGTCCCAAGCCCGGGGACAGCAGCTGAACCAGGCCTTGAGCTGGCCCTTCGGGCAGCAGGTTTCTGCTCCTCCTGTGCCACCTCCGCTAGCATTCGTGGTCTGCTCCCTCCTACAACTCACCAACTGAAACGCCCACCAAAATGGATGTGTCTGTGTTGGTGCTTGCCACTGTTGGACCAAGTGATGAACGTTGCTGTAAGGTGCTAGGGATAGACCGAACATTGGCCTTTGGACTGCACAGTGTTCAGTTCCATTCACAACCCCTCAAATAATGAAGCAGTCCGGGCCCGCATGCAACAAAACCTGGACAACATCCAGGCTTGGGCTCATAAGTGGCAAGTAACATTTGCGCCAGACAAGTGCCAAACAATGACCATCTCCAACAAGAGAGTGTCTAACCACCTCCCCTTGACATTCAACGGCATTACCATCGCCGAATCCCCCACCATCAACATCCTGGGGGTCACCATTGACCAAAAACTTAACTGGACCAGCCATATAAATACTGTGGCTACAAGAGCAAGTCAGAGGCTGGGTATTCTGTGGCGAGTGACTCACCTCCTGACTCCCCAAAGCCTTTCCACCATTTACAAGGCACAAGTCAGGAGTGTGATGGAATACTCTCCACTTGCCTGGATGAGTGCAGCTCTAATAACATTCAAGAAGCTCAACACCATCCAGGACAAAGCAGCCCGCTTGATTGGCACCCCATCCACCACCCTAAACATTCACTCCCTTCACCACTGACGCACTGTGGCTGCGGTGTGTACCATCCACAGGATGCACTGCAGCAACTCACCAAGGCTTCTTCGACAGCACCTCCCAAATCCGCGACCTCTTCCACTTAGAAGGACAAGAGTAGCAGGTACATGGGAACAACACCACCTGCACATTCCCCTCCAAGTCACACACCATCCCAACTTGGAAATCCTGGAACTCCCTTCCTAACAGCACTGTGGGAGAACCTTCACTACACAGACTGCAGTGGTTCAAGAAGGCAGCTCACCACCACCTTCTCAAGGGCAATTAGGGATGGGCAATAAATGCCGGCCTCACCAGCAACGCCCACATTCCATGAACGAATAAAAAAAAAGAACAGCATATGTTAGAATAGTGGCAGGAAGGCCTTTCTTCAAACAGAGCTTACATGGCAAAATATTGTGGGTGATCTTCAAATACTTGTATAACTCAATTCTAAATGGTTAAGAACTGATGCTAATCTCACCAGAATGTTAGTATCCTAATAGCATTTTATTTTCTGGACCAACTATTTGCATATTTATTCACAGGTCCAGGTGCTGATTGGGCAGGTGCATGGAATACACTAGTGGTGAAAGTGGAAAATTGTACGTGGGTGAAGTTTAAAGGGAGCCAACCCAGCAAGCCGTCCACCGTAAATCACTTCAGTCTCAATTATTTAGGCTGTAGGGAGCCACAGACCTTGTGCAATTCATTTAGCGGCTTCTGAAGCTGCTTGCGTTGCACTTTATAAAGCCAGTTCTGTGCTGCATTGTCTTGATCTCCTATTCCCTGAGCTGCTTGTCTATAACCCACTCTACATCCAAGTCATGTCCTGTTAAAACAATGAAAGGCATGGGTGAGTAAACTCTGTGACCCCTGTATAACCTATATATTCCAACCAAACTCAATCCACTGGTATAACTGTGGTCAGCCACAGTCCTGAATGCGGGCAACTTATGATAGTCCTTCACCAGGCTGCCATGTACCATTATGAAAGAGCACCCAGAATCCCATTGGCAGTGACTGGGCAACGGTAAGGAGTCAACCTATTTACATCAGCAGTCACTGCATAACTGGCCGACTCATACCTCATGAGTTCAAGTGGCCTCCCGGATTATATTGCAGGATTTCCAAGAGAACGATCAGTGGTTTGTCTTGTGGCTTACCTCGCCACATGTCAGTCACCTGAGCTCCTTGTTTTCAGATCTCTGACCCCCTCCAGCCTCATGAGCCGGCATGTGGCATCTAGTCTCCCACCCGTGGTCATAAGACCATAAAATGATCAGCATGTGTGCCAGTTGCTTGAGGCTTTTACACTTCTGAGCAAATAACCAGATTCTTAAATTGTCTGGCACTATTTCCAAAAATCTTTCCCTTAAAATTAAATGCCAAACACCTTCATAGACCGTTACGCCTTTGCTTTCCAGCCACATCTGCTAGTATCCTTTAGTGTCCACAAAACAGGTATGGACAGTTTTAATTGGTAGTAACAGTCATTAAACTGTAATGTGCAGGTCCGTGTCTGTGTCCTAAATGTCTTTGTGCCTTTAACAGAGAGTATGAGCAGAAGTATGGTGCGTGAACAGCTGTATTTATGTGCAATGACTTATATGTAACGTACTGGAAATGGATGCTGTCAATTGAATGAGTGAGATGAATTTACTGTATGCTTAATACTGCTGTGCTTTTGTGACCCGATGCTCCTTCTCAAACTTGTAGGTTCTAATTTACTTTTTGGAATGTGGTCCCCAGTGACTAACAAACAGCTGGGGGCTATGAAACACCTTCTGTACACCTGATGAAGCAGAAGATTAATCACCTCTAGGCATAAGCAACCCTGATACATCAGCATCAGTCTCAGGAGATTCCTGAGATACTGTCACCCCTACATCCAAGAGGGCAGAAGTATGTTCCACTGACATTTGTGCTAGGCTGTGCGTTTGCATAGGATTGCTACTGACTTGAGTGACATCTGACAAACCCGACATAATATCTTGCAACGCACTATAGGGGAGCATGACCTCATGTGGGGCATTAGAACAGAACAGCATGCCCGAATGAGTTGTCGCAATCCCTCCTGTAGGGTAATCTGCAATGTTCCTCCCAACAACTCAAAGCTCTCAAAACATTCACAACTTCCAGCATTTTGTCACCCAAAGTTTCCATAGCTGCAGTGTGAGCATCCATCTGAGATTATGCATACTGTGCCTATGAAACGGCTGAGTGCACTGGATACAACAAAGGCTATGGGCCCCAACAACATCCCGCTGTAGTGCTGAAGACTTGTGCTCCAGAACTAGCCAAACTGTTCCAGTACAGCTACAACACTGGCATCTACCCGACAATGTGGAAAATTGCCCAGGTATGTCCTGTCCACAAAAAGCAGGACAAATCCAATCCGGCCAATTACCGCCCCATCAGTCTACTCTCAATCATCAGCAAAGTGATGGACGGTGTTGTCGACAGTGCTATCAAGTGGGGTTCCGCCAGGACCAGTCGGCTCCAGACCTCATTACAGCCTTGGTCCAAACATGGACAAAAGAGCTGAATTCCAAAGGTGAGGTGAGAGTGACTGCCCTTGACATCGAGGCAGCATTTGACCGAATGTGGCACCAAGAAGCCCGAGTAAAATTGATGTCAATGGGAATCAGGAGGAAAACTCTCCAGTGGCTGGAGCACAAAGGAAGATGGTAGTGGTTGTTGGAGGCCAATCATCTCAGCCCCAGGACATTGCTGCAGGAGTTCCTCAGGGCAGTGTCCTTGGCCCAACTATCTTCAGCTGCTTCATCAATGACCTTCCCTCCATCATAAGGTCAGAAATGGGGATGTTCGCTGACGATTGCACAGTGTTCAGATCCATTCGCAACTCCTCAGATAATGAAGCAGTCCATGCCCGCAAGCAGCAAGACCTGGACAACATCCAGGCTTGGGCTGATAAGTGGCAAGTAACATTTGTGCCAGATAAGTGCCAGGCAACGACCATCTCCAACAAGAGAGAGTCTGACCACCTCCCCTTGACATTCAACGGCATTACCATCGCCAAATCCCCCACCATCAACATCCTGGGGGTCACCATTGACCAGAAACTTAACTGGACCAGCCACATAAAAACTGTAGTTACAAGAGCAGGCCAGAGGCTGGGTATTCTGCGGCGAGTGACTCACCTCCTGACTCCCCAAAGCCTTTCAACCATCTACAAGGCACAAGTCAGGAGTGTGATGGAATACTCTCCACTTGCCTGGATGAGAGCAGCTCCAACAACACTCAAGAAGCTCAACACCATCCAGCACAAAGCAACCCGCTTGATTGGCACCCTATCCACCACCCTAAACAGTCACTCCCTTCACCACCGGCGCACAGTGGCTGCAGTGTGTACCATCCACAGGATGCACTGCAGCAACTCGCCAAGGCTTCTCTGACAGCACCTCCCAAACCCACGACCTCTACCACCTAGAAGGACAAGGGCAGCAGGCACATGGGACCAAAGCCACCTGCACGTTTCCATTCAAGTCACACACCATCCCGACTTGGAAATATATCACCGTTCCTTCATCGTCACTGGGTCAAAATCCTGGAACTCCCTTCCTAACAGCACTGTGGGAGAACCGTCACCACACGGACTGCAGTGGTTCAAGAAGGCGGCTCATCACCACCTTCTCAAGGGCAATTAGGGATGGGCAATAAATGCTGGCCTTGCCAGCGTCGCCCATATCCCACGAACGAATTAAAAAAACACTTGTGGGCCCTTCACCTGCAGGACAACAGAGACGTGGTTATATTAATATCAGTCATGGCAGTATGTGTGGTGTGAATGTCTTTCATTACTGCTAAGATATAGTGATGAACCAAGTGCACAGATGAAGTTTGATATCTGCATGAGTGAGTCAGGGATAGCAGTTTTAAACTTGAGGGCAACAGGTGCTATTTATGCCCTACTGTGTTAAGTCATACGTAGGGCATTCCAATTCATTCACACCATTTCAAACACAGAATGCAAACGACAGTGGGTGTACATGTTTCTATTCCATATAATGCCTCCCTCTCCATTTCCAGAGAGCCACTGGCCTTTATTGGACATTCTGTGCATTCCTTACAAATACAAATTTACAATAACATTCAGTTTGAGTTTACCCCATATGTGAAGTCTACGCTATTTGTAGCCCATTTGCACATTTATTTCAACTGTCACACCATATTTACATCATGTTGTGTGATGGTAACAAGATTCTTATAAATCAAGCAGCTCCCTAAGAATGGATTCACAATCTGTCCTTTGATACTTACTTTATATGTTAGTGATGTTTTACCTTTGCGCAAGTTATTGGATTTCTTTTTAACCTTATACTTGGTCCTGGAGTTCAAAACACAGCATTCAAACCATGTAGCTTCTGCCTTGGGGATGTTAAGCAATGCTGACCCAAAAAAGCTTATCTCCTTCTCCAGCATCAACAAGCACAGACAGAGACCTATGCATAAAAAGAGCTTTCCTTGACTTGTATATGGAGGAGATGTAATAGCCCTGGAATTACCTTTTTTCAGCTGTATAATGTCACTTGGTGTTACATATGCCAGTTAAACTTCAAAAATTTGAAACTGGTTGTCACATTTTGGAACTTTTGAATATTCATCACGGAGAGATCTTGGTATACAATTTATATTGAAACATTACGATTAAGTTAAATTTAGTTTATGAGGGGTTACAGTCACAGAACAGTTAGTACTAGGGAATGTTTATTAAAGCCAAATGAACCAGTTCATGAACTGGTGCCTCTTGCATATCACTTCAGTTTAACACAATGGAAGTTGTTTAGATCTTCCTATGGACCATTAAGAATTCGACTTCCCTAAAACTAGAGCGGCCATGCTGCCTGCCCGAAGCTGGCATTGGGAGGCCTGAGCCATTTATGGATTCGGGCCACACTTGAATGCCAATGGCAAGCTGTGAGTGTTAAACAGGTGCCCCACTGCAGCTCACCATTTGTGGGAGGACGGGAATTCAGCCAGCTCCCACACTCAGCTGGTCGGTAGATCGGACCTGGGGGGAGTCGATCCGAGGGGTTGGAAGGAATTGATCCTGGAGGGGGTCGAGCACAGGCTGGCTGTGGGCCACAGTATTTTTGTGGAGCAAGAAAGACCTGCTCCTGCTCCTCTTGGCCCCACAAAAACTCTTCCCCCAAAAATTCTGGGCCTTTTCCTGAGCGGCCACTAGCGGTCCCTTTAAGAGCGTTGATTGACCGCTGACCACTTGATACAAATGGGTGGAGCACGGTGCACGCTTCACCCATTTGTACCCAAAATTGCAATCAGGATCCTACAACTGGTGCAGACCCCATAGTGCATATTTAAGCAGCCTTAGTCCAAACAGGTGGGTGTGCTGCTCACCTGTTTGTAGGCCCACCTGGAAATTGCATCAGGCTGGCGTTGGGCCTCATTGGGATGGCTAAAGTGCCCTCCCCAATTTCCAACAGGTGGCTTGTGGTTAAAAATTGCCCCCATTATGTCAGGATGGACCTGTTCATCTGAGAACAGCAGGAGATAGTTTCTAGGGACTCCCAGCTAGGGAGGTGGCAGCTGGAAGAATTGGCATGCCTAGTGGTCCATCCCTGGATGGGGAGAGCTGAGAAGATGTTGGGGTCGGGGGTCAAACTGCTGGCTCTCTATCCAGCTAGGGAACAAAAGGACTGGGGATACATGGACTAATTCAGTTGTTAGATGATCTGTTAAGGAAGACAGATGGGTGTGGCAAGTCCTCCTTAAGATAAAGCTGCTCAGGATCAGAGAAACGGCTGACCAGAACAATGATATTTAGCACACTAATAGCACAGTGTGGTGAATTTTATTAATTTCCATGTTGTGAGAGTGATAAAGTAATTAAGTTGAAGTCTGGTAAGATTCATTACAAATGATATTCTGCTCATTTACTTAACAATTGTAAAATAAACCTGCTTTGTTGATTTTCAATCGGCCTCTTCTCACGAAAGTGGGTGGGTCTACAAACAGGTGATCAGTCCACCTTTCGGAAGACTGCAAGCGTATGATTACAATATCCAGTTCATGTGACAAGGGGGTTTCATTGTTACAATCCCTGCGCCCCCTCCCCACCCCGAGTCACTCTATCTTAAGACTAGAAATTGGGCAGTAACGGTAAACTAATGGTACATACGGGATCGCTTATGGGAGCGACCAGTGGTGCTGAACCCGAGAGCATTAGCTAGCGCAGACCCAAAAATAGCAACGCTAATGTTATCAGAGGTAAGTCAAGATTGGGCAGAGTCCAGCATTAACATTAATACCAAAGTGGTGAAAATTGCTGCCAATGGAAAACTGGAAGGATTTTGCGTGGAGAAATGTATGTTAATGGACCTGAACACAGGGATATTGATACTCCTGCTGCAGGAATGCTGAGCTGGCGCAATCACTGGTGACAAGGACTACATTCAGAAACATTCTGCCCTCATTTAAAATCAAAAAGGCAAATTTGCTGAGGTTATTTTTAGTAATTTTCACCCAATCAAGTCACAGTTCCACAGTATTTTCTAAATTTGCCAATGGTGGATTGGTATTGGATAGTGTCAAGGATTTTTTGAGCTCTGTCACTTTAGATAGCTGCTGTGGAATTTTTCCAGTCGGAAAAAATGTCTATTGCTGTCTCAGGTGGGCAGCCCTTGGCCACAACAACAACAACAACTTGCATTTATATAGCGTCTTTATCATAGTAAAACATCCAAAGGTGCTTCACAGGAGTGTTATCAAATAAAATTTGACACCAAACCACATAAGGAGACATTAGGACAGGTGAGTTTGGTCAAAGAGGTAGGTTTCAAGGAGTGTCTTAAAGGAGGAGGGAGAGGTAGAGAGGCGAAGAGGTTTAGGGAGGGAATTCGAGCTTAGGGCGCAGGCAGCTGAAGGCACAGCCGCCAATGGTGGAGTGATTAAAATCAGGGATGCACAAGAGGCAAGAATTGGAGGAGTGCAGAGATCTCGGGGTGTTGTAGGGCTGGAGGAGGTTACAGAGATCGGGAGGGGCAAGGTCAGGGGATTTGAAAACAAGGATGAGAATTTTAAAATTGAGGCATTCCCGGACCGGGAGCCAATGTAGGTCAGCGAGCTCAGGGGTGATGGGTGAACGGGACTTGGTGCAAGTTAGGATATGGGCAGCAGAGTTTTGGATGAGCTCAAGTTTATGGAGGGTGGAAGATGGGAGACCAGCCAGGAGACCATTGGAATAGTCCAATCTAGAGGTAACAATGAGGGTTTCAGCAGCAGATGAGCTGAGGCAGGGGCGGAAACATCGATGTTACGGAGACGGATGTAGGCGGTCTTGGTGATTGAATGGATGTGTGGTCGGAAGCTCATCTCAGGGTCAAATAGGATGCCAAGGTTGCGTCAGCCTCAGACAGTGGCCAGGGGAGGGATGAAATCGGTGGTGAGGGAACGGAGTTTGCAGCGGAGACCAAAGACAATGGCTTCAGTCTTTCCAATATTTAGTTGAGGAAATTTTTGCTAATCCAGTACTGGATATCGGACAAGCAGTGCGACAAATGAGAGACAGTGGAGGGGTTGAGAGAGGTGATGATGAGATAGAGCTGGGTGTCATCAGCGTGCATGTGAAATCTGACGAGTTTTCAGATGATGTCACTGAGGGGCAGCATATAGATGAGAAATAGGAGGGGGGCAAAGATAGATCCTTGGGGGACTCCAGAGGTCTTGTGTGTATGTGTTTGTGTGTGTAAGAGAGGTACATAATGGGAGTTGTATTTTCCACACTGTTCCTGTGTAACTACTATAGGCAGAGTGCACAAGGACAATACCTATTTCATAACAACCAGTGGGGAAAAACTAGAAAGTTCTGGTTCCTGTTGACAAATTCTGTATAAATGTGTGAAATAGATGAATCATGGGAGCTTAGGTTTTCACTATGGAACTACAATACCCAGAATGTACACTGGGAAACATCATCATCATCATCATCATCATCATCAACAACAACAACAACAACAACATGCTTTTTTTTTTGCGCCTTTAACGTAGTAAGATATCCCAAGGCTTCACAGGAGCGAATAGCAAACAAAATTTGCCACCAAGCCACATAAGGAGATATTAGGACAGGTGACCTTGGTCAAAGAGGTAGGTTTTAAGGAGCATCTTAAAGGTGGAGAGAGAGGTAGAGAGGCAATGAGGTTTAGGGAGGGAATTCCAGAGCTCAGGGCCTAGGCAGCTGAAGGCACAGCCGCCCATGGTGGAGCGATTAAAATCAGGGATGCGCAAGAGGCAAGAATTGGAGGAGCGCAGAGATCTCGGAGGGTTGTAGGGCTGGAGGAGGTTACAGAGATATGGAGGGATTTGAAAACAAGGATGAGAATTTTAAAATTGTTCCCGGACCGGGAGCCAAAGTAGGTCAGTGAGCACAGGGGTGACGGGAGAACGGAACTTGGTGCGAGTTAGAATACGGGCAGCAAAGTGTTGGAGGAGCTCAAGTTTATGGAGGGTGGAAGATAGGAGGCCGGCCAGGAGAGCCTTGGAATAGTCGAGTCTAGAGGTAACAACGGCATGGATGAGGATTTCAGCAGCAGGTGAGCTGAGTCAGACGATGTTACGGAGGTGGAAGTAGGCAGTCTTGGTGATGGAGCGAATGTATAGTCGGAAGCTCATTTCAGGGTCAAATAGGACGCCAACGTTGTGAAGAGAAACTGGGGGTTATCTTTGCATTCCAGGATGATCATGAAATAGTGAGCAGTTTTGGCAGAGGAGAGTAGGACCCAATAGTGTTTTATGTGGTCCAGCCAGATCTGGCGATGAATGGCTAAACCAGTTGTCCGCCATAAACGTTCAAGTCTGTGTCCCTTAGACTAAAGGGAGCGGAAATGAGTGCCGTACCAGGGGTACGTCCAGGGTGAGAGAGGGTAATGGTTTTAATGGGGACAGTGGTATCAAAGGTGGAGGTGAGGCTGTGAGCAGATCAGTAGCTGCAGAAATGTCGTGGTGAATGGAGGGGCAAAGGCTAGAGAGTTGGGAATTTGAAAGTGCCATTGTAAGTGACCTGGGGGAGAGTTTTATTCAGGGGTGGACACAGAAGGAAGTGGAGTTGGGAGGGGGAAGGGGGATGTGGGTGAGGAGGGATACAAGGAAGTGATCAGAGATGGCCTTATCTGTGATTGACATGATAGGAGTAGAGAGTCCACGTCAGATGGCAAGATTGAGGGGGTGGCCGTGAATATGGGTAAGGAAGTTTATTTGGTGGGAGAGATTAAGGGAGGTTAGGAGGGCAGTGAACTCGGAGGAGAGAGGGTATGATGAGTTGAGGTGGAGGTTGAAATCACCGAGGATGAGAAGTCACAAGATGCAGAGGCTGAGGGAGGAAAGCAGTGAAGATATCTCGGTGAGACCCGTGACGTGGTACTTGGGTGGGCGGTAGAGAACAAGGAGTTTAAAGGAGAGGCGAGAGGGGTGGAACAAGGTGAGATGCTCAAAGGAAGAGAAGGTGCCAGAGGAGTAGGGGGACAGACCGAAGTGAGATTTGGTGATAAGGGTCACACTGCTACTGCGGCGGTCTGGGCAGGGGTAGGTGGTGGAAGCTAGAGCCAGGCAGGGAGGCTTCATTAAGGGGGAAGAGGAGGTATTTCCCCAGAAAGACAAAGGGAGAATCAGAGGGTAAGTCACTTCCAGGCTAGTCTTATACATCTCATAGTGAAAGGATATTGCCCAAAGGATTGTGAGTAATTTGCATCCCTATCCTCTTGGATGGATAATGTAACAGTGTTCAAGATGATTTAAAAAGGGATTAAAATAACGAAAATTATTTTTCAGAACTCCAAATCCAAACTTTGGTCTGATTTTTTTGTAATATATTTCCAGAGATTCTCTCCTCTCAACATCTGTCATTCACTGAGTTTGCCTGGAATGGAAGAGGAGTCTGTTAGAGAAAGGAGGAAGGAGGTCTTGTAAGATGAATTGGTTATTAGGCAATTTTTACACCTTGACTGAAACACTTGTAAAAAGAGTTTAACGCATTGATTGGCAAAGGAAGGACTTAAAACAGTGGCTTTAATGAGGCAGTGCAACAACCAAATGAATAAATCCAGACTTTTGAAATTAATTTAAACATTTTATTTATTTAGCAGGGACAGCTGTCATTGTAAAATATAGAAAAGGAATTTGTGCATGGAGGTTTTATTCTCTTAAACGCTTTATTCTTTTATCAGTTATTCATTTAAGTGGGCTTGACCGTAACTGGATTTCTTTTTCTTCTTGTATACTTTTGTTGAGACGATTGTTTAACCATAACTTGGTGTTTCATACAAAGTGTTGGGTCCAAAATTCCTGTCAGGCCAGACTACCGGCAGAAGAGTGGTAGAGTGGACCTAAAGTCCACCTGAGAAGAGAGGCCCAGATCCCGTACCAAATTATAGGTATGGGGTCATCTACATACATGGGGCAGGTTCATCATGCTAGTAAAGGCATTTCAGCGGTGCCAAACCTGAACTGCTGGCAGGAATGTCGGAGCGATGCTGTGCCATTCCACCAATGGACGGAAAGCCCCGGAAAGGCCCCAAAAAACATTGAATTTTCAGTCTTCAGTTCCTCAGGGAACTATGGGGGCATTTTTTGCAGGTAATTGATCCTGAATTGATCAATTACCTTGACCTTCTGAGGTTTGGGCCCTTTCTTGGGCCTCCTTGGGATTCACTCTAGATCTCAGCTGGTGAGAATACGGATGAGGCCAGCCAAGTTTGGAAAGGGCAGAATTCCAATGGTAGACTGGGACCTCCCCAGACATGCCCCCGTGGCACTGGGAAGGCAGCTGGAAAATTCACTCCCTTTCCCCACCATCAGAATTTAGGTGGCCTTACTCAATGGCATGGAATCCCAGTGGAACAGGTTTTGCCTCAAATTCCTGGCCCTCCCCGGGCAGAAAACCCCTTTTCCAAGAATTTCAGGCCCCATGATGTCTGGATTGTGACATCAGGGAATATGATGTGACAGATGCTTTTAAAACTTTTAAACAAATAGATTTATTTGAACAATGTTTGCCCCATCAGTATTCTTTTAATAGTTTTATTTGGAACTATACTGTCATACTTTAAGAGTTTTGCAAAAGTCATATGCTGTAGACTGATGTAGAGGTGATAGGTCATAATAACATTTATATTGTAAGTATATATTTATATATTTACACTATGGGAACTAAGTGCACTTAATGGAACTTAATCTTATCTGAATTAAGGTCTAATTATCCTTGGAGTGAGATGTCCTTCAATCTGAACTAATTGGCAGGATGATGTAATCCTACCCTTTGCTTTGTAATAAAAAAATATTCAGGAAACAAAAGCAAGAGAAAAACTATAAGAATAAATGAGAGAGTCTCCTGAAAAAATTGGAGCTTTCTGGTTTGGGTGCACAGATCAACAGATAATGTGTTCGGTCAAGGATAGCACCAGGAAGGCGTTGGACAAGTATCTGGCATCATGCCAGATGAGTATCGAACCAATGAGTTATCAGGCCAAACGAGCATTGGGAAAGTACTGAGTATGTACCAGGTATGGTGCTAGACAAACAGAAAACAAAATGCTGTAGAGCATGAAGTACATGTTGGACTCATAGTAGGATGCCAAGTGAGCACCAAGCAATATGCCATTGAAGCAGATGGTAAGATGCCAAGAGAGATCTAGGGCACAAGTGACAAAACTACAAGTCACAGAGCTGGATTTAGCCACCAGTGAAACTCACACCTGCAGGTGATGCCTAATGCATGGGGCTCCCAGCCAGCCACTAATTGCTACTCTCCCAGGCTGGTTAGTGTAGAGACCCTAGGAACTATGTTGACACTGCCCATTTCTTTGGACTCTTAATGCAGGCAGATAGAGAGAGCCTTTAATCCCACTACTTTGAGTTGGATTTACACTGATACCTCAGAGATGAAAGGACAGTATTTTGTACCACTCAGTTTTTCTTTTTTTCCTAATGTTTCATAGAATCATGGAACGCTTACAGCACGGAAGGAGGCCATTTGGCCCGACGAGCCCATGCCGGCTCTCTGCAAGGGGAATCCAGCTAATCCCACTCCCCCACCCTTTCCCCGTATCCCTGAAAATTTTTTTCCTTCAAATACTTATCCAATTCCCTTTTGAAAGCCATGATTGAATCCGCCTCCACCACGCTTTCAGTCAGTGCATTCCAGATCATAACCACCCGCTGCGTAAAAAAGTTTTTCCTCATGTTGCCTTTGGTTCTTTTGCCAATTGCCTTAAATCTGTGCCTTCTGGTTCTCGACCCTTCCGCCAATGGGAACAGTTTCTCCCTATCTACTCTGTCTAGACCCCTCATGATTTTGAACACCTCTATCAAATCTCCTCTCAACCTTTTCTGTTCCATGGAGAACAATCCCAGCTTCTCCAGTCTATCCACATAACTGAAGTCCCTCATCCCTGGAACCATTTTAGTAAATCTTTTCTGCACCCTCTCTAAGGCCTTCACATCCTTGCTAAAGTGCGGTGCCCAATACTCCAGTTGTGGTCGAACCAGTGTTTTATAAAGGTGCATCATAACTTCCTTGTTTTTGTACTCTATGCCTCTATTTATAAAGCCCAGGATCCCATATACTTTTTAACCGCTTTCTCAACCTGTCCTGCTACCTTCAATTTGTGCACATATACCCTAGGTCTCTCTGTTCTTGCACCCCCTTTAGAATTGTATCCTTTAGTTTATATTGCCTCTCCTTGTTCTTCCTACCAAAATGTATCACTTCGCACTTCTCTGCGTTAAATTTCATCTGCCATGTGTCTGCCCATGCCACCAGCCTGTCTATATCCTCTTGAAGTCTATCACTATCCTCCTCACTGTTCACTACACTTCCAAGTTTTGTGTCATCTGCAAATTTTGAAATTGAACCCTGTACACCAAGTCCAAGTCATCAGTATATATCAAAAAAAGCAGTCGTCCTAGCACCGACCCCTGGGGTATACCACTGTATACCTTCCTCCAGTCCAAAAAACAGCCATTCACCACTACTCTCTGTTTCCTGTCACTTCGCCAATTTCATATCCATGCTGCCGCTGCCCCTTTTCTCAATGTCCCATTTTTTAAAAATGCTCTTAATTGTAATTTATTGTATAACATCGAAGGTGGTTTATGGTGGCTGTGGTAATGAAAGCAGGGAGCATGTTGTACGAAACATTTTCTTTGTTGGCTTCCCAACCCCAAGAGCAGCTTTTGGTACAGGTTTAATTTGTACATGTACCTGGCAACAGTCATTGTGCTTACAAAGTTACAATGTGACCTCAGTTCAGTGGTCTTTGATCCTCAGGTGTTTTTGTCACATGTACAATAAAACAAAATGGTGCTGCATTTGGATAGGATTGTGTTTGTAAAGCAAAGAATGATCAAGTGGTTTTAACTTGATGAACAACTTTCCCTTGGATAAAGCTTAGGATGGTTAATCCTATTGATGTGGTGATGGTCATCCTAAGGGAGACCTAGGTTACAAGTGATCTGAGCAACACCAAAAAAGGGAAAGTGTCTTTTCTTTGTTCGATGCTGATCGATCTGTTGTATATTTCAAGCACTTTCTGTTTCAATTTAAGGGAATAAATACTGGGGCCTGGTGTCTCCGCTACATTTGTGCTCAGATACGCACGTAAAAGACCGTGGAATATTGGGTGTAAGTGAGTTACACATGGAACTACAATATGCCCAAGTCTCCTCCATCTTTTACGTCCATCCATCAAAGCTTCCGTTCGAACAAATCTCTGCCCACAAAACTGGCCACACCCCTGACTCTCAAATGCAAATATCCTGCAATTCCACTTGTTCGGGGGTGGGGGGGGGGGTCTCTATACATTGTGTCCAGATTTTCAGGTGCAGCAGGAAACAAAGTCATTTTTCTGGTCTTTCAATTGCACTTTCTGAGCTTTTTAAAAAACTGTATCCTTACTGAGAACTGCTTTGTATTATCTGTTTCTTTCAATGTATTTTTATGGCAAAGTTTAAGTCATATTGCGCCCATGGAGGAAACTCCAGGCCTTTGTTTCAGCAACAGCAGAATAGCAGTGAGAAAATTGTGTTCCATTAAGTCTACTGCATAACGGACATGACCCTGCAGCAAACAGTTCATAAAGTCCAGCTTTTCAAATGGAGGTCAGTGACCAGCAATGCAAAGGGTGGTGGTAGGTAAAATGAATATACTCACCTGAGGTAAGATTGCATCTAGTGTAACGTCTGAATGTTCTAGTGCTTTAGCTGATGATATCCTTGAGTTGATAATGTTTCCCAGAAGTCTGTCATAGAAAACTGCTTCATTCTCTAGTATTTACAATTTCATTTCTTAATAACAATAGAAAAAATGTAAATACTTTGGAAATTCAGATGGTTAAAAAGCAATACAAACAGTCTATGTATCTGCACACCTAGATCTCTGCTCTTCCACTCACTATTGAGGGTATACTTCCTATTGCTGTTCTTTTTCTGGAAATATACCATTTCACATCTTTGTATTGAACAGCATTTCCTACCTATCTACTCACTCACGAGCTTGTCTGATTACCCCTGCGGTCTCCTGAATCCTTCCTCACAGTTTGCCAAGCCCTCTAATTTGGTATCCTCAGCAAACTTCCATATCATTCCTATTGTGCCTATGTGCAAATCATTCATATAAATGGAAAACAAAAGAAGTCCCAGCACAAATCTTTGGAGTTCACTATTACCCTCATCCTGCCAGTCAAAAAGCATGTAATTACCCCTATCTCTGCTTTCTGTCCCCAGCCCCCCTGCCCCTGCATTCATGTGATTACATTCTATTTAATAACATGTGCCTCGATTTTTGTAACAAGTCCCTTGTATTTAGAATAAACCCATAATTAAAACTTAGAAAAATGTTGTATGTTCAGTTTGGGTAATATCTAGGGTCCCACAAACAATATTTCTTTGATCTGAATTTATTTTGTTTTATGTTTCTTTTATTCACTGGAAAAATGCTTCATGTATTTCTACCTCTTTAGTTGAAGTAGCTAAATATAACTTAAAGGTGTATTAGAAATCAGTATGTTGTTTAAATTTAAAAAGTATTTATCACTTACTTAACAAACATTTTGTGATGTTTATGTAAAGCTCCAAAGACCAAATTATTTTTTGTTTCAAGGTGACTAGTTTTTGAAGCTGCCATGTATGACAAACAAATGACCTGCTCTCCTGGAGTTAGTCACTTCACTTTTGTGAGAGACTGCCTTCTTAATGAAGTCATGTATCCATAGGAACATGTTACCTTGATTGGATATCATATCCACATTAGCACCAAAATATTTTGCTTTATCAAATCAAGCTAAATTCAGTTGTGACTTTGATGGCTTAAACTCCATACAAAGTGAGAAACTACAGTAGGAGCAAATGTTTCTATGGTAACACCGCTCTGCTCCAAGATCCATGTTAAACATGGCTACATTGCTAATGAGACTTGAGCATCGAGAATATAATTCTAATGTGCAATGCTACGGGTTTGAGATCTTTGTTAAATGGTATTGCAACTGTAGACACAGATATTTTAAATTGTATTGCTTACCTATTTTTAACTTAGACCCCAAGTTAAAATCAGGTGTTGTTTAACCATTAGCCTATTACTCTTTAATATCTACTGTATATTCAAATGGATTTTTGAGTTTTCAGCACATTAAAGGCCAAATTTAAAAGAATCTGCAAACAATTGCATTTACTGGTCATACATTTTCTACTTAATTTAGTTTCCATTATGTTAAATCATCATAACACCCATAATTGATCACAACCTGAGCTCAGAAAATAGTATCCAGGTGTAGAAAATTCCTTGGAAAGTGTATGCTCAGTTAGAGAATACTCGTTTTCATGGCAACTCTTGCTGAATTCAAATGCTTGAGAAAATGTAAAAAAAAAGTTCAACATTCTCAAACATACAACTCAGTTCTCAACATTTAAAATAAAATGTTGTGAGTTGATCACAGTTTGTTATTGTTTGATTGGGCCAAACTAAAAAAAACAAATTGCCAGGTTTGTGCTGATTCCCTGCACAGCGTAATGCCAATCAGCTGCGCTATTGAGTGGAATGAAGGCTCTTCCTTACAGAGGAGGAAGGAAAATCAGAGGGCCAGCCATCTGCTGCCCTTATATACCTACAAGCAGTTGATGACAGACTTAAGTAGCATTGTTGAAAGCTTTTTGGCCTTGTGAAAGTATGAGGTGCATGGAGATCTGAAATGGGCAGAATGCTTTCATATTAAAAAAATATTTATACTGGCTGATTTATTACTGAGGCATTTCCTTCTGTTTCAAGAATAATTTTTCTTCACTGATTCCCTCATATCAGAAATACACAACTAATGCTCTAGTTCCACAGCTTGGAGGGAAACCTTTGTGTACCATTGTAAAATGTCATCAATTTGCTTCGTTCCTATCTCCATGCGAAATTGATATTAGCACAATAGCCATAATTGAGCATGCCTGAGTGTTGCTTTTTAATTCTTAACATCCTCTGAGTTTCTATAGAATGCAAGTTTCAGAAAGCTGATGGAGAACAATACCTTCAGTCATCGTGAACATAGATTTGCAGAGGTGGATCTTGCCCACATAATGTTGTGGGTACATATCAGATGTTAAACTGCCCTGCATGACGAGGACCCAAAATATTTCATATTGTGCTACTTCAAATGAGGTATCTCTATTTGAGAGGGATGGGGAAGAAAGTGAAGAGGTCACAGAGGTCAGGCAGACCCTTCTGCCATCTAATATATAGAATGACAAGGACTCAGGTTGACCAACTTAATGCTTGATCTTTTGTGTAGTAAAATTTGAATTGAGTGTTTCATGTATATAAATATCTGTCTGTATTCTTTGATTTAAAGATTAAATTGGTTAATTTCTTGATTTAGTTAGCTGCATCGGTGATCGCACATTATTAAAACCGTTAATTTAGATGAACCATAGCAAAAGGCAATACTTTGAGCACAGTGCCAGAAAAGGAGTGAGCACAGGTGAAATAAATTGGAGAGGGATGAAAGCAATCCACTGCGAGCAAGAGAAGGAGCAGCAACAGCAAAGATTGTAGGATACAATCCGAGGAACAGCAAGTAAGTAGACATAACAAGGGTGTAACTTCCCTTTTTAAAGGATTGCATGCAGTTAAAGGGACTGAAATGGCTGGAGTTAAAGAAGAAGATATGGGGGCTTCTAATTTTTTGCAGGCTGATGTAAAAGTTGTGCTGGTACAAATTCACGAATGGTGGAATGGCATTGTTGGAGTACGGAGGAGGAGGGTATCACATGCAGCAGCGTGGGCCACCTGGAAGGATGAAGCTGTGATTGTAAGTGGGATCGCCATAACCCCAAGATCTTTCATAAACTGTTGGAAGTAGTTTGATGACCTCACTAGGTCAACAAAGAGAGTTTTCAGACGAATAACAGGGCAGATAACTGAATCACAAAGATGCACATGGATATTCCATATAACAATAGTCAGGCATAGCCCGTTAGGGTATCATCTGGCACCATGTCCCTAGTCCCTGAAGCAAAGTAAATTGGCAGCACTCTTGTTGAGTGTTTCACATTCTGTAATGCATGCTAGCAAAGAGAAGTCTCACAACCTACTCCCTGACACCTACTCTTACTAACGAAAGAAAGAAAGAACTTGCTATTTACTGCTCTCCTTATATACTCTCTTTATTTACTATCATCCATCCCATGAATCCTGATTGCTTGTGACTGCAGGATTTGGAGACTGCAGCAGCTAATTAACACTATGCAGTCCTCTTGCAGGAAAAGACAGCGTACAATGCCAGGGAACACCAGGCTACCAGAGGAGAACATGCCAATGCTTGGCATTTTACATCACATGAAGAGGAAGCAAAGGATAGAATTGGCTTCCACTCTGGCCTGGCAGTTGAAGATGGAGATGTGGGAGTCTCTGTGCTTTCAGTGAGTTTGTGAGAATGTATAACATTTGTTTTCTAATGTTTCCATGTATTCTTCAATCTTTTCACCAGCTACCACTCTCTTTATAACAAATCTACAAAGTAGCTGATTATGTTTCAATTCTACTCAAGTACACCAAAGTTTGTTTCCTGCAAAGGCTGCAAGCCAGGATACAGCGGAGAAGATTTCTGAAGAACAAGATCTTGCAGTCTCTTTTACCTCTACCTACACTGTCGACCACTCACCCCATCATTAACCCTTTCCCTTATACTTAGCATTCCGGAGTCATCCAATTGAGGGGTACAGATAGTGAAGATGTGGAATTAACATGTAGTGAGACACAGAGCTCAAGGAAGCCAAAAGATGCAGATGTGGAAGTGGAGCCTAAAGTAGTTGAGTGGAGGCATAAGGCAACCCCTGGCTGTAGAACAAACGGATGATGATCTAAGGGGTACTGCTGTGAAGTAAAGGATGCTGTCAGAGCATTAGATACATATGGAGGTTCTGCATGACTTCCAAGATGTGTGGCAAATGGCTGGAATAGTGCTGGAGTCCAATGACCTGTGGTGTTCCAACATCCAAGAGGCGTTCAACTCTTAGCAATGCAGCCTAGAGAAAGTGGCCAGCTGCAGAAACATCTGAAAACCTTTTCCTGCTTCATCAGATAGCCAAGCAAGTCGGTCAACTCAATGTGGAGGCATTAAATGAAGGGCTGGAGGTCTTGGGCGACCATCTGGAGAAGTCGTTGTCAATTGGATTACAAAGTATACAGGGCAACATCTTGAAGAGTCTAAAGGACATTTGATTGAATAACCTCTGGGCATTGAAGGATCTTTCTGATTCCATGAGGTCTGTTCTCCCACTGATTGCTGGTAACCAGAATCCTGTTCCCAGTAGCAGTGTAAAAGGCCGTGTGCATGCCTCAGAGCCTGTGTCTCCTCACGGCAGCAGTGCAGAGAAGCACTCCATCAGCTCCCTGCAGAAGCCCTCATCTTTGCAGGTTCAGGCTGCCAAGGAGCCCATGACAGAGTCAACCTGTCTCAGGACTTGGGGGTCCTGAGAAAAAGGCTATTTCCATCCCAAGGGGCTCATATTATTGTACAACAGACCAGGCCTTCAGCTGGCATGTAGAAGAAATGTTAGGAAAAGGCACAGAAAAACTTGCGCGGTCACAAGAGGTGTGCCTGGTGACAGAACCAAATTATGTTTTCTGGGATTTCTATGGCTCTTTTGCCGAAGTGATGGTGGATGAGCGGGAGAACTCCCGTGGAAACTCACCCCCCAGGATTATACCTTAAAACAAAGGCAGGTGACTGCCTTGCACCACTTCTAAATGTCAGCCTAGCTCATTTAGTTGTTCCTTATTATCCAGACCAATGTTCTAAAAGGTCCATAACAGCCTTTTTGTAATTAATTCAAATAAAAATAATCAAAAGTTCCAGAGGTCTGAATCTGAAAAGGTATATTACACGTAGCAATACCAAATGTACTATTCTGTTTACTTATAGTGATTTCCCTTTTCACTCTGGGTACACATACATTGCTCATGTGACCAGCTCTACAAAACAGAACCTCATTCCAAATGGGATCGAGGACAGAATATTTTGTACTCCAGATCTAAAAAATAAGCAGGTTAAAAAATGTTACAGTCGATGGTGAGCTGGACTACAATGTACAGAGACCCTGAAATTCCACAGGGGTTCCACCATAACTTCTGCAGAAAACCAGTAGAACCTCCAGGAATGTGAGTTTTCCCACTGCCTTATAAGAGGTGTAACATCCATTCACCCATTACAAGGCAAATGATGGGCAAGCGTTGGAGCCAAAGCCAGAGACTCCCTAAGCCGAGAGCTCCTGCTCCTGAAGCTGACTCAGGACCCAGTGTCTGTGTGTCGGCTGTTACACTGAGTGGAGGTGTACAGACCTCCACAAGGGCGTATCTGGGCCCCACCAGTGGGGTCTAGGACAGGCAAGCAGCCTAGACCTCTGACGAAGCAAATTGCTTTTTGTTGAGAAAATTTAGCTAGCTCGGCCGACTTGGAGTGCAGCGGAACACAGAGTGAACACTTCAGAGTTTGGTAAGTGTGGGAGTTCGGTGAAGTGGGGGAAGGAGGTGCTGCTTTGTCTTGCTTTTCCTAACTTCTTCCGCAGAGCGGCGGCGGACCTGAGCAGCAGAAGACTGAGAGTGGGGATAGAAGCAGCAGCAGACCTGCAACAAGAGAAAACTACTGTGCGACGTCGCAGGTGAGGCAGGTGAGTCCGAGAGGTGAGGACAGTATAAAAGGAGAGACCGAGAGCGGGAGGAGAGTCTGAGAGGTGAACGCAGGGTAAATCTAAGGCAAGTCATGGCAGCAGAGCTCGCACCCGTGATATGCTCCTCCTGCACTATATGGGAAGTCATGGACACTACCGGTGTCCCTGGTGACCATGTGTGCAGGAAGTGTGTCCAGCAGAAGACTGAGAGTGGGGATAGAAGCAGCAGCAGACCTGCAACAAGAGAAAACTACTGTGCGACGTCGCAGGTGAGGCAGGTGAGTCCGAGAGGTGAGGACTTACCACCTAGAAGGACAAGGGCAGCAGGCGCATGGGAACAACACCACCTGCACGTTCCCCTCCAAGTCACACACCATCCCGACTTGGAAATATATCGCCGTTCCTTCATTGTCGCTGGGTCAAAATCCTGGAACTCCCTTCCTAACAGCACTGTGGGAGAACCTTCACCACACGGACTGCAGCGGTTCAAGAAAGCAGCTCACCACCACCTTCTCAAGGGCAACTAGGGATGGGCAATAAATGCCGGCCTTGCCAGCGACGCCCACATCGCGTGAACGAATAAAAAAAAAAAAGCTGCAGCTACTGGCAAACCGCATTTCGGAGCTGGAACTGCCGCTGGATTCACTGTGGAGCATCCGTGATACTGAGACTATCGTGGATAGCATGTTCAGTGAGGTGGTCACACCGCAGGTAAAGATTACGCAGGCAGAAAGGAAATGGGTGAGCGAGGGCAGAGTAAAAAGACCAGGCAAGTAGAGCAGGAGTCCCCTGGGGCCATCTCCCTCTCAAACAGATATACCACTTTGGATACTGTTGGGGGAGATGGCTTATCAGGGGAAAGCAGCAAGAGCCAAGTTCGGGGCACCACGGGTGGCTCTGCTGCACAGGAGGGGAGGAAGAAGAGTGGCAGGGCTATAGTGATAGGGGATTCAATTGTAAGGGGAACAGATAGGCATTTCTGCAGCCGTAAACCTGACTCCAGGATGGTATGTTGCCTCCCTGGTGCTAGGGGCAAGGATGTCACGGAACAGCTGCAGGGCATTCTGGAGGGGGAGGGTGAACAGCCAGTAGTCGTGGTCCATATCGGTACCAATGACGTAGGTAAAAAAAGGGATGAGGTCCTGCAAGGTGAATTCAAGGAGTTAGGAGATAAATTAAAAAGCAGGACCTCAAAGGTAGTGATCTCAGGATTACTACCAGTGCCACATGCTAGTGAGTATAGGAACAGGTTGAACTGAGAAATAGGAAAGGATCTAAGACTATAGTGGGAGTTGTGTATAGGACCCCTGGCAGCAGCTCTGAAGTGCTAGATTGTATAAATTCAGAGATTAGACAATCGTGTAACAAAGGCATAGTGGTCTTAATGGGGGACTTTAACCTAGATTGGGAAAAGCAGACCAGCAACTGTCAGAAAGGTAGTGAATTTCTTGAGTGTGTCCGGGATAGTTTTCTACAGCAGTATGTCCGAGAGGCAACAAGGGGGCAAGCCATACTAGATTTAGTAATGAGTAATGAACCAGATTTAGTTAACAGCTTAACTGTGTGTGAACATCTATCCAATAGCGATCATAACATGATCGAGTTCAATGCAGTTTTTGAAAGGGAAAAAAGTGAGTCAGCTGCTAAGATTCTAGACTTGGGTAAGGCCGACTTCAATGGGATGAGACAGAGACTGTCCACAGTAAACTGGGCAAATCTGTTAATGGGTAAAACGACTGATGATCAGTGGGAAATGTTTAAAGAAACTTTTAATGAGATACAGAACTGGTTTATACCCCTGAAGGGCAAGAACACTACTTGCCAAAAAAAACAGCCATGGACAACGAAAGAGGTAAGGGACAATATAAGACGTAAGGAAAGGGCATACAAAAAGGCAAAAAATAGCACAGATCCTGGCGAATGGGAAAGATACAAAGATCAATAAAGGGTCACAAAACAGATAGTAAGAGCTACAAAAACAGAGTATGAAAAGAAACTTGCAAGGGATATCAAAACCAATACGAAGAACTTTTATAGTTATATTAGGAAAAAGAAGGTGGTCAGGAGCAGTGTTGGCCCCTTAAAAACTGAAAGTGGGGATATTGTCATTGACAATGGGGAAATGGCGGACATGTTGAACAATTACTTTGCGTCTGTATTTACAGTAGAAAAAGAGGATAGCATGCCGGAAATCCCAAGAAAACTAATATTGAATTGGGGACAGGGACTCGATAAAATTAACATAAGTAAAACAACAGTAATAAAGAAAATAATGGTCTCGATGTTACCAGGGCTGCGGGTTCGCGGCGGGGGGGGCTATTGGGCGCGTGGGTAACGCGCCCGGTGAAATTAGTCAGCCACCCGCGTGATCGCAGCCCAATTGGATCCACTTACCTGGTCTTCCGGGTTACCCACTGCTGATCTGCGCGTCGGGTGGACTGCGCATGCGCAGTAAGGTCTGTCAGCTGGAGGAGCTCTATTTAAAGGGGCAGTCCTCCACTGACAGATGCTGCAACAAATAGGAAAAATTAAAGCATGGAGCAGCCCAGAGGGAAGGCTGCTCCCAGTTTAATGATGCCTCACTCCAGGTATCAATACATGGGGTGAGGAGGAGGGGGAGGACAGAGATCGTCCCCCCGGCGGGCGGGAGAAAGCGGCCTGCCTCTGCCATCAGGAAGGCCTGGCTCAAGGTGGCAGAGGAGGTCACCTGCACCACCAACATATCGCCCACCTGCATACAATGCAGGAGGCGCTCCAATGACCTCAGTAGGTCAGCCAAAGTGAGTACACTTACTCATTCCCCTACACTCCATCTGCCACATCACCGCCCCCACCCCACACCTCCTTCTGCACTTCCAACACCACTCTGTCACATCACCCCTCACACCCACTCAAACCTCATCCTCATCTTACCTGCACTTACTCACCTCGCCAATACTCATCCCGCCACCACCACTCAAACCAATCCTCATACAATCTCATGGCTCTATCTCATACTCGCCCTCTCGTGCATCTCTTTCACGGTCAGCCTCACTCAACCTGCCACTACCTGTGCTGCAGCCACAGGGCATGCATCAGATATGTGCAGCAGGCAGCATAAGGCAAACGTGTTGTGAGCATGAAGGGGATGCACAAGGGTGTTTGAGGGTTTGTCATGGTTGTTACTTATATTGAATTTCTGACCAACTCACATTACATATTATATTGGCACCACTACTGCCACGTCTTTGCGAATCTTGTTTGGTTTGTGCAATAATGCCCTTTCCTGAGGATCACTATGAAGACCCAAACCTGATGCCACCCATTGTGTCACTGCAGAGTGGGTGTTAGTGTATTTGCAGGGCTCTTTTGTGCAGACGACTGAGAGACCTCGGCGATGGCCCTGGTGGCACCCTGGAAGGATGCGGAGGAGAAGTTGTTGAGGGCAGTGGTGACTTTGAGAGCGACAGGTAAGAAGATGGTGCTCGGGCCAGCCAGGAGCAGCTTGGCATGAAGGAGGCTGCAGATGTCCACGACTACATGTCGAGTGACTCTAAGCCTCCGTGTGCACTGCTGCTTAGAGAGGTCCAGGATGCTGAGCCTCGGTCTGTGGACCCTGTGGCGAGGGTAGTGCCCTCTGCGACGCATCTCTCTCTGCGGTAGTCCTCCCTCGTGCTGTACAGGTGGATGTGTCACAGCACCCTGTTGTGGAGCTCCATGTTTCATAGGTGGACGGCGTGGATGGCGAGGCTGGTGAGGCTGGTGATGCTGTTCGCCCTCCGAGGAGGTCATGACTGCAGCTACGGCAGCCCCCATCCGCAAGATGTACATCTGAGGGGGTCCGCAAGGTAGGTACATGTCTCCGGACCCCGGGGTAAGTGTGCAAGTTGGTGACTTTGATTGTCAGGAGGAGGGTGCTGGAGGCCAAACTTTGTCCCAAGTGACAGAGTGGCCTCCTGCAATGAGTGAGGGTCTCCCCCCCCCACCTGTCAAATGGACCTTTGCAGCTGCCACAGGCTGACAGCTGCAACAGGTCCATTTGAACTGGGAGTGTTTCCCCCAGTGTGGGAAACAGTCCCAGTTTGCTCTAAAATCCCACATAATCCCTTAATCAGGTCAGTTAATGACCTGAACAAGCAAAATAAATACCTTCAAGTGGAACCCCGCTGGATTTAATTGCCTGCGGGATTCCCACATGCGGGGGCTGCGCGCGCACACCGACACGTCAGTGGGGAACCCAGAAGTGGGCGGGTTGGAGCCGGGCTCCGGTCCCGCTCCCGGATACTCCGATTTTCGGAGCCCCCCCGCCAGGAATGCACCCGATAGCGGGTGCTAAAATGATGCCCAATAGCACTAAAGAGTGACAAATCCCCAGGACCAGATGGTTTCCATCCCAGGGTTTTAAAGGAAGTAGGTGAGCACATTGCAGATGTCCTAACTATAATCTTTCAAAGTTCTCTAGATTCAGGAACCATCCCTCTAGATTGGAAAATTGCACATGTCACTCCGCTTTTTAAGAAAGGAGAGAGAGAATTATAGATCAGTTAGCCTAACATCTGTTGTGGGGAAATTGCTGGAGTCTATATTTAACGATAGGGTGACTGAACACCTCGAGAATTTTCAGTTAATCAGGGAGAGCCAGCATTGATTTGTGAAAGGTAAGTCGTGCCTGACAAACCTGATTGAATTTTTTGAAGAGGTGACTAAAGTAGTGGACAGGGGAATGTCAATGGATGTTATTTATATGGACTTCCAGAAGGCATTTGATATGGTCCCACATAAGAGACTGTTAGCTAAGATAGAAGCCCATGGAATCGAGGGAAAAGTACGGACTTGGTTAGGAAATTGGCTGAGCGAAAGGCGACAGAGAGTAGGGACAATGGGTAAGTATTCACATTGGCAGGATGTGACTAGTGGAGTCCCGCAGGGATCTGTCTTGGGGCCTCAATTATTCACAATATTTATTAACGACTTAGATGAAGGCATAGAAAGTCTCATATCTAAGTTTGCCGATGACACAAAGATTGGTGGTATTGTAAGCAGTGGAGATGAAAACATAAAATTACAAAGGGATATTGATAGATTAGGTGAATGGGCAAAATTGTGGCAAATGGAATTCAATTTGGACAATTGTGTGGTCATCCACTTTGGATCAAAAAAGGATAGAACAGGGTACTTTCTAAATGGTAAAAATTTAAAAACTGTGGATGTCCAAAGGGACTTAGAGGTTCAGGTACATCGATCATTGAAGTGTCATGAACAGGTGCAGAAAATAATCAAGAAGTCAAATGGAATGCTCGCCTTTATATCTAGAGGACTAGAGTACAAGGGGGCAGAAGTTATGCTGCAGCTATACAGAACCCTGGTTAGACCGCACCTGGAGTACTGTGAGCAATTCTGGGCACCGCACCTTCGGAAGGACATGTTGGCCTTGGAGGGAGTGCAGCGTAGGTTTACTAGAATGATACCTGGACTTCAAGGGTTAAGTTACGAGGAGAGATTACACAAATTGGGGTTGTATTCTCGAGAGTTTAGAAGGTTATGGGGTGACCTGATCGAAGTTTATAAGATATTAAGGGAAACGGATAGGATGGATAGAGAAATTATTTCCGCTGTTTGGGGATTCTAGGAGTCGGGGGCACAGTCTAAAAACTAGAGCTGGACCTTTCAGGAGCGAGATTAGAAAACATTTCTACACACAAAGGGTGGTAGAAGTTTGGAACTCTCTTCCGCAAACAGCAATTGATGCTAGTTCAATTGCTAAATTTAAATGTGAGATAGATAGCTTTTTGGCAACCAAAGGTATTAAGGGTAATGGGCCAAAGGCAGGTATATGGAGCTAGATCACAGGTCAGCCATGATCTTATCAAATGGCGGAGCAGGCACGAGGGGCTGAATGGCCTACTCCTGTTCCTATGTTCCTATGTTTACAGGACTGAGAATTGGCAAGTTCAGGGGGGTGGGCCCCTAGGCAACCTCCTCTCCCATGGGCGGGCGGGTGCTGGAGTTTCCAGCGGTCATTCGTGGAGATGTGCCCGAAGTGACACTTGTGTGTACCCAGCCCCTGTGAGGTCAGCACTGGAAGACACTATCAGACACGATCTGATATAACTGCGGAGATTGCAACCCATTTTGGGGTCAGAACGTTTTGATGAGAAGACAAATGACTAAATGAAGCAAATTGGCCTTAAAACTTACATAACATATTCAGCAACCCCCCCCGCCCCCCAAAATAAGAGGTATATTGGTGATGCATGAACTTCAGGTGCTTCCAGACTGTCAAACAGACTACTATATCACCGTACTGCCTTGTCCCCAAATCTGAGATTCATTGGCAGAAAACTATTTTTCCCTGTCACTTGAATTATAATGAACACCAAATAAATTGCTCAAAACAAATTATGGCTCACTGTAAACTGAGATCCTTTGTCTGAGGAAGGAATTAGTACATTCCTGATGCAATGTCTGACAGCCCTACCCAACAATAGCAAACATGTGATTTAAATTCAGATACCAAACAGGAAGTCTCAAATCACAGACAGGTTTATGCACTAACTTTATATGCAAATTTAAGGAGGAAATAAATGAATCCCAGGAATGTTCCCTTTGCTCTTGTTGGGATTTTTTTTTTTGCTTATGTTGAGCTTCTTCTGGTCCAATCAAACTTAGTGTTTCTTTCTTATATTAGTGGTGTCCTATAAGGGGTATTTGTTGTGCTGATTCTTGTTTGGTGACACTGGGCAACCCAATGTCACCCTTATTGGTCCATCAAAATAGGCCTACCCTCAACTGTGACTTGTAAAATTCTAATGAATTTGAACTAATGGTTTTGAGACTCAACCATTAGATTCTTTAGATTCTTTCAAACTGTGTGACTGTGATGCCATTTGGGGTTGCATGGTCTTCTGATCCTACAATATCAGTAAAATAAAAGGAAAGTGAATTGACAAACATGGTTATGAAGCTGGATCAATGAAGCCGACAAATGCCTGGACAGGGTTAATGTCAAAGAAGCATTGGGCACTGACAGACCTTAGTAGGTGAAGTTCAGGCTTAAAATATTCAATGAAATGCTGAACATAAAAAGGTTTCCACTGTCCTTGAGAAAGACTGACAATATCGCAGGGGGATGATGATGGACAGTAATTGATCACCACTCTAGTGGCTTTAGGACATTTCATGTTGCATGAGAGCTGGTTCTGATTCTTTTCCTGAGTGAGGGGAAGGGTGTTTGACACTGAAAGCATTGGCATGAAAGTTTTTACACACGTTTTCAACCTACATTTTATTTGCACAAATTTCTTTATTATTCGATTGATTTTTTTTCTAAATTGAGATTGTTTGTGAATCCACATCTGGCTGTAATTCCATTCATATATTTAAGAGGGGTGGTGCCGTGGATTGGTGGAATGTAGGTTAGTACCCATGATTCCCCACACAGGAAGTGTCAGAACTAAACCATATTATTCTGGGAAGCATTGAGTGGATGTCAGGCATCTCCAAACAGGGAGGGAGTAAAATTGGAGGGAGGGTCATCTGTGGCTTCTCTCTCATACCTCCAAACAGCTAGTTTTAGAAACAGCATTGGAGGAGCCTTGGAAGTAAGTCAGGCAATCACCCTCTTGACCAGAGCATGGGGTGGGGGCTTATGAAATGGCAAAGGAAAAATAACAAATTTTTAAAAATAAAAAATGAGGCAACATGAATATTAGATTTTAATCTGCTCAGTATTCTATTGCCAGGATTTATGATTCAGCTGTTACATCAAAATTTTAATTAGTTGCCACCAGTGAATCAAAAGCATTATATTAGCCACAAAGCTGCTGTCCTGGAACCAGCTATACATACATAGAAGCAAACTAGGAGCATGCTTGAGGAACATCAGGCCCTGGAGACTTAATGTATCAGCTGTAGCAGGGGTGGTTGGAAACCTAACCCAATGAATACAAGTCTGTTCATGTTTATGGGACCTTCTGGAAAGAAAGGCCTTGATTTTCAAATAACAAACAACAGCAAATAACATGAATACACCTTTTTTTGTGGAAGTCCATAAAAAGTTCTCTTTGTTTCAAGTATTTGCATGTTTCTTGGAACAACATCTATATCATGCCAAAAAGCACATGGCAAAATCTGATATCATTTGATTTATTCCCATTAAGAGTTGCAACTTGTCCACATGAAATCTGTTTTTGTTTTTTCTTAATTAGGATAGGCCACTAGACCACTCCAGCAAAGAGACAAGTAAATATTTATTTAACCAAAGAATGTGAAAACAGACTTGTGACTTCTCTTGCAGGTGCCAGATGCTGTCATGAGGGAAATGTCACAAGGCCTGAGGCTCTGGGGCTGCTTCCTTTGGCAATCCCTCGATAATCGAGTAAGATTGTTTCTCAGCATAAAAAGAAAAAAAAAAGCAGATTCGAGTTAAGTTCGGCCCCATCTTTGGTGATCATTTAGATGGTTTTGTAAACCAATCCTAGAGAGACATATTTTACCACAAAACGGACACGTGAAAGGGAATTGAAAGCCAACCCAGTTGAGGGTGTAGTCGCAGCAGTCTTGACACTCATTCCTCTGCCTACGTTTTTTTTCTCTCTTTGGCAATCCTAGCTTGTTGAAACTCGTTAACTCCCTGCCTGCACATGGGTTTGCAAGCTTTGTTTAATGCTGTGTGTTTCTCCTCCAGTCTGCTCTGTATGGTTAAGGAAGCACCTTCTTCATGAGAAATTATTGAAAAACCTATTTTTTATTTGTTGAGAGATCAAAATGAGTCAGAAGCAACAAGTAGTTTTTCCTGTTGAGTAAAACGTTGTCTGAAAATGATAATGTGTTTCAGTGAGATTCATATCACTGTGCTCTCTGTTTGCAATCAAATCACAAAAGGGCTGTCAAACAGGTTTTCAAGAAAACAGTACCCTTTTAACAACTTTGGAGCTAATTTTCTATATATTTGCAATCTCCAAGGTTATTTATGGAACCATTTTTTCCTGCAAATGATCCTGTAGAGTTCTATTGACATCTGTTATTTACTTTAAACTCTGGGGATGCAGGGATACAAAATGGTTGGGGGACAGGAAGGTGGCGTTTAAAGGTGTAATATGTATGGGAATGGAGTTTTTACAGTATGTACATGACTCCTTTCTTATCCAGTATGTGAGAAGCCCAACAAGAGAGGAATCACTGGTGGATCTAGTAATGGGAGATGAATAAGAACAGAAGTAAGCATAGGGGAACATCTAGGCAATAGCGATCATAACATAATAGGGTTTCAACTAATGATTGAAAAAGACATAAGTAAGATAAAGACCAAAGTAATAGAGGGGATGAGAATGGAACTAGGGATAGTAAACTGGAAAAAGATTTTGACAAAGAGATAGAACAGCAGTGGGAAATATTTAAAATAGAGTCCAAGAGAAATATATTCCACTAAAAAACAAGAACAAATTAGCCAATAATGAATCACCATGGATGGATAAAGAGATAAGGGTAAAATTGAAACCAAAAAAAAGGCATACACTAAGTGCATAGACAATAAAGGAAAGGATGACAAAGGGAATACGAGGAGGTTTGGAAGGATGTCAAAAAATAATTAGGAATTGCAAAATTAAATTATCAAAGAATATGAAAATAAATAGTAAAGTATTCTACAGACACATAAATAACAAAAGAAAAATCAGGATAGGGATAGGGCCACTAAGGGATGCACATGATAAACTCACAGGTATTGACAGTGAAATGGCAGAAATATTGAATAGTTACTTTGCCTCAGTATTTACCAGGGAGACTAACAAGGTGGGCAGGACATTAGAAGAGGAGATCAAAAAAGGTATAAAGACATTTAAGATAAAAAGGGGGGAGATAATTGATAAACTAATCAAACATAGGGAGAATAAAACCATTGGTCCAGAAGGATTGCATCCGTGCATATTAAAAGCAGTTAAAAGAGATAGTAGAGGCACTATTACATATATATAAAAATTCATTAAAAAAGGGAATAGTGCCAGAGGTCTGGTGGACAGCTAATGTTACTCCTATATTTAAAAAGGGAGATAGAACAAGTCCAGGGAATTATAGACCAGTCAGTGGTAGGAAAGATAATGGATTCTTTACTCAAAGATGTAATAGAAAAAACATCTAGAAAATGAAAACATAATAAAGAGTAGTCAGCACAGATTTCAGAAGAGAATGTCATGCTTGACCAACCTTACTGAATTATTTGAAGAAGTAACAGAAAAAGTAAACAAGGGTAATATAGTAGATGTAATATATTTGGATTTTCAAAAGGCCTTTGATAAGGTACTGCATTGTAGACTCATGACTAAGGTCAGTGCATGTGGAGTCAGGGGACAGGTAGCAGAATGATTAGTAAGCTGGCTATAAAACAGAAAACAGAGAGTGGGGTTAAGGGTAGCTACTCAGACTGGGAAAAGGTGGAAAGTGGTATTCCACAGGGGTCGGTGCTTGGACTACTGTTGTTCATAATTTACATCAACATTTTGGACTCAGGAATCAGAAGTACATACGAACATACGAATTAAGAGCAGGAGTAGGCCATTCGGCCCCTCGAGCCTGCTCTGCCATTTGATAAGATCATGGCTGATCTGATTGCAACCTCATCTCTACTTTCCCGTCTACCTACTATAACCTTTGACTCCCTTGTTAATCAGGAATCTATCTAACTCAGCTTTAAAAATATTCAATGAACCTGCCTCCACCACTCTCTGGGGAAGGGAGTTTCACAGACTCACGACCCTCAGAGAAAAAATTTCTCCTCATCTTCGTCTTAAATGGGAGACCCCTTATTTTTAAACTGTGGCGCCTAGTTCTAGTCTCTCCCGCAAGGGGAAACATCCTCTCAGCATCTGCCCCTTCTAGTCCCCTCAGAATCTTCCATGTTTCAATAAGATCACCTCTCATTCTTCTAAACTCCAATGTATACAGGCCCAACTTGTCCAACCTTTCCTCATAAGATAATCCCCTCATCCCAGGAATCAGTCGAGTGAACCTTCTCTGAACTGCCTCTAAAGCAATTATGTCCTTTCTTAAATAAAGAGACCAAAACTGCACACAGTATTATATATGTGGTCTCACCCATGACCTGTACAACTGTAGCAAAACATCTCTACTTTTATATTCCATTCCCCTTGCAATAAATGACAACATTCCATTTGCCTTCCTAATCACTTGCTGTACCTGCATACTGACTTTTTGTGATTCATGTACCAGGACACCCAGATCCCTTTGTACCTCAGAGTTCTGCAATCTCTCTCCATTTAAATAATATACTGCTTTTCTATTCCTCCTGCCAAAGTGGACAAGTTCACATTTTCCCACATTATACTCCATTTGCCAAACTTTTGCCCACTCACTTAACCTATCTCTATCCCTTTGCAGAATCCTTATGTCCTCTTCACAACTTGCTTTCCTACCTACCTTTGAGTCATCACCAAATTTAGCAACCATACATTCGGTCCCTTCATCCAAGACATTGATACAGATTGTAAATAGTTGAGGCCCAAGCACTGATCCCTGTGGCACTCCACTCGTTACATCTTGCCAACCTGAAAATGACCCATTTATGCCTACTCTGTTTCCTGTTAGCTAACCAATCCTTTATCCATGCTAATGTGTTACCCCCTACACCATGAGCTCTTATTTGATGTGGCACCTTGTCAAAAGCCTTCTGGAAATCCAAGTACACCACGTCCACAGGATCCCCTTTATCCACATTGCTTGTCACTTCCTCAAGGAACTCTAATAAATTAGTCAAACACGATTTCCCTTTCACAAAGTCGTGTTGACTCTGCCTGATTGCATTGAGATTTTCTAAGTGCCCTGCTATGACCTCCTTAATAATAGATTCTAGCATTTTCCCTATGACAGATGTTAAGCTAACTGGCCTGTAGTTTCCTGCTTTCTGTCTCCCTCCTTTCTTGAATAGAGGAGTTATATTTGCTATTTTCCAATCTGATGGGACCCTTCCAGAATCTAGGGAGTTTTGTAAAATTAATACCAATGCATTTTCTATCTCTGCAACCACTTCTTTTAAGACCCTAGGATGAAGTCTGTCAGGACCTGGGGACTTGTCAGCTTTTAGATCTAATATTTTTTTCAGAACCCTTTCCCTGATGATTGTAGATGTTTTAAGTTCCTCCCTCCCTTTCACCTCTTGATTCACAATTATTTCTGGCATGTTATTTGTATCCTCTACAGTGAAGACAGACGCAAAATATCTGTTCAATTCATTTCCTTTTTCTCCATTATTAATTCCCCAGACTCACTCTCTAGAGGACCAAAGCTCTTTACTTACTCTTTTCCTTTTTAAATTAAGTTAAATTTTAAATTAAAGTACAATTTCAAAATTTGCGGATGACATGAAATTGAGGGGTGTAGTTAATACAAAGGAAGAATGCGTTAAAATGCAAGAAAACATTAATAAACTTGCAGAATGGGTGTGTAATTGGCAAATGAATTTCAATATAGCTAAGTGTGAGGCGCTGCATTTTGATAGGAAGTATTAGAAGGCCATATACTGCTTGGATAATAAGGATTTAAATGAGGTAGAGGAGCAAAGGGATCTCGGAGTACAGATACACAAATCGCTGGAAGTAGTGGTGCAGGTTAATAAGGCCATAAAAAAAGCAAAGTACTGGGTTTCATTTCCAGAAGGATGGAATTGAAAAGCAGAGAAGTTATGTTAAACTTGTATAGAACCTTGGTTAGACCACACTTGGAGTACTGTGCACAATTCTGGTCTCCATATTATAAAAAGGATATAGAGGCATTGAGGAATGTGCAAAAAAGATTCACAAGGATGATACCAGAACTGAGAGGATGTACTTATCAAGAAAGACTAAACAGGCTGGGGCTCTTTTCTCTGGAAAAGAAAAGGCTGAAGGGTGATCTGCTAGAGGTCTTGAAGATAATGAAAGGGTTTGCTAGGGTAGACAGAGAAAATGTTACCCGTTGTGGTGGGGTCCAAAACTAAAGGTCATCAATAGAAGACAGTCACTAACAAATTGAATAGGGAATTCAGGAGAAACTTCTTTAACCAAAGAGTGGTTAGAATATGGAACTCATTAGCACAAGGAATAGTTGAGGCAAATAGCATAGATGCATTTAAGAGGAAGCTAAATAAGCACATGAGGGTGAAAGGAATAGAAGGGTATCCCGATAGGGTTAGATGAAGTAGGGTTGTGTGGAGCATAAATGGCAGTATAGACCAGTTGGGCCAAATGGCCTGTTTCAGTGCTGTAGACTCAATGTAACTCATTTAAATGAAGGAGGCACCAAGTGGGCGCACTTGTGGGGCAATTTTGGCCACTGCCATAAATAGAAGAGGTCTGGCTGTATCCTGGGCTAGAAAGGCGCCAACACCATCAAAGGGGAAAGCACAATTATAGTCCCATGGGAAAGCCAGAAGGATTTTCTTGCAAGAAAAGGGGGCAAGATTACTATCTGGACATCGTCTGATGAAGCTGTAAATTGCATGTTGGTGGTCTTTATATTTACTTAAATGTTCTGTCCCCTGTGAATGGGTGCATGCTGTTGTGCCACGGCTGGATTGGCAGCAGCAGCATCGCAAGCAGTTGCTTACAGCTGGCCTTGGAAAGAGCTGGTAAGAGATTGGCAGCAATAGGTGGAGGAACAGGGATATAAAGTTTGGGTTGGAAGAATGATGCTGTGGGAATAGGAGGAGGGTGTGGATTGAATGTGAGGCTTCCCTTTTTATTCTGAGTAGCATAGAGCAGTTGCACAGTCAGGAAGGTAGGCAGGTGGGTGAGGATTCTCCTCTATGGTAGGGAAACAGATGTTTGTGGCAATGGAAATGGCCGGGCAAATGACTTAAACAACTGTCAAAGGTGCTTGAGGTTGTTTCCCCTTGTCTGTTTCCAAATAAGCTACAACACAAAAGGGCAGGCAGCCCAGTGCTAAACACAGCCTCCATCCCCAAGTGTAAAGTACTAGCAGCTTTGGCAACAAGTACAGAAGCAGCAAAACCATTCTTCATTCAAAAAGTCAAAAATAAAGATATTCCAGAGCAATACCAGCCTGCCCCTTAAGACAGACTGAACAGCTAGGATCCGTATTGCCAGGTTTTACTGGGAGTGATTGCCCCTGAACTGCACCCAGTGCAATTAGAGGAAGTTTGAGTGCAGAGGTCTCTGAGTTTTATTTGTGTGAAATATACATTGCTGCAGCCTCCTTGGCGCAGTCAGGTGCAGACACCAGAAAAGCCATAGAGGAAGTTCATGGGCAGTGCTGTTCAGGAGAACAATCGGAGCAAAGGATTAGCAGCCATTCTTCATTTGTGCCTATTTTGAGCGCTACTTAGGAAGAGGACAGAGGAAAAATCTTCCCTATTTTCTACTTAAATGAAAGGCACACCAAGATCTCTTGGGGGCCCTCATGCTTCTACAAATTTTTACAACCATTTTCACAACTTATTTGTCTCAATGTTGATGAGATATGGTCCTTTGTAATAGATGAGAATTTCCAATCCTTGCACCTAGAGTGAGTGGACAACATCCCAGCCTTTCGAAACTGACTTGGTCTTCTCGGGTTGAAGACACCACACAATTTGGGCCCGATTTTAGCAGGCCTGTGGGTTTCCCGCGCGATCGTAGCAGGCAAACCACTAATTGGATCCACTTACCTGCTCCTCCGGGTTCCCCGCTGCTGATCTGCACGTCGGGCGGGCTGCACATGCGCAGTAAGATCTGTCAGCTGGAGGCACTCTATTTAAAGGGGCAGTCCTCCACTGACTGATGCTGCAACCAATAGCAAAGATGACTGCATGGAGCAGCCCAGGGGGAAGGCTGCTCCCAGTTTAATGATGCCTCACCCCAGGTATCAATACATGGGGTGAGGAGGAGGGGGAGGACAGAGATCTTCCCCCCGGCGGGCGGGAGGAAGCGGCCCGCCTCTGCCACCAAGAAGGCCTGGCTCGAGGTGGCAGAGGGGATCACCTGCGTCACCAACATATCGCCCACCTGCATACAGTGCAGGAGGCGGTCCAATGACCTCAGTAGGTCAGCCAAAGTGAGTACACGTAGTCTTTCCCCTACACTCCATCTGCCACATCACTGCCCCCACCCCACATCTCCTTCAGCACTGCCAACACTACTCTGTCACATCACCCCTCACACCCACTCAAACCTCATCCTCATCTTACCTGCACCTACTCACCTCGCCAGTACTCATCCCGCCACTACCACTCAACCCAATCCTCATACAATCTCATGGCTCTATCCCATACTCACCCTCTCGTGCATCTCTCTCACGGCCAGCCTCACTCAACCTGCCACCACCTGTGCTGCAGCCACAGGGCATGCATCACATATGTGCAGTAGGCAGCGTAAGGCAAACGTGTCGTGAGCATGAAGGGGATGCACAAGGGTGTTTGAGGGTTTGTCATGGTTGTTACTTATATTGAATTTCAGAACAACTCACATCACACATTATATTGGCACCACTACTGCCATGTCTTCGCGAATCCTGTCCGGTTTGTGCAATAATGCCCGCTCCTGGGTATCACTATGAGGACCCACCACTGATGCCACCCATTGTGTCACTGCAGAGTGGGTGTAGGTGTATTTGCAGGGCTCTTCTGCGCAGACGACTGAGAGACATCGGCGATGTCCCCGGTTGCACCCTGGAAGGCTGCGGAGGAGAAGTTCAGGAGGGCAGTGGTGACTTTGACAGCAACAGGTAGGAAGATGGTGCACGGGCCAGCCAGGAGCAGCTCGGCATGAAAGAGGCTGCAGATGTCCACGGCTACATGTCGAGTGACTCTAAGCCTTCGTGTGCACTGCTGCTCAGAGAGGTCCAGGAGGCTGAGCCTCGGTCTGTGGAACCTGTGGCGAGGGTAGTGCCCTCTGCGACGTATCTCTCTGCGGTAGCCCTCCCTCGTGCTGTACAGGTGGATGTGTCACAGCACTCTGTTGTGGAGCTCCACGTGTCAGAGGTGGACGGCGTGGATGGCGAGGCTGGTGAGGCTGGTGATGCTGTTCGCCCTCCGAGGAGGTCATGACTGCTGCTACGGCGGCCCCCATCCGCAAGATGTACATCTGAGGGGGGTAGGTACATGTCTCCGGACCCCGGGGTAAGTGTGCAGATTGGTGACTTTGACCGTCAGGAGGAGGGTGGTGGAGGCCAAACTTTGTCCCAAGTGACAGAGTGGCCTCCTGCAATGGGTGAGGGTCTCCCCCCCCCCCACCACCTGTCAAATGGACCTTTGCAGTTGCCACAGGCTGACAGCTGCAACACGTCCATTCGAGCTGGGAGTGTTTCCCCCAGTGTGGGAAACAGTCCCATGTTGTTCCAAAATCCCACATAGTCCTTTAATCAGGTCAGTTAATGACCTGAAATACCTAACTAAATGTTGTCAAGTGGCATCCCGCTGGCTTTAATTGCCTGCGGGATTCCCACCAGCGGGGGCTGCGCGCGCACGCCGGCGCGTCAGCGGGGAACCCGGAAGTGGGATCTGGTCCCGCTCCTGGATTTCCCGATTTTTGGGGCCCCCCCGCCGAGAACGCACCCGATAGCGGGTGGTAAAATCGAGCCCAAAGTCTTCCCGCTGTTCAATTATGCCCACAGTCACTGTTCGTCCTTTAGATAGAGTGTAGAGAGTAACTGGTTCTCTGTAGAGAGTGATATCATCAGCGAAGAGGTCAATGTCACTTCTACTGACCACCAATTATTAATGAAGACAAGAAACAGGTTGGGACCAAGCACGTTTCCCTGAAGTACCCCTATAGAAGATAGACATCCATTTATCACAGCCTAGTGCTTCTGGCCTCTGCCAAAACAGAGGGAGGAGTTTTAACCTCCCCAGGGTGGGCGTGAGACGATGGTCTCGGTGGGGGGGGTTTAAAATTTCAAGAATTGGAAACCCAACCCGCCTTCAAATTTCGGTTGTAATGGACGCGCGTTGCCGCGGGGGATGGGTGCAAGCAACTAACCTGCTTTCAAGAGGCGGGTCAGTTATTTAAATATGTTAATGAGGCTGCGTGTCTCAAAACTGAACTGACTTTTACATTTAATGACTGTGGCCGGGTTTCCTAGGGCTTGGGAAACCCTGCAGCTGAAGGGAGGTGAGAATGGCCTGATCCAGCAGGTAAGTGCTTTTTTCGAGCCCTGCTTGTTTGTCAGGAGGAACAGGAGTGCTTCTCCCCGGCCCCGTAAACAACAACAATAGTTAACATTTCAGTCCCAGTTTTGCAATGCGTTAAAAATGGGGGGTTCACACCGATAGTGAGGCCTCCTTAACCTGCCCCAAAATGTGCCTGGCATTATCAAGCATGAAATGAATCTAGCAAATCCTTATTGTGGTACAGAGCCTTGCAAAAATTACCCTTTCGTTTACATATGATAAACTAAATATTGTGACCCTTTATAGTGAGTGCTGAACAGGCTTTTCATTAACAGATATAATACTAGACCGGTTGATTGAGTTGATTTTGAACAACTTGCTATTATTCATAATTCCTACTACTGACATACAATCTTCCACAATCTAATTTGATAGGTCAGTATGACACTTTTAGCACCTCAATAGAGATAAAAAGATTGAAAAGAAAAATCAAAAATGCTGGTAATCTGAAATAAGATCAAAAAATTATGAAAAGCACCATAAGAAAGAAAGAACAAACTTTCATGTAAATGGTGCATCAGAATGTCCTAAAGCATTTCACAGCCAATGAATTACTTTTTTGAAGTGTAGTCACTGTTATTTTGTACGTAAACGTGGTATTCAATTTGTGCACAGTAAGGGCTCAGAAACAGCAATGAAGATGAATGAGCAATTAATCAGTTCAGATGGTTTAGGAATGAATGTTGGCCAGGATACCAGGCCATCTTCAAAAAAATGCCATGGGATATTTTATGTCCACCTGCACAGGCAAACAGATCCTCAGTTTAATATCTCATCTGAAAGTATGTTAGTTAGTATACGAGAAAGAATGACTAGCTTCGGTTTCATCAAAATTCGTCTTTATCAACTTAATGAAGTCATATTGGTGGAGATGGTTAATACGATTACTCTTTGGTCACTTACAGGATCCATTGGTGTCAATAATAAATACAATAATAACACTCAGATTAAGTATAACTGGTAGAGTTTGGAAAACAGGAACTTACTGTTTACCATTGTATCAGCTTAGCTCAATGATATTATACTTGTTTCCACTCAAAGTTCTGGGTTCAAGCTCCACTCCAGGAGCCCCTTTTTGATAGCTGGTGAAGTGGACATTCCACTACATGAGGTGGCAGTGCACTATGCCTGGAAGGAGATGGCAGACAGAATGAACACCATCTACAGTGAATTGGGCCTTGGCCTCATTTTAATAATGGAGACGAGCTGCCGGCACTTCCCGAGGCAGCTCGCCTGATGTCGGGATCGAATTTGGGTTTGCTGCCTCACCAGCAGTGGCCCTCAGGTAAGTCCTGGAAGGGTTGGGGGAAAGGATGGGGGGAGGGGAGGTTGCACAGGAAGAGGTCATTCGGCCCATCGTGCCTGTGCCGGCTCGATTGGAGCTATCCAATTAGTCCCGTTACCCTGCTCTTTCCCCATAGCCTTGCAATATTTTTCCCTTCAAATATTTATCCAATTCCTTTTTGAAAGTTATTATTGAATCTGCTTCCACCACCCTTTCAGGCAGTGCATTCCAGATCATTACAACTCGCTGCGTAAAAAATGTTTCTACATGTCGCCTCTGGCTCTTTTGCCGATCAACTTAAATCTGTGTCCTCTGGTTACCGACCCTTCTGCCACTGGAAACAGTTTCTCCTGTCAAAACTGTTCATGATTTTGAACACCTCTATCAAATCTCCCCTTAACATTCTCTGCTCATGTAGGGGTACGGGAGCATAGTGGTTGTGTTACTCGACTAGTAATCCGGAGTCATGAGTTCAAATTCTGCCACGGCAGCTGGGGAATTTAAATTCAATTAATTAAATAAAATCTGGAATTTAAAAAAACAGTATCAGTAATGGTGGCCATGAAACTACCGGATTATCGTAAAAACCCATCTGGTTCACTAATGCCCTTTAGGGAAGGAAACCTGCCGTCCTTACCCGGTCTGGCCTATATGTGACTCCAGACCCACAGCAATGTGGTTGATTCTTAATTGCCCTCTGAAATGGCCTAACAAGCCACTCAGTTGTAAAATCTCGCTAAAGAAAGTCATAATAAGAATAAAACCGGACAGACCACTAGGCACCGGACACGACAAAGGCAAACTAAGCCCAGTCGACCCTGCAAAGTCCTCCTCACGAACATCTGGGGACTTGTGGCAAAATTGGGAGAGCTGTCCCACAGACTAGTCAAGCAACAGCCTGACATAGCCATACTCACAGAATCATACCTTTCAGCCAACGTCCCAGACTCTTCCATCACCATCCCTGGGTATGTCCTGTCCCACCGGCAGGACAGACCAACCAGAGGTGGCGGTACAGTGATATACAGTCAAGAGGGAGTGGCCCTGGGAGTCCTCAACATTGACTCTGGACCCCAAGAAATGTCATGGCATCAGGTCAAACATGGGCAAGGAAACCTCCTGCTGATTACCACCTACCGTCCTCCCTCAGCTGATGAATCAGTCCTCCTCCATGTTGAGCATCACTTGGTGGAAGCACTGAGGGTAGCAAGGGCACAAAATGTACTCTGGGTGGGGGACTTCAATGTCCATCACCAAGAGTGGCTCAATAGCACCACTACTGACCGAGCTGGCCGAGTCCTGAAGGACATAACTGCCAGACTGGGCCTGCGGCAGGTGGTGAGCAAACCATCACGAGGGAAAAACCTACTTGACCTCGCCCTCACCAATCTACCTGTCGCAAATGCATCTGTCCATGACAGTATTGGTAGGAGTGACCACCGCACAGTCCTCGTGCAGATGAAGTCCCGTCTTCGCACTGAGGACGCCATCCAACGTGTTGTGTGGCACTACCACCGTGCTAAATGTGATAGATTCAGAACAGATCTAGCAGCTCAAAACTGGGCATCCATGAGGCGCTGTGGGCCATCATCAGCAGCAGAATTGTATTCCAGCACAATCTGTGACCTCATGGCCCGGCATATTCCTCACTCTACCTTTACCAACAAGCCAGGGGATCAACCCTAGTTCAATGAGGAGTGTAGAAGAGCATGCCAGGAGCAGCACCAGGCGTACCTAAAAATTAGGTGCCAAACTGGTGAAGCTACAACTCAGGACTACATGCATGCTAAACAGCAGAGGCAACATGCTGTAGACAGAGCTAAGCGATTCCACAACCAACGGATCAGATCAAAGTTCTGCAGTCCAGCCACATCCAGTTGTGAATGGTGGTGGACAATTAAACAACTAACGGGAGGAGGAGGCTCTGTAAACATCTCCATCCTCAATGATGGCGGAGTCCAGAATGTGAGTGCAAAAGACAAGGCTGAAGTGTTTGCAACCATCTTCAGCCAGAAGTGCCGAGTGGATGATCCATCTTGGCCTCCTCCTGATATCCCCACCATCACAGAAGCCAGTCTTCAGCCAATTCGATTCACTCCACGTGATATCAAGAAACGGCTGAGTGCACTGGATACAGCAAAGGCTATGGGCCCCGACAACATCCCGACTGTAGTGCTGAAGACTTGTGCTCCAGAACTAGTCACGCCGCTAGCCAAGCTGTTCCAGTACAGCTACAACACTGGCATTTACCCGACAATGTGGAAAATTGCCCAGATACGTCCTGTCCACAAAAAGCAGGACAAATCCAATCCGGCCAATTACCACCCCATCAGTCTACTCTCAATCATCAGCAAAGTGATGGAAGGTGTCGTCAACAGTGCTATCAAGCGGCACTTACTCACCAATAACCGGCTCACCGATGCTCAGTTTGGGTTCCGCCAGGACCACTTGGCCCCAGACCTCATTACAGCCTTGGTCCAAACATGGACAAAAGAGCTGAATTCCAGAGGTAAGGTGAGAGTGACTGCCCTTGATATCAAGGCAGTATTTGACCGAGTGTGGCACCAAGGAGCCCTAGTAAAATTGAAGTCAATGGGAATCAGGGGGCAAACTCTCCAGTGGCTGGAGTCATACCTAGCAGAAAGGAAGATGGTAGTGGTTGTTGGAGGCCAATCATCTCAGCCCCAGGACATTACTGCAGGAGTTCCTCAGGGCAGTGTCCTAGGCCCAACCATCTTCAGCTGCTTCATCAATGACCTTCCCTCCATCATAAGGTCAGAAATGGGGATGTTCGCTGATGATTGCACAGTGTTCAGTTCCATTCGCAACCCCTCAGATAATGAAGCAGTCCGTGCCCGCATGCAGCAAGACCTGGACGACATCCAGGCTTGGGCTGATAAGTGGCAAGTAACATTCGCGCCAGACAAGTGCCAAGTAATGACCATCTCCAACAAGAGAGAATCTAACCACCTCCCCTTGACATTCAACGGTATTACCATCGCCGAATCCCCCACCATCAATATCCTGGGGGTCACCATTGACCAGAAACTTAACTGGACCAGCCATATAAATACTGTGGCTACAAAAGCAGGTCAGAGGCTGGGTATTCTGCGGCAAGTGACTCACCTCCTGACTCCCCAAAGCCTTTCCACCATCTACAAGGTACAAGTCAGGAGTGTGTTGGAATACTCTCCACTTGCCTGGTGTCGAGCTTCTTAAGTGCAGCTCCAACAACACTCAAGAAGCTCAACACCATCCAGGACAAAGCAGCCCACTTAATTGTCACCCCATCCACCACCCTAAACATTCACTTCCTTCACCACCGGCGCACTGTGGCTGCAGTGAGTACCAGCCACAGGATGCACTGCAGCCAAGGCTTCTTCGACAGCACCTCCCAAACCCGCGACCTCTACCACCTAGAAGGACAAGAGCAGCAGGCACATGGGAACAACACCACCTGCACGTTCCCCTCCAAG